>NC_040077.1:110562475-110910619 GCF_003369695.1 Bos indicus x Bos taurus | reverse complement strand
ACACCTGTATTCTCAGAAAGAAGCTGAGTTGGGATGATACAAGCATAGCGTTTGCTGAATCCAGATCAGCTCTGTCTTGGCGGCCATCAAGCAACCCAGTACAGTTCAGGAAAGAGACAGTGGTGAGAAACCCCAAATCTAGTGGTGCTTGAGCCCACTCCTATTCTTTCCAGTTAAATAAGTCAGTACCTGTGTGTGTGTGTGTGTGTGTGTGTGTGTGTGTGAGCTTACTCTCAGTTCAATTCAGTCGCTCAGTCGTGTCCGACTCTTTGCGACCCCATGAATCGCAGCATGCCAGGCCTCCCTATCCATCACCAACTCCCGGAGTTCACTCAGACTCACGTCCATCGAGTCAGTGATGCCATCCAGCCATCTCATCCTCTGTCATCCCCTTCTCCTCCTGCCCCCAATCCCTCCCAGCATCAGAGTCTTTTCCAATGAGTCAACTCTTTCCAGGAGGTGGCCAAAGTACTGGAGTTTCAGCTTTAGCATCACTCCTTCCAAAGAAATCCCAGGGCTGATCTCCTTCAGAATGGACTGGTTGGATCTCCTTGCAGTCCAAGGGACTCTCAAGAGTCTTCTCCAACACCACAGTTCAAAAGCATCAATTCTTCAGCGCTCAGCCTTCTTCACAGTCCAACTCTCACATCCATACATGAACACAGGAAAAACCATAGCTTTGACTAGACGGACCTTTGTTGGCAAAGAAATGTCTCTGCTTTTGAGTATGCTATCTAGGTTGGTCATAACTTTCCTTCCAAGGAGTAAGCATCTTTTAATTTCATGGCTGCAACCATCTGCAGTTATTTTGGAGCCCCTCAAAATAAAGTCTGACACTGTTTCCACTGTTTCCCCATCTATTTCCCATGAAGTGATGGGACTGGATGCCATGATCTTCGTTTTCTGAATGTTGAGCTTTAAGCCAACTTTTTCACTCTCCACTTTCACTTTCATCAAGAGGCTTTTGAGTTCCTCTTCACTTTCTGCCATAAGGATGGTGTCATCTGCATATATGAGGTTATATTTCTCCCAGCAATCTTGATTCCAGCTTGTGTTTCTACCACTCCAGCGTTTCTCATGATGTAATCTGTATATAAGTTAAATAAGCAGGGTGACAATATACAGCCTTGACGAACTCCTTTTCCTATTTGGAACCAGTCTGTTGTTCCATGTCCAGTTCTAACTGTTGCTTCCTAACCTGCATACACATTTCTCAAGAGGCAGATCAGGTGTTCTGATATTCCCATCTCTTTCAGAATTTTCCACAGTTTATTGTGATCCACACAGTCAAAGGCTTTGGCATAGTCAGTAAAGCAGAAATAGATGTTTTTCTGGAACTCTCTTGCTTTTTCCAAGATCCAGCGGATGTTGGCAATTTGATCTCTGGTTCCTCTGCCTTTTCTAAAACCAGCTTGAACATCAGGTAGTTCACGGTTCACGTATTGTTGAAGCCTGGCTTGGAGAATTTTGAGCATTACTAGTAAACTAGCATGTGAGATGAGTGGAATTGTGCGGTAGTTTGAGCATTCTTTGGCATTGCCTTTCTGGTTTTTACTTATTCACAGCACACACTTACTGGAATACAAACAAGAAAATGAAAGAAGGATTTCAAAATGATATTCACTGATGCTCAGGAAGGTATTTTGTTACTATTATGAAACTGTGGTTATGTCTTTAGTAAACAAACAGAGTCATTTACTATATATTCCATCATCCCTTGTCTGTGAAGCAGGAGTCGCATTTCTAGGGCTTCCTTTACTCCCTGCCCTAGGTCATGCAAGCTCAGGTTTCTGGGTGAATAAAAGAGAAACATAAAACAGTGTTTCCTTTTAGACAGACCTTCTGCCTGTGTCACTCTCTCCTCCTCTGTCCTGGTTAACTGAATGGATGGTGTGAAATTTTTTCTGGACTATTCTCTAAATCAAAATGTTAGAGTGGAAAAATAGCACTTGTGTATTGAATCAGTGGTTTGTGTATATTATTTTATTTAAAAAAGCAAATACCCTAGTTAAGTATTTTCCTGTTTCATGGAAGAAAACACTGAGACTTTGTTAGGTACTGCCTGGAGATCCTGAAATTAGTGTGTGGCAGAACCTGGACACATACCCAAGTCTGACTCCCAGCTCACGATTTTCTCTACGGCACTATATTGCTTCCCAGGGAAGAGGGCAATAGTTCAGTCATCCTGGTGGTTTGTACTCAAATATTTTGGAATTGTGATCAGCATTCTCTAAGCTTCAGTGTAAAATACTTAGCAGGTTAAATAAGATTAAGCCTGAATTAAATGAGAGTCCAAAATGGAAAGAAAATAAAGAAAACACATCCGCCACCCTAAAAAAAAAGTAAGCTGAATCCTGGAGGAGAAGGAAGAGTGATGAATAAAGAGCAAGAAGAGGTTGAGGAAGAGGAAATTTCTACCAGTTAAAGAAAGAGAACTCAAAACAAGAATCATTCATTTTGGGACTTCACAGATGGTCCAGTGGTTAAGAATCCACCTTGCAGGCTTCCTTGGTGGCTCAGTGGTAAAGAATCCACCTGTCAATGCAGGAGTTCAATCCCTGCTCCAGGAAGATCGCACATGCCACTGAGCAACTAAGCCCATGAGCCACAACTACTGAGCCTGTGCTCTAGAGGCAAGGAGTTGCAAGTACTGAAGCCCACACCCAGAGTCCATGCTCCACAAGAGAAACCACCACAATCGGAAGCCTGTGCCCCGCAGCTAGAGAGTAGTCCACGCTCTCTGCAACTAGAGAAAGCCTAGGCAGCAAAGAAGACCCAGCACAGCCAATAAATAAATAAAGAAAAAATGTAAATACTTCATTTAAAAAATAATAAGAAAAATAAAAAGCATCTGCTTTGCAATTCAGGGGACATGGGTTCAGTTCCTCGTCGGGGAACTAAGATCCCACCTGCCTCGGAGCAGTTAAGCCCACACCCTGAAACCACTGTAGCCCACACACCACAATTAGAGAGACTATGCCCTGCAATGAAAGATCCCACAGGATCCACCAAAGGTCACATGACACAGCATAGATCCCGTATGCCACAGCTAAGACCCAAGGCAGCCAAATAAATAAATAAAAGAATCACTCATCAAAGACCATCCATCTCAATTTAGCCATACTTAAAACTCATATGTAGTTTAAAAAAAAAAAAAAGTTATCTAGCTTGATTTATCAGAAAAAGGAAAGAATAGATAATATGTCTTTAAAAATTACTGAGTTTTAGTGTGGGTGTTAGTTGTTCAGTCATGTCTGACTTTTTGCGACGCCATGGACTGTAGCCCACCAGGCTCCTCTGTCCATGAACTTCTCCTTACGAGAGTACTGAAGTGGGTTACCATTTCCTTCTTGAAGGGATCTTTACAACTCAGGGATCAAACCCGTGTCTCCTGCATTGCAGGCAGATTCTTTACCACATGAGCCACCTGGGAACATATCTAGCTTGATTTATCTGAAAAAGGAAAGAATAGATACTATGTTTTTTTTAAATTACTGAGTTTTTAAAAAATTACTCAATTGGGCTAAAAATAGAAAAAAATTAAAGTCTAATTGTTGCCAGAAATACAACCAATCACTCAGCCTCAAGATTTGAGAAGAAAGATGGAAAAATTGGGCAGTTGGTCAGGTTTGCTTTTGAAACAGTCCTGCTAGTGCTTCTCACCATACAAGCTCTCAACACCTCAGCAGCCCAATCCTCCCTCTACAGGCTTGTTGTACAAAGATTTCCTGCCCCCTCCTTCAAACCTTGCCCTGTATCTTATTACCTAAGGGCCTGTTCTCTGCCTCTCATAACTTAATCCTTTAATCTTATTATACTTACATGGAAAAGTTTCTAGAATACATAGCTTCTCTCTCTGTATATATATATAAAATGAAAATGCAGAGTAAAAGAACCAGAAAAATACACAATATAATGGGGGGAAGGGGAATGGTGAAGTGGGATCATGAGATGAAGGCAGATTTTCACTTTATTCCATGTATTTATGTATATTTTTAATCTTTCACATTAAGCATGTGTTCATATGTAATTTTTACAAAATGAGTGAGAAGAAATGTAGTTTAACTTATACTTTCTTTTCCAGGAAAGTTTTTTAAAATTATATTTATTTATTTTTAAGTGATTGATGATTACTTTACAATATTGGTTTGATTTCTGCCATATGTCAACATGAATTAGCTTCAGGTGTACATATGTCCCCTCCCTCCTGAACCTCCCTCCCACCTCCTGCCCTTTCCCACCCCTCTAGGTTGTTACAGAACCCCAGTTTGAGTTCCCTGAGTCACACAGCAAATTTCCATTGGCTATCTATTTTACATATGATAGTGTATATGCTTACATGCTGCTCTCTCCATTCATCTTACCCTCTCCTTCCTTCCTTCTGCCCTTGTCCGTGAGTCTGTCTCTATGTCTGTGTCTCAATTACTGCCCTGTGAATATATTCATGAGTACCATCTTTCTAGATTCCACATGTCTGCATTAATATATGATATTTGTTTTTCTCTCTCTCTCTGACTTACTTCTTTCTGTATAATAGGCTCTAGGTTCATCCACCTCATTAGAACTGACTCAAATGTGTTCCTTTTTATGTCTGAGTAGTAGTCCATTGTATATATGTACCACAGCTTCTTTATCCATTCACCTGTCGATGGATATCTAGATTGCTTCCATGTCCTAGCTACTGTAAACAGTGCTACAGTGAACATTGGAGTACATGTGTCTTTTCAGTTTTGGTTTCCTCAGGGTATATACCTAGAAGTGGTATTGCTGGGTTGTATGGTGGTTTTATTCCTAGTTTTTAAAGGAATCTCCATACTGTCTTCCATAGTGGCTGTATCAATCCAGGAAACTTTTTAATAAAAGATTAGAAAGAATCTTTTAGAAAAGATTACTAAATACATAAACGGGGTTTATAGGAAGAGACAGTTCTGGGGTTAGATGAAAATTAGAGGGAAATGTTTTCTGTAGTTGGGACTTTTTAATGTAACTTTACTCTTGGTGCATTTGTGATGAGAACCTACACAATCACAACCACCATCCCGACCTAGACACCATGTGAAAGAATCCACTATGTTCCTGTATGTGTCTACACTGAGTTATAGGGCTTAAAGAATACAAGCTGACTACAGGGTAACCTCTGGAGGGGAGTGATCAATAAAAGCCAGAAGACGTTATGTGTTTTCTGTATTTTAATTTCTATAAGAAAAATGCACTCATGTTTGCTTCATAACTAAAAGTGAAGTCGCTCAGTCATGTCCAACTCCTTGTGACCCCATGGACTGTTGCCTACCAGGCTCCTCTGTCCATGGGATTTTCCACGCAAGAGTACTGGAGAGGGTTGCCATTTTAGCTTAGTAACTAAAATAAACATAAATCCAAAATAAATTTTGAAAAACCTCCTTGGAAGGAGAGAAAATATGTGTCTCCTCTAGTCAGGCCATAGTTTCAGACCCCCTGCACCCACTAGGACAGTGGTCCCCAACATTTTTGGCACTAGGGACCAGTTTCATGGAAGTAAATTTTTCCACGAACAGGTTGGGTAGGGAAGGGGATGGTTTCATTCACCATTCACGTCCTTCTGTGTGTCCTGGTTCCTAACAGGCCATGGACAGGTGCTGGTCTGAAGTCCAGGGCTTGGTTGCCTCTGTTCTAGGGTATTCTTCTTCAGCATTACTGGTTGGGGCATAGACTTAGATTACTGTGATATTGAATGGTTTGCCTTGGAAATGAACAGAGATCATTCTGTCGTTTTTGAGATTGCATCCAAGTACTGCATTTTGAACTCTTTTGTTGACCATGATGGCTACTGCATTTCTTCTGAGGGATTCCTGCCTGCAGTAGTAGATATAATGGTCATCTGAGTTAAAGTCACCCATTCCAGTCCATTTTAGTTCGCTGATTCCTAGAATGTCGAGGTTCACTCTTGGCATCTCCTGTTTGACCACTTCCAATTTGCCTTTGTTAGGTAGGTAGAACAGGGGAAAGGAGTCCAAAATGGTGGTGGCTAAAAGATAAGGAAGGTCAAAGGAAGATCCAAGGACCAGAGTGAAGACTTCAGGCAGAACAAAGAGCACTCTTGGCTAAGCCCAATTTGCATAGGGCAGGCCCAGGTGGAGGAAAAAACATATACAAAGAGGAGCCAAAGCGCTTTCTCACGGACTCTCTCTCCCGCGTGCGTGTGCTCTTTTCTTTCTCTCTCTCTCTCTCACTCTCTTTCTCTCCCTCCCCACGCACTCCTCCACTCTCTTCTCTTCGAGTCTTGGATTCTCCTGCTATCTTCTAAATAAAGTGGAGCTGTAACACTGATTTGCCTAAGATCTGTAGCACGGTTTGTCCAAGACCCGAGAGCTGTGACACGCCGAGGGCTTTAATGTCCGTTGCTCCAAATCTTTGTTGTGACGAGACAAAGAACCGAGGAACATACACTCTCATGACACCTTGATTCATGGACTTAACATTCCAGGTTCCCATGCAATATTGCTCTTTACAGCATCGGACCTTGCTTCTATCATCAGTCACATCCACAACTGGGTATTGTTTTTGCTTTGGCTCCATCCCTTCATTCTTTCTGCAGTTATTTCTCCACTGATCTCCAGTAGCATATTGGGCACCTACTGACCTGGGGAGTTCCTCTTTCAGTATCCTATCATTTTGCCTTTTCATACAGTTCATGGGGTTCTCAAGGCAAGAATACTGAAGTGGTTTGCCATTCCCGTCTCCAGTGGACCACATTCTGTCAGACCTCTCCACCATGACCCAACCATCTTGGGTGGCCCCATGGGCATGGCTTAGTTTCATTGTGTTAGACAAGGCTGTGGTCCTAGTGTGATTAGATTAACTAGTTTTCTGTGAGTATGGTTTCAGTGTGTTTGCTCTCTGATGCCCTCTTGCAACACCTACCGTCTTACTTGGGTTTCTCTTACCTTGGATGTGGGGTATCTCTTCAAGGCTGCTCCAGCAAAGCACAGGCACTGCTCCTTACCTTGGATGAGGGGTATCTCCTCACCACTGCCCCTCCTGACCTTGAACATGGAATAGCTCTTTTAGGCCCTCCTGTACTCGCACAGCCACTGCTCCTTGGAGGTGGGGTTCCTCCTCCTGACCACTGCCCCTGGCCATGGGCGTGGGGTAGGTCCTCCTGGCCTTGGCCCCTGGCCTCCGGGGTGGGGTAGCTCCTCTCGGCCATTCCTGCGCTGTTGCAGCCTGGCACTTTCAACTGCTGCCCCTGACCTCAGATGTGGGGTAACTCCTCTCGGTAACCGTTCTCCTCTTGAACGGTTCTGTGAAGACCTACAAGACCTTTTAGAACTAACACCCAAAAAAGGTGTCCTTTTCATTATAGGGGACTGGAATGCAAAAGTAGGAAGTCAAGAAACACCTGGAGTAACAGGCAAATTTGGCTTTGGAATACGGAATGAAGCAGGGCAAAGACTAATACAGTTTTTCCAAGAAAATGTACTGGTCATAACAAACACCCTCTTCCAACAACACAAGAGAAGACTCTACACATGGACATCACCAGATGGTCAACATCGAAATCAGATTGATTATATTCTTTGCAGCCAAAGATGGAGAAGCTCTATACAGTCGGCAAAAACAAGACCAGGAGCTGACTGTGGCTCAGACCATGAACTCCTTATTGCCAAATTCAGACTGAAATTGAAGAAAGTAGGGAAAACCACTAGACCATTCAGGTATGACCTAAATCAAATCCCTTATGATTATACAATGGAAGTGAGAAATAGATTTAAGGGCCTAGATCTGATAAATAGACTGCCTGATGAACTATGGAATGAGGTTCGTGACATTGTACAGGAGACAGGGATCAAGACCATTCCTATAGAAAAGAAATGCAAAAAAGCAAAATGGCTGTCTGGGGAGGCCTTACAAATAACTGTGAAAAGAAGAGAAGTGAAAAGCAAAGGAGAAAAGGAAATATATAAACATCTGAATGCAGAGTTCCAAAGAATAGCAAGAAGAGATAAGAAAGCCTTCCTCAGCGATCAATACAAAGAAATAGAGGGAAAAAAACAGAATGGGAAAGACTAGAGATCTCTTCAAGAAAATTAGACATACCAAGGGAACATTTCATGCAAAGATGGGCTCGATAAAGGACAGATATGGTTTGGACCTAATAGAAGCAGAAGATATTAAGAAGAGGTGGCAAGAATACACAGAACTGTACAAAAAAGATCTTTACGACCAGATAATCACAATGGTGTGATCACTCACCTAGAGCCAGACATCCTGGAATGTGAAGTCCAGTGGGCCTTAGAAAGCATCACTACGAACAAAGCTAGTGGAGGTGATGGAATTCCAGTTGAGCTATTTCAAATCCTGAAAGATGATGCTGTGAAAGTGATGCCCTCAATATGCCAGCAAATTTGGAAAACTCAGCAGTGGCCACAGGACTGGAAAAGGTCAGTTTTCATTCCAATCCCAAAGAAAGGCAATGCCAAAGAAGGCTCAAACTACCGCACAATTCCACTCATCTCAGACGCTGGTAAAGTAATGCTCAAAATTCTCCAAGCCAGGCTTCAGCAATACGTGAACCGTGAAATTCCAGATGTTCAAGCTGGTTTTAGAAAAGGCAGAGGAACCAGAGACCAAATTGCCAACATCTGCTGGATCATGGAAAAAGCAAGAGAGTTCCAGAAAAATATCTATTTCTGCTTTATTGACTATGCCAAAGCCTTTGACTGTGTAGATCACAATAAACTGTGGAAAATTCTGAAAGAGATGGGAATACCAGACCACCTGGTCTGCCTCTTGAGAAATCTGTATGCAGGTCAGGAAGCAACAGTTAGAACTGGACATGGGACAACAGACTGATTCCAAATAGGAAAAGGAGTACATCAAGGCTGTATACTGTATTCTTGTTTATTTAACTTGTATGCAGAGTACATCATGAGAAACACTGGGCTGGAAGAAGCACAAGCTGGAATCAAGATTGCAGGGAGAAATATCAATAACCTCAGATATGCAGATGACACCACCCTTATGGCAGAAAGTGAAGAGGAACTAAAAAGCCTCTTGATGAAAGTGAAAGTGGAGAGTGAAAAAGTTGGCTTAAAGCTCAACATTCAGAAAATGAAGATCATGGCATCCGGTCCCATCACTTCATGGAAAATAGATGGGGAAGCAGTGGAAACAGTGTCAGACTTTATTTTTTGGGGCTCCAAAATCACTGCAGGTGGTGACTGTAGCCATGAAATTAAAAGATGCTTACTCCTTGGAAGAAAAGTTATGACCAACCTAGATAGCATATTCAAAAACAGAGACATTACTTTGCCAACAAAGGTCTGTCTAGTCAAGGCTATGGTTTTTGCTGTGGTCATGTAGGGATGTGAGAGTTGGACTGTGAAGAAGGCTGAGCGCTGAAGAATTGATGCTTTTGAACTGTGGTGTTGGAGAAGACTCTTGAGAGTCCCTTGGACTGCAAGGAGATCCAACCAGTCCATTCTGAAGGAGATCAGCCCTGGGATTTCTTTGGAAGGAATGATGCTAAAGGTGAAACTCCAGTACTTTGGCCACCTCCTGGAAAGAGTTGACTCATTGGAAAAGACTCTGATGCTGGGAGGGATTGGGAGCAGGAGGAGAAGGGGATGACAGAGGATGAGATGGCTGGATGGCATCACTGACTCGATGGATGTGAGTCTGAGCAAACTCCAGGAGTTGGTGATGGACAGGGAGGCCTGGCATGCTGCGATTCATGGGGTCACAAAGAGTCGGACACGACTGAGCGACTGAATTGAACTAAGGTTTGTCATAGCTTCTCTTCCAAGGAGCAAGCGTCTTGTAATTTCATGGCTGTGGTCACCATCTGCAGTGATTTTGGAGCCCAAGAAAATAAAAGTTATTAAAAACTAACAAAGGTTATGCAGAGAAGGTGTGGGTGGTGTTCTAGGTAGAGAGAACAGTACGTGCCCAAGCACAAAGGCAAGGTGAGCCATGGCACATTTTTGGAATTGTAAGGAGGCCAGGTGAACCACAGCACAGGGAGTGTGTAGGAAAGTGGCCTGAGACAAGGCTATAAGGAACAGAAATGAGCTTGTCACCCATGCCAAGTCTGGATGTTTGAAATTTACTTTGAAAGCAGCATTAGCTATTCAAAGTTTTTAGGCAGAAGAAAAATATGACCAACTGTGGCTTTGTTTATTTGTTTAATCATTTTCTGGACGGCAGATTGCATAAGAATAAGATGGGAGGTAGAGAGACCAATGCTGGCAGGTTTTGATAAGGAGGACGAAAACAAAAGACTGTGGGGGCGGAGGAGGAGTGGATGAGCCATGTACAGGAGATGAAGTTGATAAGGCAGAAAAACTAAGGAGCACAAAGAGAAAAAAGGGAGAGGAGAAGAGAGTCTGCGAGCGTTCTCAGTTTTCTGCTTTGGCTGACTGCTTGGTTGATGCTGTCTTTCCAACAGAAACCAAGGCTTCAGAGGAAAAGGATAAATATGGCTGGGGACATCCTGTTGGAGATGTGTGATGGATCCAAGGGCCCAAAGTTCAGCAGAGCCATCAGGGCTGGACATGTAGATGTCATCAGGGGCCAGGAGTAGCTGAAGCCATTGTGTGGATGGGTCAGTCAAGGGGAGGGTATAATATGAAAAGAGAAGTTGGAAGAATCCTGGACGCCACCAACATTTAGAAGTCCAATAGAAAAAGAGGAGTCAAAAAAGAGGCAAAAATGAAAGGAGCAAACATGAAAGGGAACAGTGAGGATTCTGCCTCACCAGGAAGGGAAGCTGTTCTTCTTCACTTGTTTAGTCGCTCAGTCATGTCTGATTCTTTTGCCAGCCCATGGACTGTAGGCCACCAGGCTCCTCTGTCCATGAGATTTCCCAGACAAGAATATTGGACTGGAGTCCCATTTCCTTCTCTAGGGAATCTTCTTGACCCGGGGATCAAACCCAGGGTTGAACCCATGTCTCCCGCATTGGCTGGCAGATTCTTTACCACTGAGCCACCTGGGAAGCCTTGTCTTCTTCATAGTCATTTGTAAAACTATCTCTTTCCCTTGCCCTCACCAGCTCCTCCTTGCCAAAGCTGCAGAGTGGAAGTTGGGATAAGAAAAGGCTTTGCAAAAATAAGCAAAAGAGGCTATAGCCTCAACATAATAGCCAGTTGAATATAATTTTCCTCATTTCTGCTTTCCTATGGGTTATTATCCAGAGAAGGCAATGGCAACCCACTCCAGTACTCCTGCCTGGAAAATCCCATGGATGGAGGAGCCTGGTAGGCTGCAGTCCATGGGGTCACGAAGAGTTGGACACAACTGACTTTCACTTTTCATTTTCATGCACTGGAGAAGGAAATGGCACCCCACTCCAGTGTTCTTGCCTGGAGAATCCCAGGGATGGGGGAGCCTGGTGGGCTGCCGTCTATGGGATCGCACAGAGTCAGACACGACTGAAGCGACTTAGCAGCAGCAGCATGGATTGTTATCAGGTGATTTTTGCTCACTTCTGAATCTCTGACTGTCTTCCAGGCAACTGAGATTACAAATACATAAAACATTCCAGTGGCACTTTCAAGGTAAACCTTCTCTTTACAAATAATCCATTGGATTTGAGAAAACTGCTCAATTTCCTTTCAGAGGCAGGAAATGCTTCTTTACTTGGCCCCCAGGGACCATCTTCCTTACTAACCTGGAACTATTGTGGTAAAGAAAAAATGGATATTTATATTTGGGCCATCTTGTTAGATTGTAGGTAGAGTAATGTATTTATCATCTAATTAGCACTGGGGAAGGCCTTGGGCTCAAATCTACTCCCAGTTCTTCAGGTAGTAGCTATTTGGCCATGAGACTTTCTCTTTGCCTTAGTTTTCCATTTTAGCATTCTTAATACTCAAAAGAATGCTACAGTCAGTATTATTAATGTTCTTATTTTACATCTGAGAAAATATGCTCAGAAAATTATGTAAGTTGTCCAGATGAAAAGAGATCAAGTCCACCAGACTTCTGAGCTGCCTTCATGGGAGACTGTGTGAGCCGAAGGGAAAAGGTGCTGTCAGGGTGGCTTCCTGGGGCTGCAGTAATAAAGTTCCAGTACTGAGAGGCTTAGAGCTTCCCTGGTGGCTCAGATGGTAAAGAATTTGCCTGCAGTACTGGAGACCCCAGCCCCGATCCCTGGGTCAGGAAGATCCCCCTGCAGAATAAAATGGCAACCCACTCCAGTATTCTTGCCTAGAAAATTCCATGGACCGAGGAGCCTGGTAGGCTACAGTCCATGGGGTCGCAAAGAGTCAGACACAGCTCAGCAACCAACACACTGAGAGGTTTAAACAACAGTCATTGTCTCAGTTCTGGTGGCTCGAATGTTGAGTTGTTCAAACTTCCAAATGGGCTTGCATATAACTTTATAAAGACACTAAAGGACTTTAGAATGTATTTAATTTTAGGGGAAAAAAGTGTTCATTTCTAACTGGATGCCTGCTCTGTATTCCCTAAACTACTTAAGAATCCTGCCACATACTCTAGGACATCTGGTATTGCAATCTTTTCAAAGGTTAAACTCTTAAGAAGTTTGGTTCACAGTGCCTGTGGGCCTGCTTAACTTTTAGCATCGGTTCAAAAGGAAGGTCGTCTATATTTTTAAATTGCTTCAAGGTTTATTCTTAAGGTTTTTCCCTTTCCTATGGAATTCATATAGTGTATCTGGAAAAGAAGGTCTTAGGTTTCAGAAATATAATTTGGAACATAAACCTTCATTAACCAAAATATTTTTTTAAAAAAAGATTTGATGTTTCAATTTTTCCTTTGTAAGACATTAGACTACCTCGTACCACAACTTTTACAGGCTTTTTTTTGTTTGTTTTTAAAGACATTGCTAGATCTTTGATTTTCTGATGCTGGAAAAGATTGAGGGCAGGAGGAAAAGGGGGTGACAGAGGATGAGATGTTTGGGTGACATCATCGACCCAATGGACATGAGTTTGAGCAAACTCCAGGAGTCGGCGCTGGACCGGGAAGCCTGGTGTGCTGCAGTCCATAGGGTCGCAAAGAGCTGGACACGACTGAGTGACTGAACAACAGCAAGATCTTTGATTTTCACCCAGAAGATCTCTAGACAGAGGGCTGGGGACACAGCCGATGAGGGTTGACTGGGGAAGAAATAAGGAGACAAGGATTGAAGAAGAGAGGATGACGCAGTCTCAGCTCCCTCCCCCATTCCTTCAGGCAGACAGATCTATTCCCTCAGCCCTCAGCCAGCAGACCTCTGCTGTCAGTCCTCTTCAGGAATTGCCTGGCCTGAGTCACCCAGCCACGCCCAAGGTCACTATCTCTTCCCAGAGCAGCCAGCATCCAAGCACTGGTTCCCACACAGGTAATTGAGATATGGTTGATTTACAATATTACATTAGTTTTAGGGGTACAGCCTAGAAAATCACAATTTTTACAAGTTATACTCCTTTTAAAGTTATTATACGTAGGGTATAAGATTAATAAAAATTAATATAAATACAAATCTATTATATTTAAATTATTAATGAGACCATTCAAGATGCTCCTATTCTTATTTCTTCTGCACTTGATAAAATATTCTCAGAGAAATGTTAATATGCCTCACTATGATTATATATTTTTTCTTTTCCCTTACATTTCTTCTGATTTTTGCTTTATGTATCTTTTTTCTTTGTTATTAGGTCTCTAATGGTTTATGATGTCTATAATTCTTCCTGAATTGTACCTGTTATCATTAAAATATGCATTTCGGTTTCATTTAAAAATAAATAAGTTTAAAAAATAATGCAGTTATTATAAAATAATGGCTATATTTCCTGTGCTGTACAATATATTTTTGCAGCTTATTTACTTTATGCATGTTGCTGTGCTGTGGAGAAGGCAATGGCACCCCACTCCAATACTCTTGCCTGGAAAATCCCATGGATGGAGGAGCCTGGTAGGCTGCAGTCCATGGGGTCGCTAGGAGTCGGACACGACTGAGCGACTTCACTTTCACTTTTCACTTTCACGCATTGGAGAAGGAAATGGCAACCCACTCCAGTGTTCTTGCCTGGAGAATCCCAGGGACAGGGAAGCCTGGTGGGCTGCCGTCTATGGGGTCGCACAGAGTCAGACACGACTGAAGCGACTTAGCAGCAGTAGCTGTGCTGTGCTCAGTCGTGTCCCACTCTTTGCAACCCCATGGACTGTCGCCCACCAGGCTTTTCTGTCCATGGGATTTCCCAGGCAAGAGTACTGGAGTGGGTCGCTATTTCCTTCTCCAACTTTATACATAGTAGCTTGTATTTCTTAATCCTCTGCCCCTGTCTTGCCCTTCTGTGCTTCCTTCTCCCCACCAGTCACCACTAGTTTGTTCTATTTGTGTCTGTTTCTTTTTTGTTGCATTCACTAGTGTGTTTTGTTCTTTAGATTCCACGTGCAAGTGATAGCATGCAGGAGTTGTCTTTCTCTGACTTGTTTCACTAGCATACCTTGCAAATCCATCCATGTTGTTGCAAATGGCAAAATTTCATTCTATTGTGGGGCTGAATAGAATTCTATTATATATATATATACCACATCTTCTTTATCCATTCATCTCTTGATGAACACTTAGGTTGCTTCCGTATCTTGAAGGCCAGATTTTTGCACCAACTCAGGAGGACCCCTCAAAAGCCTTCTTAGTTCATGACTCTGTGAGTTAAGGCCTTGTTGCATCTGCATTGCAGCCCATCTTCTCCTTCTGCCCTGTATTGCTCTTGTTTCTTACTCCTACCCTAGCTGTTGGCCTCAGGAATATTCCCTTACAAATATATTGTATGGTAATTACAGTGTATGCTCCTGGGGAAGCACAACCTGTCACAGGACCCCAAACATGGAGACTCCAAGAGAAAAAACCCCACTATGCGGATACAAATGAAGTAGGATTCTAGACTATGGGTTTAGTGAGACAGCAGGAAAGATTGTGTGGGACACTGCTTCTAAAGTAAACGTTTTATTCAGCATCTCAAGGAATAGTCCTGGAATCCAAGTAGAAGATTTGGATTTTTCTATCTGTCTTCCTCCAAAAACCCCAAAAGGAACTAAATAACAGTAATGCACACAAAAGAATGAAGATAGTCTAGGAAAAACTTAGGCATTGAGATCTAAAGGGACAGCCTATTGGCTAAAATGGGGAAAGGAGAGCAAATGTATATAGTTTAACTGTTCCTAGCAAGGATAAACGGAGGAGCCTGGTGGGCTGCAGTCCATGGGGTTGCGAAGAGTCAGACATGACTGAGCGACTTCACTTTCACTTTTCACTTTCATGCACTGGAGAAGGAAATGGCAACCCACTCCAGAGTTCTTGCCTGGAGAATCCCAGGGACGGGGAAGCCTGGTGGGCTGCTGTCTATGGGGTCGCACAGAGTCTGACACTACTGAAGTGATTTAGCAGCAGCAGCAGCAGCAAGGATAAGCCAACAAAGGAACTTGAAACTGTATTGTAATTCAGCTCAACTAAAATCTTGACATTTTCTCAGTTTTATAAGATGTTTTCTTGCCCTTGAGCCCGTGGCTTGGTTGTAGCGAACAGGACACATTAAGAAGATAGCTAGACAAGCCCAGGCTATGAGACAAGGCCAGCATTCCGAGGCACAGTTTGATGGAGAGATGATCTTTCTTTTTACCCTTAAGTAATGACATAAAGGGCTTCCCAGGTGGCACTAGTGGTAAAGAACCTGCCTCCCAATGCAGGATACATAAGAGGTGCAGGCTTGATCCCTGGGTTGCAAAGATTTCCTGGAGGAGAAAATGGCAACCCACTCCAGTATTCTTGCCTAGAGAATCCCACGGACAGGGGAGACTGGCAGGCTACAGTCCCTAGGGTCATGAAGGGCCGGACATGATTGAAGTGACTTAGCCCAAAGTGATGTAAAACCTGACCTGAAACAATGATCAGGGCCTGCTCTGTGTGTGTCTATGTGTGTGTTTCTGTGTGTCTGCCTCTGTATGTGTGTGTCTGTATATATATGTCTCTGTGAGTGTCTGTGTTTGTGTCACTGTGTATGTCTGTGTGTCTCTGTGTCTATCTCTGTGTGTATGTGTGCACACTTGTAGCTGAGTGTGTATGTATACACATGCATGTGTGTTTGGGGTGGGGGGCTGTGTTTAGTGTACCAGGTAGGTTGGGAAAGGATTATCCAGCACAAGGGAAGAGGCGTCTGCTCTTCCTGGACAGGTTATATCAAAGAGGATAGGTTATATCCTCTTTGGCCGTTGCTTCACTTGGAGTTTCCCCAAAGGCAGTGAACTGAGAGGTGATCCCTCAGGAGCCAGAGAGCAGAGACAGGAAAGAAGACGCGCTCATGGAAGGGTGTGTGATCCATCACTTCTGTGGAGCAAAAGACATTCAGTTCCTTTGGCATCGCCTGCAAAGTGTTGCCAATGCCTCCCAGAATTATCCATGCATTTATTTGGTAGATACGGAGTCTGGAGCATTTATGTACTCACGGGCTCCACTCCCACCCTACCTGAGGGCTGCCCCTGTAGACACTGACTCCCCACCATTCCAGGATATTCTTGCAGGTTGTGTGAGCAGCTGTCCAGCTTGGGAGAAGACTCTGAGGTTGAAAATGGAGCAGCACAGGGTATCTCTCTGAGATAGGATGGTCTGAGCCAGACAACCCTCCAACTCAGTGTGGCTGAAATCAGAGTGAGTGGTGGGCTGGGATACAGGCCACCACAGACCCCTTGTTAGTGTTACTTGCTCAGTCGTGTCCAGCTTTTGTGAGCCCATGAACTGTAGTCCACCTGGCTCCTCTGTCCATGGAATTCTCCAAGCAAGAATACTGGAGTGGGTAGCTATTCCCTTCTCCAGGGGATCTTCCCAACTCAGGGACTGAACCTGAGTCTCCTGCATTGCAGGCAGATTCTTCACTGTCTGAGCCACTAGGGAAGCCCATACCACAGATCCCTACTACAGTCAAATGAATTGCCATGGGCCCAAGGAAAAGGAGTTACATGTTTTTAAAAAGTACGTCTTCACAAATCATTGCCAAGCATTTATAATGCAAATTAAAATTATATTAATAGAGAAGGTTTATGTTGCATTCTTTTCACTCCAGAATAAGCCACAATGGTTGCTGAGTTTTAAGTAAAGAAGAAAGTGGATGCTTTATATTTGGGGAGTTTGAAAGAAGTGAAGTCGCTCAGTCGTGTCCGACTCTCTGAGACCCCATGGACTGTAGCCTACCAGGCTCCTCCGTCCACAGGATTTTCCAGGCAAGAGTACTGGAGTGGGTTGCCATTTCCTTCTCCAAAGGATCTTTCCAACCCTGGGATCAAATCCAGGTCTCCCGCATTGCGGGCAGACACTTTACCATCGAAGCCACCAGGGGAGTCTGAAGAGATCAGTAAATAATAACACCTCTTTCTTCCCCTGAGGAGTTCTGGAGCAACTGAGAAATAAGAGCAGGAGAGTAACAGGTAAGAGATGAAAGTGGCGGTGGACTGGAGATCATGGAGTTAAGCCTGTGGCCAAAAGGGCAGGGCTGGGGAATGTTCTGTTTCTACATCATTGTCTGAGCTGTGGCACCAACCACCTGAGCAGATGCACGTATCTGGGGTCATTGCCTTGCATTGCTCTGGCAGAGAGGGAAGAGGGTGAAGCGCCAGTCATTGCAGCCTTGCAGATTTTAAATAGATTCATTTTACTCACCGGAGGAACTTGCACCATTAAGTACAGGATCCTGGCCATCCACCAGTCAGGTAACTCAATTCTAACGCAGGCGTGTCCTTCTGATGGGATTTCCTCCAGGTGGAACACGAGGCAATGTGAGAGACAATTTCTCTCAATAATTGTGAAAAGCAAAAGAGGTCACAGCCAAGGGTAAGGTCATCTTCTGTAAGCCTTATTCTCTGACTCAAGCATTAGCTCAAGAGGGGTCTGGGTTATTTCTTTTGTGGGGTCCAGGAAAGAACTCTGGGTTGTCAGTCTGGAAACCGAAGTTCTGGAAAATGTAGTTCTGTTGCATGGTCTTGTTGGTTCATTCCAGGTCCAGACAGATATCAGTTTCAGAGTGACTTAATTGAATTTAATAGACACTGATATGATTGATGAGGCTGAGGCTGACTTAATAATGAAAATGACTTGTTATTTACTAACAGGGTGCGGTATACCTATATGGGAGAGAAGTCCACAGAAGTACTGGCTTTGGCCTTGTACAGATACAGTTTTACATCCTGGATCTGTTGCTTTATACCTTGGGAAATCTACCAGGCCTCTGTATGCTTTCATATTTTTGTGGGTAAAATTATAATTTCTACCATGGAGTTTTGTTGTAAAGATTCATTAAAACAATGTAACTAAAATGAATAAGTACTGCCTTGTAGGCGTCCAATAAATGGCAGTGATTACCTCTTTTATCTAAGAAGAGAATTTTAAAATACTGTTAAAAGACACTTGGTTTGAGAATAGGAATTTTCCAAGGATTATCTTTGAACAGTTAATTAACAACCCTTGAAATCTCCAGGTGTTTCTAGGTAAGAGTGGGAGTGGAGTTATAAACGCATCACAAAAAGCGCTCGGAGGCCTGCATATTTGGAAAGAAGATCACTCAAACCTTGTCCCCTCTGTTCCTGTCACCCCTGAGCACACTGGCTTTACCTGGATTCAGCTCCTTCAACCAGGCCCAGCACCTTCACTCAGTCCTCAAGGAAGAGATGAGAATAAAAGCACAACACCTGGCAGACACATGTATATATATATATACACACATACACATATATATACACATAAATATACATAATATATGTATATATACATATATACATATGTACACATAAATATATATATATATTTTTTTTTAATAAGCAAATGAATGAGGAAAATAATGAGCTAATGACTGACTAAATTACATCAACAAGGAATACACGACTTCCCTAGTGCTCCAGTGGTTAAGAATCCACCTGCCATTTCAGGGGCCATAGGTTGGATTCCTAGTCCAGGAAGATCCCAAATGCCTCAAGGCAACTAAGCCTGTACACCGCAACTACTGAGCCCTCGAGCCTAGACCCCATGCTTTGCAAAAGGAGAAGCCAGCACAGTGAGAAGCCTACCCATGGCAACAAAGAGTAGTTCCTGCTCGCTGCAACTAGAGAAAGCCCGTGTGTAGCAGCAAAGATCCAGTGTAGGCAAAAATAAATAAACACATTTTAAAAAAAAAAGGACAAATTTTTTTTTTTCTGCCCTATGGAAAGTTTACCCTAGAGGACATCCATCTGAAAGCAGTCAGATCAGCTGCCAACACCTTGGGTAGCTTTTTCTACGTCCACACATGTCCCATTAAAAGGCAATGAGAAAGATAAAAGGATGGAGAGGAAAGAGGATGGTGTCTGATGGTCACCTGTTCTGTATCTGTGATCCCATTTCCTGTTCACAGGGTATAGCAGGAATTTCACCCCTGCCCAGGGATCAATCTCATCTCTGGGAAGGGGTTAAAGGCTGATTAAGATTATGAATGTCTTCCACTCTCTTGGCCATAGAGATTGGTGCAGGGATGGGCAAGTTACACAATTTCCATCAAGGAGATGGTAAACCCCACAGCTTGCAAAGCTACTCCAGAAGGTGTGATATAAAAATGTGAGGTCTTCAAGGACTTCCCTGGTGGTCCAGGGGTTGGGACTCTGCACTTCCACTGAACGGGGTGTGAGTTCAATCCCTGGTCAGGAGAACTAAGATCCCACATGTTAAGATCAGATCAGATCAGTCGCTCAGTCGGGTCCGACACTTTGCGACCCCATGAATCGCAGCACGCCAGGCCTCCCTGTCCATAGCCAACTCTCGGAGTTCACTGAGACTCACGTCCATCGAGTCAGTGATGCCATCCAGCCATCTCATCCTCTGGCGTCCCCTTCTCCTCCTGCCCCCAATCCCTCCCAGCATCAGAGTCTTTTCCAATGAGTCAACTCTTCCCATGAGGTGGCCAAAGTACTGGAGTTTCAGCTTTAGCATCACTCCTTCCAAAGAAATCCCAGGGCTGATCTCCTTCAGAATGGACTGGTTGGATCTCCTTGCAGTCCTAGGGACTCTCAAGAGTCTTCTCCAACACCACAGTTCAAAAGCATCAATTCTTCGGTGCTCAGCCTTCTTCACAGTCCAACTCTCACATCCATACATGAACACAGGAAAAACCATAGCCCTGACTAGACTTTTGTTGGCAAAGTAATGTCTCTGCTTTTGAATATGCTATCTAGGTTAGTCATAACTTTCCTTCCAAGGAGTAAGCATCTTTAATTTAATGGCTGCAGTCACCATCTGTAGTGATTTTGGAGCCCAGAAAAATAAAGTCTGACCCTGTTTCCACTGTTTCCCCATCTGTTTCCCATGAAGTGGTGGGACCGGATGCCATGATCTTTGTTTTCCGAATGTTGAGCTTTAAGCCAACTTTTTCACTCTCCACTTTCACTTTCATCAAGAGGCTTTTGAGTTCCTCTTCACTTTCTGCCATAAGGGTGGTGTCATCTGCATATCTGAGGTTATTGATATTTCTCCCGGCAATCTTGATTCCAGTTTGTGTTTCTTCCAGTCCAGCGTTTCTCATGATGTACTCTGCATATAAGTTAAATAAGCAGAGTGACAATATACAGCCTTGACGAACTCCTTTTCCTATTTGGAACCAGTCTGTTGTTCCATGTCCAGTTCTAACTGTTGCTTTCTGACCTGCAAACAAATTTCTCAAGAGGCAGATCAGGTGGTCTGGTATTCCCATCTCTTTCAGAATTTTCCACAGTTTATTGTGATCTACACAGTCAAAGGCTTTGGCATAGTCAATAAAGCAGAAATAGATGTTTTTCTGGAACTCTCTTGCTTTTTCTATGATCCAGCGGATGTTGGCAATTTGATCTCTGGTTCCTCTGCCTTTTCTAAAACCAGCTTGAACATCTGGAAGTTCATGGTTCACATATTGCTGAAGCCTGGCTTGGAGAATTTGGAGCATTACTTTACTAGCGAGTGAGATGAGTACAATTGTGCGGTAGTTTGAGCATTCTTTGGCATTGCCTTTCTTTGGGATTGGAATGAAAACTGACCTTTTCCAGTCCTGTGGCCACTGCTGAGTTTTCCAAATTTGCTGGCATATTGAGTGCAGCACTTTCACAGCATCATCTTTCAGGATTTGGAATAGCTCAATTGGAATTCCATCACCTCCACTAGCTTTGTTCATAGTGATGCTTTCAAAGGCCCACTTGACTTCACATTCCAGGATGTCTGGCTCTAGATCAGTGATCACACCATCGTGATTATCTGGGTCGTGAAGATCTTTTTTGTACAGTTCTTTTGTGTATTCTTGCCATCTCTTCTTAATATCTTCTGCTTCTGTTAGGTCCATACCATTTCTGTCCTTTATCGAGCTCATCTTTGCATGAAATGTTCCTTTGGTATCTCTGATTTTCTTGACGAGATCCCTAGTCTTTCCCATTCTGTTGTTTTCCTCTATTTCTTTGCACTGATCGCTGAAGAGGTCCGAGGCCCGGGCCGAGGGGCAGCGACGAGAGGAGTTATCCCACGTCCAAGGCCAGGGGTGGTGGCCGGGAGGACCAACCCCACATCCAAGGAGCCGTGGCTGCGTGCGTGCAGGAGGGCCTAGAGGAGCTATCCCACATTGAAGGTCAGGAAGGGCGGCGGTGAGGAGATACCCCTCGTCCAAGGTAAGGAGCAATGGCGGCACTTTGCTGGAGCAGCCGTGAAGAGATACCCCACGCCCAAGGTAAGAGAAACCCAAGTAAGACGGTAGGTGTTGCAAGAGGGCATCAGAGGGCAAACACACTGAAACCATACTCACAGAAAACTAGTCAATCTAATCACACTAGGACCATGAAACTAAGCCATGGCCGTGGGGCAACCCAAGATGGGCGGGTCATGGTGGAGAGATTTGACAGAATGTGGTCCACTGGAGAAGGGAATGGCAAACCACTCCAGTATTCTTGCCTTGAGAACCCCATGAACAGTATGAAAAGGCAAAATGATAGGATACTGAAAGAGAAACTCCCCAGGTCAGTAGGTGCCCAATATACTACTGGAGATCAGTGGAGAAATAACTCCAGAAAGAATGAAGGGATGGAGCCAAAACAAAAACAATACCCAGTTGTGGATGTGACTGGTGATAGAAGCAAGGTCCAATGCTGTAAAGAGCAATATTGCATAGGAACCTGGAATGTCAGGTCCATGAATCAAGGCAAATTGGAAGTGGTCAAACAAGAGATGGCAAGAGTGAATGTCGACATTCTAGGAATCAGCGAACTCAAATGGACTGCAATGGGTGAATTTAACTCAGATGACCATTATATCTACTACTGCGGGCAGGAATCCCTCAGAAGAAATGGAGTGGCCATCGTGCTCAACAAAAGAGTCCGAAATGCAGTACTTGGATGCAATCTCAAAAACGACAGAATGATCTCTGTTCGTTTCCAAGGCAAACCATTCAATATCACAGTAATCCAAGTCTATGCCCCAACCAGTAACGCTGAAGAAGCTGAAGTTGAATGGTTCTATGAAGACCTACAAGACCTTTTAGAACTAACACCCAAAAAAGATGTCCTTTTCATTATAGGGGACTGGAATGCAAAAGTAGGAAGTCAAGAAACACCTGGAGTAACAGGCAAATTTGGCTTTGGAATATGGAATGAAGCAGGGCAAAGACTAATACAGTTTTTCCAAGAAAATGCACTGGTCATAGCAAGCACCCTCTTCCAACAACACAAGAGAAGACTCTATACATGGACATCACCAGATGGTCAACACTGAAATCAGACTGATTATATTCTTTGCAGCCAAAGATGGAGAAGCTCTATACAGTCAGCAAAAACAAGACCAGGAGCTGACTGTGGCTCAGACCATGAACTCCTTATTGCCAAATTCAGACTGAAATTGAAGAAAGTAGGGAAAACCACTAGACCATTCAGGTATGACCTAAATCAAATCCCTTATGATTATACAATGGAAGTGAGAAATAGATTTAAGGGCCTAGATCTGATAGATAGAGTGCCTGATGAACTATGGAATGAGGTTCGTGACATTGTACAGGAGACAGGGATCAAGACCATCCCCATAGAAAAGAAATGCAAAAAAGCAAAATGGCTGTCTGGGGAGGCCTTACAAATAGCTGTGAAAAGAAGAGAAGTGAAAAGCAAAGGAGAAAAGGAAAGATATAAGCATCTGAATGCAGAGTTCCAAAGAATAGCAAGAAGAGATAAGAAAGCCTTCTTCAGCGATCACATGTTAAGAGTCCCCCTCAAAATAGAGAGAGAAAAATTTCTTGAACTGAATAAAAATGAAAATATAAGATATCAACTTCAAAAAGTTATATGGGAAAAGTAACAAACTTTTCTGTGTGAGCTGTTAGACTGCTGCCATCATTTTGCCACTAGAGATGCTGGGCAGATTGGAGGATGCTGCTACACTGGAGATCCCCTTCTTGATGAGACTGAAGTGTGAATTGGAACCTTGTCTGAGAGGTTATCTATCTTGAGACTTTTAGTTACAGAAGTCAGTAAATCCCCTTCACTGTCTAAATTAGAGATATTTTTCTATCACTCGCAAAAAAGTCCTGATTAATACAAAGGATCTTCTTTCTTCCATGCCAGATAGAGGGTTGAAAGTGGGCTGTGCTAAATCATTTCAGTCACTTCTGATTCTTTGCGGCCCCATGGGCTGTAGCCTGCCAGGCTCCTCTGTCCATGGGATTCTCCAGGCAAGAATACTGGAGTGGGTTGCCATGCCCTCCTCCAGGCGTCTTCCAGACTCGGGGATGGGACCCGCGTCTCTTGCATCTCCTGCATTAGCAGGCAGGTTCTTTACCACTAGCACCACCCGGGAAGCCCCACTAATTGGCCAACTTTGACATAAAATTCAACGGAAGTCAGTGTCTGAGAGTACCATACACATGGAGTTCTGACCTTGAAAACGAACTTCTAAACAACTTGAAAGAATTTGGTCAGGATAAAGTTAGTTATCAGTGGCAAAAGTGTTACTCTGAGTGGTTTTCTGTGAAATCCTTCAAAAATGTTCAAGTCTGTGTGGTTCATTACTTAATAAATTCTGCTTAACAAATCACTGGAAACTAAAGTAATCAGAGTGACACGTGAGGTATTTCAATCTTATACATTATGTTGCTGTGGTCCATGGGTTTGCAAAGAGTCAGTCACAACTGAACAACTGAACAACAACTATATTGTTGAGTGACTGAACAACAGCAACAATATCACATTGAAATCTGGGGACATGTAGATTTGACTGAGAAATTTTTTTAAAAAGTGCTTTCAAACAATGTTTAACTCTTGAAAAATTCAAAAATTCTGGTCATAAATGACCAGAAATAGAAAATCTTTGTTCCCAAATATAAAATTTTAAGTTGAAAGGTACAGGGTAAAACAATTCCAGTTCTGATGATTAAAGATTAGAAGTACAAGTATTAAAAGAAGAATAAAAACTACACATGTGTTTTTAAGAAAGTACATCTAAATGCTCAGACCATGAAGATACAGACTCTAAAAACACCATATTCAAAAACTGATTCAAAGATAGCTAAAGAGGTTTTTTTATTTGTTTTATCTTATTTGCTTCAGATATTAAATTTACATCTGATTATGGTCAAACTGCCAAGGTTTGCTGAGCATGAGGGAAACAATCAAATTGGAATCCATCTGTAACAAATTCATATTATTTTTGCTGTGTTATAGTTGAATAACAGATTTGGTTCATAATTTTCTTCCAGGTAGAGAGCCTTTGAAGTTGAATAAGGATTTTGAAAACAGAGGAAGTCAAACTAGGAGAAACTGAAAATTAAAAGCTATTTCTTCACTATATAGACCATGAAATATATATATTTTAAAGCTGTAAAGGTGGCCCCATTCTTTGTCAATGTGTTAAGGATTGGCAACATAGATGAATCCAGAAATGATCATACCAAGTAAAGTAAGCCAGACAGAGAAAGACAAATATCATGATATCACTTACATGTGGAGTCTAAAAAACGAACTTATTTGCAAAACAGAAATAGACTCACAGACATAGTACAGAAACTTATGGTTACCAAAGGGGAAAGAGGAGGAGGATAAATTAGGAATTTGGGGTTAAGAATATATACACTACTATATATGAAACAGATAACCAAAAAAAGATCTACTGTACAGCCCAGAGAACTATAAATTCAATATCTTATAATAACCTATAATAGAAGAAAATGTGAATATATGTGAATATGAATATATGAAAATATGTATATTTATATACATATGTAAAACAAAGAAAAATAACAATTTTTAAAAAGCAGTTAGTGTGGCCCTATTCCTTGTCTGTATGTTATAGAGTGGTCTTTAAAATTTCTTCCATCCAAATATAGAGATTAATTTACTCACAAGCTTGGAAGAAAGTGAGGTTGGTGTAAGATCAGATCAGATTAGATCAGTCGCTCAGTCGTGTCCGACTCTTTGCGACCCCATGAATCGCAGCACGCCAGGCCTCCCTGTCCATCACCAACTCCCGAAGTTCACTTAGACTCATGTTCATGGAGTCACTGATGCCATCCAGCCATCTCATCCTCTGGCGTCCCCTTCTCCTCCTGCCCCCAATCCCTCCCAGCATCAGAGTCTTTTCCAATGAGTCAACTCTTCCCACGAGGTGGCCAAAGTACTGGAGTTTCAGCTTTAGCATCATTCCTTCCAAGGAAATCTCAGGGCAGATCTCCTTCAGAATGGACTGGTTGGATCTCCTTGCAGTCCAAGGGACTCTCAAGAGTCTTCTCCAACACCACAGTTCAAAAGCATCAATTCTTCGGTGCTCAGCCTTCTTCACAGTCCAACTCTCACATCCATACATGACCACAGGAAAAACCATAGCCTTGACTAGACGGACCTTTGTTGGCAAAGTAATGTCTCTGCTTTTCAATATGCTATCTAGGTTAGTCATAACTTTCCTTCCAAGGAGTAAGCGTCTTTTAATTTCATGGCTGCAGTCACCATCTGTAGTGATTTTGGAGCCCAGAAAAATAAAGTCTGACCCTGTTTCCACTGTTTCCCCATCTGTTTCCCATGAAGTGGTAGGACCGGATGCCATGGTCTTCATTTTCTGAATGTTGAGCTTTAAGCCAACTTTTTCACTCTCCACTTTCACTTTCATCAAGAGGCTTTTGAGTTCCTCTTCACTTTCTGCCATAAGGGTGGTGTCATCTGCATATCTGAGGTTATTGATATTTCTCCCGGCAATCTTGATTCCAGTTTGTGTTTCTTCCAGTCCAGCGTTTCTCATGATGTACTCTGCATATAAGTTAAATAAACAGGATGACAATATACAGCCTTGACGTACTCCTTTTCCTATTTGGAACCAGTCTGTTGTTCCATGTCCAGTTCTAACTGTTGCTTCCTGACCTGCATACAAATTTCTCAAGAAGCAGATCAGGTGGTCTGGTATTCCCATCTCTTTCAGAATTTTCCACAGTTTATTGTGATCCACACAGTCAAAGGCTTTGGCATAGTCAATAAAGCAGAAATAGATGTTTCTCTGGAACTCTCTTGCTTTTTCTATGGTATAAGAAGTAAAGTAATAAACTGGAAGGATGTTTTACTGATTGGTGCTGAATTTAAATTTACCTGGAGATGGTGATGGTGGTGGTTTAGTCTCTAAGTCATGTACGACACTTTCGACTCCACGGACTATAGCCCTCCAGGCTTCTCTGTCCATGGGATTTCCCAGGCAAGAAAACTGGAGTGGGTTGCTATTTCCTTCTCCAGAGGATCTTCCCAACCCAGGGTTTGAACCCGGCTCTCCTGCATTGCAGGTGGATTCTTTATTGACTGAGCCTCCAGGGAAGCCCTACCTAGACATACTGCCATTTAAAAAATATTGATTAGTCTCATCCAGAAAAAAAAAAAAAAAATCTGAAGCACCTCTTCTTGGTTTAAGGAAGCACTGCTTCATTTTAATTTTTACTTTTGGTTGGAACTGTTTTGTTTTTGATCTATCAAAGTAGATGGATCATACTCTTTCCAATACTCTTTCCAATACTCCCTAGAAGGCTGGAATAGTGGATTTTCAGGAGAAGGTGTGTAAATTTGCAAAGGGAACCGGGAGCCCATAGGAACATCGAGAAGCTTACAATTCCCACCTTGGGGGCTTCTGATTCTCTCAAAGAGATTGAGATTATCTGCAAGGGGAATGTTGCCAAGAATCTGCCCAACCAGTGTGAGCTTCAAGTCCCAATATCAGAGTCTCCATCACTGGTTCCAGCAGAGAGCATGGCCCCTCCTGGCAAGGAATCTGCTTTGGGGTTGGGGTGGGGGGGTCTGTGGCTGAACATGTAAGCATAAACCAGGGCATTCAAAGAAGCAACAACCTCAGAAAATGAGATCCATCAATAGACCAAACAGATTCTCCAGATTCTGTTGGCAAGATGTTTGGAAGCTGTGGCCTAGCTGGTCTATGTAATAACCCTTGGGTATTCTTGGTAGAGGCCCCAAGAGAGAAAGCAGACTTCCTAAACATCTGGGCTACTAAGTCCCAAGTGATTAACCTAGTTATTAAAGGAAATTTGACCTCATTTGAAACTTAAACATGATAGAGCAAGTCATACTAATTAAAATAATATAAAGCGCTTATCTCAGCAGGTATTAGATACTCTAGAGCTGTCATTATGTTAGACCCATAAATGGCCAAATGGGATATGTTTGCTTCAGCACCACTGTTCTCACTGTATTTGCGGCCAGGTCACAATGGTAGGACTACATGTAGATCTGGTCCAAGTTAATCTTACATTGAGTTCTTTTTTCTCTGATAAAAACATGATATAAACTATCTTTCTATTGTTACTTAAACCTTAAAGTTTATCCCACCTAATGTTTTAGTATTTTAACTAAAGAAGCTAGAGGTTTAACATTTCTGATCAAACAGCCTTTAAAAATAAAAACAGTTCATGTACTACTTATTTATTGACTTACTTAGCATCTCTCGTCCATTTGCATAGGGAGTCTCCTTGGATAGAAGCTTCTAGAAATCTCTCCCTGTAGTATAAAACTATATATGAATTTTTAAGGGGGAATATTAATTAATTTTTCATCGTGAGCTGAAAATATGAAGAAAGGATAAATTAAACTTTATTAACATAATATATTACATGATATATATAAAACATGCAACTTTATTACATGATATATGTGGTGTTGGAGAAGACTCTTGGGGGTCCCTTGGACTGCAAGGAGATCAAACCAGTCAATCCTAAAGGAGATCAGTCCTGAATATTCATTAGAAGGACTGATGCTGAAGCTGAAGCTCCAATACTTTGGGCACCTGATGCGAAGAACTGACTCACTGGAAAAGACCCTGATGCTAGAAAAGATTGAAGGCAGGAGGAGAGGGAACGACAGAGGATGAGATGGTTGGATGGAATCACTGACTCAGTGGACATGAGTTTGTGCAAGCTCTGGAAGTTGTTGATGGACAGCGAGGGGGCCTGGCATACTGAAGTCCATGAGGTCGCAAGGAGTCGTACACGACTGAGTGACTGAATTGAACTGACTGAACATGATATATTAATAGAATAAATCCATACAATTAATTTATATAACAACATAATTATTAACTAAAAAATTAGTTTATTTAACATAGTTTTAATTTTCTCTCTGGTTGCCTACATCTGCTATTCTATGTTATATTGCTAGTATTTTCTAGCATTTGAAGTAATTGTTAAAATTTTTTGAACATTCTTTCTTATTAAATTACATTTAATTAATACTTTAGGTTAAATTGCTTCACATCATTTTTATTTCCCCTCAATCTTAAACATTTTGTGGTAATGATGCCTCATTTTATAACATTAGATAATCAGAGTGACAAATTCTGTTTTGAAAGCTAATTGTACTCCTTTGCTATAATGAAATACATTTCTTTCAAGTCACAGATTTGATTTCCTAAGAAATGACTTCTAGCAATGACAGCCATATAACAGTTTGAACTCACACAACATCATTAATATTTCATTTCTAATTTATAACCAGTTTATCCAAGAGGCTTTATAACTGAGATCTTAGTATTTTTAACAAAGCATCGAATGTGGGGTCTAGAAGATATTCAGACAGATAATAACAAGACACAATGTCTCCACAAAATATTGAAGTCCTATTTAGCACTTTTTATACCAAGCTTGAGATAGGAATGTGTGTGTCTTTGTGACCCCATGGACTGCATGGTCCATGGAATTCTCCAGGCCAGAATACTGGAGTGGGTAGCCATTCCCTTCTCCAGGGTGTCTTCCCAACCCAGGGGTCAAACCCAGGTCTCCCACATTGCAGGTGGATTCTTTACCAGCTGAGCCACAAGGGAAACCCAAGAAAACTGGAGTGGGTAGCCTATCCCTTCTCCAGGGGATCTTCCCAACCCAGGCATCAAACCAGGGTCTCCTGCATTGCAGGCGGATTCTTTACCAACTCAGCTATCAGGGAAGTGTGGGTGAATGAAAAAGAAAACTGAAACAGGCAAGAGGACAAGGGGAAATATTTCACTGAGGTTTCTAGGGAATCTCCACTTTTCCCAACCCCTCAGACTCCCACACCCAGTTAGAACTTCAGTGTAGATGGTTGTGGAGTGGGGGACGTGTTTCCCAGGGTGCACAGTTGGTAAAGAATCTGCGTGCCAATGCAAGGAGACTCAAGAGACCCGGGTTAGATCCATAGGTTGTGGAGATCCTGTGTAGTAGGAAATGGCAATCTACTCTATTATTGTTGCCTGAATAACTCCATGGACAGAGGACCCTGCTACAGTCCATAGGGTTGCAAAGAATCAGGCACAACTGAGCACGTAGATGGTGGGAAAAGATCAAACTCTCATTCAGCAAATGTTTATTGAGAACCCAGGACGCACCAGGCATCCTGTGACATCTTGGCAGTACCACTTGTGAGCAAAACAAGGACACTGTTCCTTGTGACCTTAAGGCCCAGTAGGAGCATATGAAGAAAGATAAGACAGAAAATTAAGGATATGTTCAGTCTGGAGGGACAGGAGAGGTTGCCGAGAGATGACTTTTAAACTAAGACAGAATGAAGACAATATTCCAAGCAAAAGGAGGGAGGCTGAGTTCCAGAAAAATGAAGCAGATAGACTCCTGTGATTCTTTGCCAGCATTAGTATCTTTCACCCCATCTTTCAAATTTATTCTGAAGGACTTGCCCTCCCCTCTCTTTTCCCTCTCCTTCCCTCCCTTTAGCTCCACTGAAAAAATGAAATTGCAAGGCAATTACATATATAAAATGAGTCATAATTTTAGCCAGAAGAGAATGAGGTTAAGAACCACTGTGAACTCCATTCAACCTGAAAAAAGTATGACTGTTATATAAGGCTGCCGAGAAAAAAAGCAGACCCAATTCATCCACTGTGCCAGCACAAATGAACACAAATATCCCCAAATCCCTCTTGTAATGACTCCCAGGTAACCACTGCAGGATTTCTTGGTAGTTTCTCTGGTCTCCTTGTTTTCTCTTATTTCTTGAAATTAGGCCTGTTGAAACTTAAAGGAGTCCCCTATTCACTTTTGGGAAGTGCACAATTGTTGATCTTGTTGATTAGCTGATCAATTGATCTTACTGATTTATTAAGGGAAAAGGTCTCCTATTAACACAGTTTTTGTCTGATTCTAGGTCAGCATTTCTTTTAGTGTGAGAAACAGTCTTTTCTTCAATAACTACCCTAGAAGGTTCTTTTGCCCTTGTCCTTGCACGAGACATGGATTGTCATTTGTACAACTAACCTAAGATGCAAGGAGACTGCAGAAATACAAAGATGGTAGCAACAAGCTCCACTCCAAGTAAGCTGACCTTCAGGAGACAGGCTTTCTTTTTTTGTCTTTTGACCCTATTTATTCAAGTCTTTCTTTCTTTGTACTGGGGGGCAGACGGAAAGTTTGATAAGGACTTCATTTAGGTGTCTGCCCTGATATTCCAGTGGAAAGTAAAATGACACCTATCATAAAGATGCATCAATGTGCTGGAGTTGAAAATTTCCACTTCACTTGGTGATATATATATATACATGAAGCATAAACTGTGAGCCAGCTTATACCAATAATATAAATAATTCCACAGGAAAAAGATAATTCTTAATGCTTAGGATTGCTCTCTCTTACTTTTTCTAAGCAAAAAACCTAAATTGCTTCGCTAAAAGAGTACTAAAAGCATTTTATTGCTTTACTAAAAATGAGAGGAGTGATAATGGACATACTGTTTACCCACTTTGGGAGAGGTAGTAATTTAAGATATAAAAAGTTAATATTAAACTTTAAAGGAATAGTTAAAAGACAGGGTCAGAAAACATATGCTTGATGTCATAGTTTATGTTTTTGGAGCTGGAGCAAACTTTAAACCTGATCAATATCAGCTATTAATTAACATAGTCTTGGAAAACAAGGGTGCTCTAAGTGGACCAGAAAGCCAATCAAGAGCCCTAAGGGTCAGCACTGTGGATTAATCCATCAGAGGAAAACAAAGCTTCCTGCTGGGAGCAGTCCCAGAAGAGCTCCCAGGTGAAAGGCAATGGATCTAACGAGCAGCATACCCAGAGGGTGGAAAATTAGAAGGAGGTTCCAGAAGGAGTTGGCTATTTGGAGAGCTGGGGCATTTACTTGTGGGAAGAACCTTGAGTGTGGACACTAGTGCTGGAGAGGCGAGATCTGTGATTTACATATCCCCATGGGCCCTGGAGGGCTTCCCTGGTGGTTCAGATGGTAAAGAAGCTGCCTGCAAAGCAGGAAACTGGGTTTGATCCCTGGGTTGGGAAGATCCCCTGGAGGAGGGCATGGCAACCCACTCCAATATTCTTGCCTGGAGAATCCAATGAATAGAGAACCTGGAGGGCTACAGTCCATGGGGTCGAAAACAGCTGGATATGACTGAGTGACTTATGCGCACGTGCAGGCGTGCGTGCACACACGCACTCACACACACACACATGGGCCCTGTAAGCTTCCAGACTTAGAGAAGCTAAAGGAAGATTTCTCCTGCCAGCAAGACTTTTCCTATTCACTCTCATGTCTCTCCACAGCATTAGGTATAACTGACAGGTGGCCAGAAATTTTCAATACAAAGATCATCAGGAAACCAAATATTACCAAGTATTAAGGGAGAAGCACTACTGTAACAAGGGCTTCCTCAGTAGCTCAGCAATAAAAAATCTGCCTAACAATACAGAAGATGCAGGTTCAATCCCTGGGTCGGGAACATCTCATGGAGAAGGAAATGGCAACCTACTTCAGTATTCTTACCTGGGAAATCCCAAAGACAGGATGTCTGTAGTCTGGCAGGCTACAGACCATGGGGTCACAAACAGTCAGACATGATTTGGTGACTAAACAAGAACAACTACTTTAACAAAGCACCAAATTCAACAACAACAAAAAAGAATGAACACCTGAGGAAATATAGCAAATTAGGCAGACAAAATATTAATTTTATAATAAATTAACATCCTCAGAAAGATTTGAGAGGATGTCATAGAAAAGAAATAACTACATATCTTGGACATTTTAAATGTAACAAGCAAACATTAACATTAGTAGAACAAAACTAAAAAGTGAAGTTTACCCATGAAGGAATGAAAATCCAGTTTGCAATAGACTTGAAATGCAATTTAGTTTTTGCATGCAAGAACATGGAGCAGTCCCTCCCTTCATTTACATCTTTTATATACTTCAATTAAAATTTGTAGTTTTTTTCTAAATTAAATAAAAACGAGCTTTGAAAAGAAAACCATTGTCTCATAAAAGAAGACTTATATCCATTAACTTCCTGTTTAACAAAAGCAAATTATATTTAAAATGGAAGGAGAAAAAAGAAAAAAATGGTGGCAGCAGCAGCTACTAAACTGCATCCATTGTCATTTTGGGGACAAGAGAGTAATTTTATAATACAAACTTTTTTTCATATTCTGGGTCATTGTAGAAGATATCAGCAATGACTTTTGCATATTTTGACAACAACCCACAGAAAGGAGTACAATTCAGAGCATACATACACATATGTATATATAAAAAAAAGGTTTCATAGAACAACACTTATCATGGATTATGAGCTCTGATGTTTGCTATTTCATTACATTTGTATTACTTTATTTTTAATATAAATGCACTTCCTAACCCGCCATGTATATAGCTCTCAGTTTGAGAAGTGTGATATTAAGAAACCTTATAGAAAGGTATTTTCCCATCCCCTCCAAAATCCTTCATCATTCATAAGGTGAGTGCTGGTTCCCTGGCTTCTTTAAGGTCCCTGGAACCTCTGGTATATTCTACTGCAATCTCTCTATATCCCCTTTCTCCTGAAGGACAGATATTCTGGTTTCACATTTTATAAGCCTGTTAGATTTTGAGGTATACAAGGCTTTTTATATATCTGTGAAGATCATATACTCCAATAACATTCATTTATGATACAATACAAGAAAGCTGATCTCTGGGTCTTACTCCTCTGCACTGGGTCAGAGAGCTGACCTGAGTACTAAACCTACCCCTTAACATAGGGGGCGCTTTTCTGGTGGCTCAGATAGTAAAGAATATGCCTGTGATGCAGGAGACCTGGGTTCGATCCAGGTTGGGAAGATATCATGGAGAAAGTAATGGCAACCCACTCCAGTATTCTTGCCTGGAGAATCCCATGGACAGAGAAACCCGGCAGGATCCATGTAGTCGCAAAGAGTCAGGCAGGACTGAGTGACTAACACCACCGCTACCCTAACAGGGAAAGTTTCCTTCTCCAATCCATGATGCAGCTCTCTGGAACCCATCTATATATGTGCTGCTAGAAAGAAGACACAGTGCAAAGTGACACAACCCTAACGTAACTAATACTTTATCACCTAGGTGTGGGAAGGGGAATGGAATTGTTTATCCATCCTAACAACTGCACATAAGCATAAAGACATGTTTCTCATTTCATAACATACAGTGATTTTATTTTACCTTTAATTTTTATTTTCAAATTTTTCAAACTTATAGAAATATTGAAAAAAAATACAATGAATACATATCCTTCACCTAGATCTATCAATTGTAACCACTTTACTAATTTGCCAAACATTTAGGTAGATACATGGTTCAGACAGCAAAGAATCTGCCTGCAATGCAGGAGACCCAGATTCCATTCCTAGGTGGGGAAGATTCCCTGGATAAGGGAATGGCTACCCACTCCAGTGTTCTTGCCTGGAGACTCCCATGGAAAGAGGAGCCTAGAGGGCTATGTCCATAGGGTCACAAAGAGTTAGACATGACTAAGCAATGAACCCTAGATAGATAGATAATGTATTTAAATGTACACACATAAACATATATACCTATACATGATATATTTTATGTAGTAGGTTTTTTGCTAACCAATTGAAACTCAATTTCAGGTTTCATGAAACTTCAGCATGCATTTCTTAAGAATAAATACGTTCTCCTACACTAATGGCCCCCAATCTTTTTGGCACCAGAGACCAACCAGTTTCGTGGAAGACAATGGTTCAGACAGTAATGAGAGCAATAGGGAGCGATGGGGAGCAGCGATGAAGCTCCACTAGCTTCCTTGGTTCACTTCCTGCTGAGCCACCCAGTTCCTAACAGTCTGCAGCCTGGGGGGTTGAGGACTCCATCCTACATGATCCCAAAATCATACAAAACACTTCAGAAAATTAGCAATACCACAAAAACAATATCTAATCCATATTCAATCACGTGTCAGGGTTAACGTGCTTTCATCAGTGATGGTAGTGATGGTTTGCCATAAGGAACTACTGATAGGCTGGCAGGAGACTCAGCAGTCTTATTATTTTTTTAATTAATCATAATAGGAAATGGATTGGAAAGGAGCAGAGGCTCACAACATCGATAGGAGGGCTAAGGACCAGATTTGAAAAAGAGTTCAGAAACCTGAGCAACTCCAGAGAGCCATGAGGCAAGACACACAAGAATGTTCTTTTAGTAGAAATAATCGTGAAATTACAGAGCTGCTGACCACCTCTCATAACCATGAATGAATTCAACCAGCTCCTCTTTGCCTTGAAAGTATGAAAGTGTTAGTGGCTCAGTCGTATCCAATTCTTTATGACCTCATGGACTATATAGCCCACCAGGCTCCTCTGTCCATGGGATTCTCCAGACAAGAATACTGGAGTGGGTTGCCCTGCCTTCCTCCAGGGGATCTTCCTGACCCAGGAATCGAACTCATGTCTCATGTCTCATGTCTCCTACATTGGCAGGCAGGTTCTTTACCACTAGTGCCACCTGGGAAGCCTCCCCTACCCCTTGCCTTATTACCTAATAAGGTAATTACCTAATAAGGCCCCTTGCCTTATTACCTAACAGCAACCTAATATTCAGAATCCTTGGCAGAAGCAACCACTGGCTGGGACTAGCTCTTGTCCTAAGCAGTGGCTGCGAGGAGGCAAAGGGAGAAAGGATCTGAATGTTTCTGGAGATGGGGCACCACTTCTACAAAGACAAGACACAATGTGAAATTTTCCGCATCTTGTGTGGGGGCGGGCAGCTGGTCAGCCCAAAAAGGCAAACAGTCACCACTCTTCCTCCTAGTCTGGTTCCAGCCAATCTGTTCTCTTCACTTAAAGTATTTTTATTACATCTGGGGTAGCCACAGGCCCCCAGATGTGAAATATGCTTTCTTCATATTTGGATCCACTACAGTCCCTAACTCCAGGAGATGGTGAAGGACAGGGAAGCCTGGTGTGCTGCGGTCCATGGGATGACAAAGAGTCAGGCACGACTTAGTGACTGAACAACAGCAACAGTTTCTAATAATTAGAATTATAAAGTCATTCAAACTTTTCTTGAAAAAAAAAAAAACTACTTGTTCATGAGCATTTACTGGGTGGTGAGCAGCGTAGTAGGAGCAGAGCAGGTGCTTAATGAACGTTCCTGAGTGCCTCAGGGATGACGTTCATGCTGAGGACTTCTGTCTAGAGGTCAGTGATAGGACCTGACATGGATGGAGCATTTCCTACATACCAGGTGCTCTCTTAATCCTTGCACTCATCCTTCTCAGTGACCCACTGAAGGAAGTACTATTTGAGCTCCTTTGGCTGGTGAGGAAACCTGCCCACAAGCTAGTATGAAGTCACAGATCAAGAATTCCAGTCCAGCTCTAACTCTAGAGACCTTTCTGTAAGCCTCTCCACTGTACATCTGTTTTGTAGCCAACCTTCCCCAACTGGGGCTTCCCTGGTGGCTCACAGTGAAGAATCTGCCTGCAATTGCAGGAGACCCAAGTTCAATCCCTGGGTCAGGAAGATCCCCTGGAGAAGGGAATGGCTACCCATTCCAATATTCTTGCTTGGAGAATTCCATGGACAGAGGAGTATGGTGGGCTATAGTTCATAGGGTCACAAAGAGTTGGACACAACTGAGTGACTAACACTTTCTCCAACTAGAGATGATGGCTGCATCTGGGCTTCTGTTTTTGATAAGCTGCAGGATCGGCCTTGGAGGATTTTGGAGTGGTAGAATTGTAAACTCTCAGAGCTAGCAGAAAACTCGAAGATCATCTAGTCCTACAACTGGACTTTACAGTGGAGACTGAGATCCAATAGGTGTTATGAAAGTCAGACTGCTTGTTACTAAGAACATTCTACGTACTTCATATCCCCTCCTTGAGAAATCAAGTTCTGAAAATGTTCTTTTGCACCAATTATTCAAGTTTAGATGTGCGTGCTAAGTCGCTTCAGTTGTGTGGAACTCTATGCAACCCTATGGACTGTAGCCCGCCAGGCTGCTCTGTCCATGGGCATTCTCTGGGCAAGAATATTGGAAAGCACCGCCATTTCCGCCTTCAAATGATCTTCCTGACCCAGGGATCAAACATGCGTCTTTTACATCTCCTGCATTGGCAGGCGGGTTCTTTACCACTAGCACCACCTGGGTATCTCACTAAAATAATGAACTTTGAAAATAAAGTGCAAAAGAAGTCACAGTTCATAAAAGTACTCATTATTTTTCTTGGGCAGATTGGTCTTTAGCTGTGAATGATATACTGCCAGTCCACATATCTGCTCCCCATGTATGAGCAGTAACAGTGATTACAACAACAAAGACATTACATTTTTATACACTGCCTTCCATCTCACATGTGTAAGCCATCATCAACTCATTAATTATCAGAACATTTCTTTGAGGTAACTTCAGCAGGTGATTTTATTATTCTTTTTATGGACTGAGAAGCTGCAACAAAAGTACAATCACATGCCCAAGGTTAAACACATTTAAAGATAAAACTCAAGACTTCTAAATCTTTCTTCCAAGTTTACAGGCACCCATCCTCTGGCTAAGTAATATTTGGGACATTTAGGTCATGGAGCATCTTTTATTAAGTTAACAGATGGTAAAGAATCTGCCTGCAATGCAGGAGGCCTGGGTTCAATTGCTGGGTCTGGAAGATCACCTGGAAAAGGAAATGGCAATCCACTACAGTATTTAGCCTGGAGAATTCCATGGACACAGGAGCCTGCCAGGCTACAGTCCATGAGGTCACAAAAAGTTAGACACTACTGAGCAACTAACACTTACATATACACCTTTCTAAATGGTGCTGGGCTTTTTTTTTTTTTTGGTAAGACAATAGATTTATTGGGATTAAAATTTAAACAGCCGATTTATTCTTCTTTGATATGGATATATTATGTGCTGTTTTTAAAATTTCCTTACATTCTAGCCTCATGTTCATTTCATTTTTAATTGGGCACAGAACTTCAGGAATTAGTGATATTAGCAAAGATAACTCAGAGTAAGAGGGGCAAGGAAGAGGAAGTTTGAAATTTAAGAAAAATGTGTTTAAGGGGCTCTGGACTAGGCCATGGGAAGAATGACTTCCTCGTTGAACAAGGATCTTCCCTTTTTCCTTCTTCCCTTCCTTCTGTTCTTCCTTTTAGTCATGGACGGATTCTATGAACTGTTGACATCATTGTGCTGTATGCTAAGTCGCTTCAGTCTTGTCCGACTCTTTGCGACCCCATGGAATGTATCCCACCAGGCTCCTCTGTCCACGGGATTCTCCAGGCAAGAATACTGGGGTGGGTTGCCATGCCCTCCTCCAGGGGATCTTCCCAACCCAGGGACTGAATCCACGTCTCTTATGTCTCTGCATTGGCAGGCGAATTCTTTATACTAGCGCCACCTGGGAAGCTCTGTTGATGTTATTAGTGTGTTGCATTTCAAAAGAAGTGAAGCACGGAGGAAACAGCCTCAGCAGGGCAACTCCCCTAAGCTCTTGGGGCTTCACTGTCTCTGGCTGTAGGATGCGGTGGTTGGTGAGGTGATGTCAGGGATCCCTCTGAGTTCAGTCAAACCAAGATTCTTTCTCCGTTTACCTCTTCTTGACACCTGTTCGTGTTGCATGGTTTCAAAGAAGGGCATATTGTGTACATGTCAGCAAAGATACTTTGCCTCTATATATATTTGAATGTTCCATGAAGCCAAATCTTTGTCCAGTGGCCCATTATTTATTTTATTTCCCCTTGTTTTCCTCTCTCTCTCTTTCTCTCCCTCTCTTCTGATCCTTAGTCTGAGAATCCAACAACCTTCAAAACTCTTCTCAGATTCTAAATTGTACCTTAATTGAACTAGATATTTTCCAATAGGACTTTTTACATGAAATAATAAAGAGGCAAAATCGGCTGTTTTCCATCAGGTTTATTGTCATCAACTTTGCCCCTGTTTCAGATTCAGCTTCCCTCCAAGCATATTCTCACAAATGCCACAACCAAATTTCCTTCTTTTGAATTTGGATTAACTGCTTCACTCATCTAAGTAAGCACTTTTTAGTGATTCTAATAGCAGTAGAGTAATGGATTTTTTTTCTCAAAAGAGAATTATAGATAGCAATAGCCTCACAACAAATCCAGGATACACAATTATAAATGGATTAGCCCAAATCTCAAACATTTGAATAGTTTTAGTGTTATCAACTCCAAACCTGTTTCATAACAGGACAATAAATTGAGAGACGAGTTGTTGGGGCAAAGAATTAGCAACTTTATGTGAAAAACCAGCAGACTGAGTAGGTGGTAGCAAATCAGTTAACATCCCAAAGAACCAACTTTTTTTTTTTAATCTGTGATTTTGTTTTTAATTCTTAAGCCTTATGATCATCTCTTTTACAAACCTGTGCTAACGATATAGCTCCTCTACTTTCACGCTTCTAATGAGTTGACAAAAGCACTATTGCCAGTCACGCAGTAGTTCTACAGTTGCATTTCTGAGTGCCTGTTTGAGAGAAAATCCTGAATTATAACTTAGTCTGACTTTGTAAAGAACACACAAGCAAAGTGTACTAACAGATCTTGTCACAGTGATTTTTAAAAGCATCTGATCTTAAAGATCAAAACGTAGGAAGTGCTAAATATTCTTTATTTGATGCTATACACAAACCACACTAAAATGCCTTTCATTAAGTAAAAGGCAATATTTTAGACAGAGAATTTTAATTACATTGGTACAGTTAGGATCACAAAGATAAAGTGGGCCTTGTTAGTGTATCTTTAGCCCTTGCCTTAACAAACTAAACACAGATGAATCTTGCTCTGTTCTATGAGATAGTGAAGGGATCTTCTTAGTATTTAAATATATTAATATAACCAGTTACAGAAAATCTAAATATAAAACCAATCTCCTACAGGTTTTGAGAAAGCATTCACCATCTCCCGAAAAAATTTAACAGTCCTTATTCAAGTTTGATCGTCTCTTTAGATGGGGAAAACAGTGATAGTACTTGTTGAACTGGAATTATTATCAACATTTTAAAAACTGACCTTGTTCATTTAGCCACAAGCAAATCTTATTTAAATCAGGACTGCCCAACAGAAATATTCCATCAGCCCTTCATGATTTGAATTCTAGTTTATGAGATCCATTTAAATATGGTACACATAAAAAGGGGCTTCCCTGGTGGCTCAGATAAAGTCATGAGACATTTCTGGTTTGTAATAAATAAAGTAGTGGCCAACTATTACTCATTAGTAGCTCTTTTGAGATAAGCTTCAAGTCTGCCCTTTCCCCCTTCTTCTTAATGCCAGCAAAGATCATTTTTGTTCCAGGTACGTACTTCTTGGGATCATCCAAGTACTCTATCGGCGTCTCCTCCCCCCAGGTGAGGTCTTTGTTCTTTTTGGCATCTGTATAAGAGAATCCAACAGCCTGACCTGTTTGTCTTTCCCCTAAACAGATCATGGAGATTTGGCCCAGTCCTGTGCTTGTCTTCCTTTCAGTTCGGCACTGGACACCCTTCTGAACAAAAATCTTCCTTCTCTTCTCAGCACCACCTATTTTTAAATCATCTTTCCCCATTCGTGACTGAGAGATTCCCGCTTGTAAGCCAAAGGTCCCATTCTCTAAGCCCAAGGACACACCAGTCCATGCTCAACTGCAGGTGTTGGTGCAACCTTCAAAGAACCATCTTAACCCAAGTTAGAATTCAGGCTTCTTTTATGCCCAAAGTGGAGGGAATGTAGCTGGTTGTCGCAAACTTCTTGGTGTGTGAGTCCTTGATTCTTGCAGTTGTCCAGGTAGGTCAGGTCACAACATTGCTGTAAGTCTCCAACAAGAAAAAATGTTATTCTCCGTTCTGCAGCCTTTTATCTCTATATGGAAAAGTGACCTTTAAAGGTCAGAGTCTTGAGAATGGGCTATTGTGTATATTTCAGGCTAAAGTAAAAGTGAAGTCGCTCAGTTGTGTCTGACTCTTTGTGACCCCCGTGGACTATAGCCTACCAGGCTCCTCTGTCCATGGGATTTTCCAGGCAATAGTACTGGAGTGGATTGCCATTTCCTTCTCCAGGGCATCTTCCCAACCCAGGGATTGAACCCAGATCTCCCACATTGTAGACAGACACTTTAACATCTGAGCCACCAGGGAAGTCCTTCAGGCTAAAGGCAACATCTTTTTACAAAGGTACAGAGCCCTAGGACTAAGTACAGGCCACAGACCACAAAGGTTAGAGCTGAAGGAACAGATCCAATATAGAGTCAGGTTTGTTTTCCGTTACACTAGGAGAAGATCTTGTCTGGATTGCTCTAAGTAATTTGTCTGGGGTACAAAAATATTCCAGGTAGGCTGTTAATTACCCCAACTTTTTGCTATTTCTATACTCCCACATCAAGTGGGCTAACATTTCTGGGTTCCTCTCAAGTGACCTTTTGAAGACTTATTGTGATACTGTAGATTTTTACATAGAAAATCTGCATGAACACACTTAGTTCAGGTTCTAAATCCACCCAATACAGTACATCAGTTGTATTAATGGAATTAATGTTAAAACAATGCTCACTTCAGTAACTTTATTTTTCTTATTAATAAAATAATTTATAATAATTGTAGTGTATAATATAAAAAGTAATTCATACTATATAAATATATTATCTTATATAAAATAATTTTAATAATTATAATGTATAATGTAAAAGTAATTCATACTATATAATATATAAAATAATTTATAATGATTATAATAAATAATTTCATATTACTTAATTATTAAATGGGGCTTCCCAGCTGGCTCTAGTGGTAAAAGACCTGGCTGCCAATGCAGGAGACATAAAAGATGCTGGTTCAATCCCTGGGTCAGAAAGATCCCCTGGAGGAGGAAATGACAACCCACTCCAGTATTCTTCCCTGGAGAATCCCATGGATAGAGGAGCCTGGCAGGTTACAGTCCATAGGGCCACACAGAGTCAGACATGCCGAAAGTGACTTAGTACACATGCAGTTATTAAATACTAATAACCACATAGATCATTCCTTGTTAGTTCTGCACTTTTCTTTCCCCGATTCTGGTGTATCTAAAACTGATTTAAATCTTTCAACAGTGATACTTTCGCTGAATTTTTCAAGGGGCCTAATTACTTAGGAATTAACAGAATGTATTAACCAGGTTTGTGCTTTATGTAAGCCGGGGCCAGAACCAAAAGGCTTAGGCTTTCTTTAATCTGTTTTAGGATCACATTACCTAGCATGGAGAGTCAACCATTGCTCATACAGCATCACGGCTGAGGAACTGCCCTCAGCCCCACCACAGGACAGTTTAGATTAGAAAATGAAAGAGGATCACATGTCCCATCAAAAGGACAGGGTGAAATCCATTTATGGAAGGCAGTGCACTTTTGAGTCAGACAGACCTGTTCTTTGTTCAGTCGAGAAGAACGTGTGCTTCTGAAACAGTGGATCAAGTTAGTTCCTGGAACTGAAAAAATATACCCGTGTTCCACTTAAAAACTGCGTTACTGGATTTCTCTGGCATTCCAGTGGTTAAGATTCTTGCTTCCACTGCAGCAGGGGTGGGTTCAATCTCTGGTGGGGAAACTAAGATCCCACATGCTGCGTGGTGCAACCCCCCTGAAAAGAAAAAAAAAAAAAATAAACTTGCCTTACTAAATCAAGGAGAAAGACAGTGCAGACTTCTCCATGCCCTTAGATTCCCTTCATACTACACGGTGCTGTTACAGGGGAAAATAGCCCAGTAACTCCTACCCTCTCTTTTTTCTTTCAGTACAAATGAAGGCAAGGGTGGTTCTGGCAGCCCCACAAGGCAGGCAGGCAGAGGGCACGATGGCTCCCGTTAATATTATAAAAACAAGCCTGAACCAAACAGCTCTGACAAGATTGCTACACAAACCAGGTGGGACTTGTTTTTCTGGGCATGACAAAGCAAGTCGGAATTGTACTTCAGTTTACTAACCCATTGTTTCCGTTCATTTATTGCATGGAAAATGACACTTTTAAACAGTACCTTTATTCAAAGCAGTTTTGTATAAATGTATGTTACTCTCACGGGTGTTATTACCACTTTACTTTTTTTAATTTTAAATATTATACATACTAGAGATTCAGTTCAGTTCAGTCGCAGTTGTGTACAACTCTTTGCAACCCCACGGACTGCAGCACGCCAGCCCTCCCTGTCTATCACCAGCTCCCGGAGCTTCCTCAAACTCATGTCCATTGAGTGATGATGATGCCATCTGACCATCTCATCCTCTGTCATCCCCTTCTCCTCCTGCCTTCAATCTTTCCCAACATCGGGGTCTTTTCCAATGAATCAGTTCTTCGAATCAGGTGGCCAAAGTATTGGAGTTTCAGCTTCAACATCAGTCCTTTCAATGAACATTCAGGGCGGATTTCCTTTAGGATGGACTGGTTGGATCTCCTTGCAGTCCAAGGGACTCTCAAGAGTCTTCTCCAACACCACAGTTCAAGAGTATCAATTCTTCAGCACTCAGCTTTCTTTATAGTCCAACTTTCACATCCATACTTACTACTGGAAAAACCATAGCTTTGACTAGGCAGACCTTTGTTGACAAAGTAATGTCTCTGCTTTTTAATATACTGTCTAGGTTGGTCATAACTTTTCTTCAAAGGAGCAAGTGTCCTGTAATTTCATGGCTCCAATAACCATCTGCAGTGATTTTGGACCCCCAAAAAATAAAGTCTGTCACTATTTCCATTGTTTTCCCATCTATTTCCCATGAAGTGATAGGACCAGATGCCATGATCTTAGTTTTCTGAATGTTGAGCTTTAAACCAACTTTCTCACTCTCCTCTTTCACTTTCATCAAGAGGCTCTTTAGTTCTTCTTCACTTTCTGCCATAAGGGTGGTATCATTTGCATATCTGAGGTTATTGATATTTCCCCTGGGAAACCTGAGTCCAGCTTGTGCTTCTTCCAGCCCAGCGTTTCTCATGATGTACTCTGCCTATAAGTTAAATAAGCAGGGTGACAATATACAGACTTGATGTACTCCTTTTCCTATTTGGAACCAGTCTGTTGTTCCATGTCCAGTTCTAACTATTGCTTCCTGACCTGCTTATAGATTTCTCAGGAGTCATGTCAGGTGGTCTGGTAGTCCCATCTTTTTAAACATTTTTCACAGTTTGTTGTGGTTCATACAGTCAAGGCTTTGGCATAGTCAATTAAGCAGAAGTAGATGTTTTTCTGGAACTCTCTTGCTTTTTCGATGATCCAACAGATGTTGGCCATTTGATCTCTGGTTCCTTTGCCTTTTTTAAAACCAGCTTGAATATCTGGAAGTTCTTGGTTCACGTACTGTTGAAGCGTGGCTTGGAGAATTTTGAGCATTACTTTGCTAGCATGTGAGATGAGTGCAATTATGCAATAGTTTGAGCATTCTTTGCCATTGCCTTTCTTAGGGATTGGAATGAAAACTGACCTTTTCCAGTCCTGTGGCCACTGCTGAGTTTTCCAAATTTACTGGCAATTGAGGGCAGCACTTTCACAGCATCATCTTTTAGGATTTGAAATAGCTCAATGGCATTCCATCACCTCCACTAGCTTTGTTCATAATGAAGCTTCCCAAGGCTCACTTGACTTCGCATTCCAGGATGTCTGGCTCTAGGTGAATGATCACACCATCGTGATTATCTGGGTTATGAAGATCTTTTCTGTATAGTTTTTCTGTGTATTCTTGCCACCTCTTCTTAATATCTTCTGTTTCTGTTGGTTCTATACCATTTCTGTCCTTTATTGAGCCTACCCTTGTATGAAATGTTCCCTTGATATCTCTAATTTTCTTGAAGAGATCTCTAGTCTTTCCCATTCCATTTTTTTCCCTCTATTTCTTTGCATTGATCACTGAGGAAGGCTTTCTTATCTCTCCTTGCTATTCTTAAAACTCTGAATTCAAATAGTTATATCTTTCCTTTTCTCCTTTGCCTTTCAGTTCTCTTCTTTTCACAGCTATTTGTAAAGCCCCGCAGACAACCATTTTACCTTTTTGCTTTACTAGAGATTACTGTGAAATAATTCAGAGATACAAGGAAGAAAATAAAAATGGCCTCTACTACTCTCACACAAAAGTAACCACCCCTGTATTTTTTTAATTTTCTAATTCATTCTGTTTCATTTAATCCCTTGGATTTCCTGTATACATTTTAGCTTCAAACCGCCACTTTGAAGTAAGTAGATCAGGAATTATGTCAGTTTTGCTGATGAGAAAACTGAGGCCCAATGAACTTCCATAACCTGTCCAGAGGTCCCCAGAAAGTTAGCGTCAGTCCCCAAATTGGCTCTACCTGTGGCTCAGGGTCCCTCCTATGTCACAGGTCAGCTTAACTTCTCCATTGCTTCTCACACCAGCTTGGTGTGAGAATATAGGGGGGAGTTTTGTCTCTCACTAATAACAGTTATAATCATTGCTCCTTATTCGAGGATTCCCCTACTTGCAAGTTTGCCTACTAGCTACAATTTGTTGTAACCCCCAAATTAATACTCCCTATGCTTATGCTTCTTATAGACGTGCTCACAGCAACAAAGATTTAAGTCACTTTCTATTCACTGTTCTCAGCTGATGTCAAACAAGGTCATGCCTTATCTTCTTGTGTCAGCTTTCATACTAGAAACAAGTGTCTTTTTAGTGGTCTATTTAGTGGCTCTGTCTTTTGCATTTTTGTGCTTTTGTTGGTGACTTTGCCCCTTAAAATGGCCCCCAAATGTAGTACTGAAGAACTATCTAGTGCTATCTATTAGTGTTCCTAAGCATGTGTGTTAGTGATACTTCCTTCAGGCATGACTTAGTGCCCTCGGCCATGAGTTCATACATAAAACAAAGCTATGAATTCATGGATGTGAGCAAAGGCTTATGGGAACCTAACCATGTATTACACTTGGGCGCAATGCTTCAGTATTTGCTAATTTATTGTTTGCAGTGATTGCATAGAACATGACTACCACAAATAAGTAGAATCAATGCCTTATTGCGGCTGTTATTGTAGTTGTTATTGCCTGACAATAAATGGTGTGGTTTCTCAGAGAATTCCAACTTAACTTTTGAGACTGACCAAAGAGGGTCTGGCCTTTAGTTTATACTTCTTCCTACTGCAGATTCTGGGGGTAGGGGGACTTCCTTATCACCCTTGGGCCCCCTCAAGAGCACATCTAGCCCCTGCCAGCAATTAATCATTGTTCCAAAGCAAGCTGTCCTATGTCATGCCTGAGTCTCTGGAAGCAACAGGCGGTCCATTTACAAGTTAGGACAGCCTTGCTTCTGATTTTGCATGCTGCGGTTCATGGGGTCGCAAAGAGTCGGACATGACTGAGGACTGAACTGAACTGAAAGAAGCACTGGGAAGTTAGACACATGTGCTATGTGTTTAGTCGCTCAGTCGTGTCCAATTCTTTGTGACATTATGGACTGTAGCCCACCAGGCACCTCTGTCCATGGGGATTCTCCAGGCAAGAATATTGGAGTGGGTTGCCATGGCCTCCTCCAGGGGATCTTCCCAACCCAGGGATCAAATCCAGGTCTTCTGCATTACAGGTGGATTGTCTGAGCCGCCAAGGAAGCCCAAGAATACTGGAGTGGGTAGCCTATCCCTTCTGCAGGGGATCTTCCAAACCCAGGAATCGAACCAGAGTCTCTGTCTCCTGCATTGCAGGCAGATTCTCTACAAGCTGAGCTATCTGGGAAGCCTAGTTTGATATAAAATTAATTAAAATTCTCGCCTGGAAGAGGAGTGGTAGGAAATGTTTAGGCCAAGCTAAAGTGTCCATGTATTTGTCACTGAACTTCTTGGTTCTGGATACTAATTTGACAGAATTTGTTTAACCAATATACACATGCAGCATTGTGTTTTAATCTTGGAACAGTGTTCTTAATTATGTAGATACATAGAACTTTATTTTTTCCTAGGCAGCCAGCTTTATTAAGCTATCCCAATGGTGTGCCTATTTGTTCCAATAGGAAGTCTGTTTGCATTTGAGATCATCAGCATGGTGGTAAAAGTTGTTCAGCCGCTAAGTAGTATCCAACTCTTTGTGACCCCATGGACTGCATCATGCCAGGCCTCCCTGTCCTCCTCTATCTACCAGTGTTTATTCAAACTCATATCCATTGAGTCGATGATGCCATCCAACCATCTCATCCTCTTTCACCCACTTCTCCTCCTGCCCTCAATCTTTCCCAGCAACAGGGTCTTTTCCAATGAGTCAGCTCTTTGCCTCAGGTGACCAAAGTATTGGAGCTTCAGGTTCAGCCAGAAATATACAAAGACATGTGTGTGTGTGGCAGGGGTGGGGTGGGGGGGTGAGGGTAGTGGCGAGTGAGTTGATGAACTGGATTCACTGAGCACATGTTCCTGAGCTCCAAAGAGGGTGGGCCTCAACCTCTATTCTATTTTCTGGGCTTGTGTACAAGAAAGGCCCTGACAACAGCACAGTAAGGGTCCCAGCACCACAGATTGTCATCCATGTGTCTGCAGGGAACATATTCACCAGCAGACAGTGCTTTTTTTTTAAAGACCTCCACTGAAACTTCACACTTTATTTATTTGGCCATGTTAGGTGGCATGTGGGAGCTTAGCTCCCCAACCAGGGTTGGAACCTGTGTTCCCTGCATTGGGAGCTTGGAGTCTTAACCACTGGACCACCAGGGAAGTCTCCAGATGGTGCTTTGAAACTGAAGCAGCAGCTGCTGAGTCTTCCTCAAGCCACACTTACAAAAGGAAGTTATAATTCATACATTTCAAAATATTAATAAAATCTCAGTTCCTTCAACCAATGCTTAATAGCTCAGTTGGTAAAGAATCCGCCTGCAATGCAGGAGATCCCGGTTCGATTCCTGGGTCAGGAAGATCCACTGGAGAAGGGATAGGATACCCACACCAGTATTCTAGTCTAGAGAACTATACAGTCCATGGGGTCACAAAGAGTCGGACACGACTAAGCAACTTTCACTTTCACTTTCAACCAATGCTAATCCATCTCCACACTGGAGACAGATTAAAATCTGGCTCTGCCCACTGTCTTGTCTATAGATGGTGGGAGGCATAGCATCGTCTCAGATGCTCCAGCCAGTGAGGGCAATTCCCTGATGAAGTCATTTTTGAACAAACAGCCTCCCAGGATTTATATTTTGCTGTGTGTGTCTCTAGATTTTCCTTTGGATTCTTATCTTCAAAACACTAACTTTAAATGTCAAAGCATGTCATTCCTCTTTGACCACAACCCAGCAAATTGTCCAAATGATCCTACCATATTTGGATCAGAGGAAAACAAATTCAAAAGAAATTATTCTAATAAAAATGATGATGAAGGATTGATAAGAAGTGTGTTCTTTCCAGAGACAAATTGTCAGTAATAATAAAATCCTTTATATTAAAAAAAATACATAAGTGTTAGAAAATTAAATATATAGAATCAACCTTCTTGTAAAAGTCACTGTACCCCAAGGACAGAGGAGACTGGCAGGCTACAGTGTATAAAATCGCAGAGAGTGGACACAACAAAAGCAACTTAGCATGTGCCCTGTTTAACTCCAGTAGAGGAGAGAAAAGTGAAAGTGAAAGTCTCTCGTGTTGGGCTTTTTGCAACCCCATGAACTATGCAGTCCATGGACTTCTCCAAGCCAGAATACTGAAGTTGGGTAGCTGTTACCTTCTCTAGGGGATCTTTCCAACCCAGGGATCGAACCCAGGTCTCCTGCATAGCAGGCATGTTCTTTACCAGCTGAGCCACTAAGGGAAGCCCAAGGAGAGAAAGGAAGACCTTAAACAAAGATGTCATCATTTTTAATGTATTCATTCTATTTAATCCAAACTATACCACACAGGGTCTGAGAAAAATGCACCATTCTCAGATTAGGGAATATTAGCATTAATTTCACCTTTATGTCCTTTATGCTACTATGTCCAGAACTTTTCCTGCTGATATTCACCCGAAATGTCATAATATTGACCATAATCTGAATCATGCAGAATAATTTAGAGTGATACATTTATTCCAGACATAACTGACATGGAAAAATATCAAATTTGAGAAGAATATTTCAAAAACAGTATGTATAATATGTTGTTTCCTAAAAATATGGGTTTTATTATGCTTTTTAAAAAGACTAAAGGGACTTCCTTGGTAGTCCAGTGGTTAAGAATCCACCTTGCAATGCAAGGGATGTGGGTTCTATCTCTGGTTAGAGAAGTAAGATCCCATCAGCTGGGGAGAAAATGAACCTGAGTACCACAACTGGAGAGTCTGTGTGACACAACAAAAGATCCCACATGCCATAACTAAGACCTGATGTGGCCAAATAAATATTAAAAAAAAAAAAAAAAAAACTAGAAGGAAGGTGTAAATCAAAGTCTTAATGGTGACTACCTTGGGGAAGTAAGAATAATATATAACTTTTCATTTCAGTTATCTGCATAGTTAGCATAATTTTTTCTATCATGCTAAGAAATGATAGAGACATTCTGTTTTAGAAAACAGATAAGAAATCTTAAGGGAAAAAAAAGTAGATTGACAGATATAAATATCCCGTAAACCAGAAGACAGCCTTGAGAAGTCATGATTTCTAATACAAACAGTCTTAAGACAAAACTGAATTCCCTTTTTTATTCATCTACATCAAAATGGGTAGTCAGGCATGAATAAATTACATTGTTATGCATGGCGCACTGATGACTGATTTCTTGTCATCATTTCTTAAGAGTGCTTTCAAGAAATCAATTTACTTGCATTCTGATATACAACTAAGATACCTGACAGTTGAGCAGTTCTTAAAGACAATCAAATACAAATACCCGAACGCATTTCTCTGAATCCTTTTCTTCACATTGCAGCAAAGTTTCTTGATGTTTTAAATTTCCTAGTTGCATATTAAAAATCTTAATATTTTGTATTCTAGACTATCATCATTCCATTGGAAATACCTAATTATTAGGTAAAAGAAAATAGAGCTTATCCAAAGATCTTTTTTTTTTTACAGTAGCCCCAGTTTTGTCTCCTTGGTTAATGTTCTTACTGTACAGCAACCTCCTAGACTTCTAGAAAAATAATTTTTAAAAGAAAGAAATTTTTATGACTTAAAGGGAAAATGTTTACTAAATTAAAATTACTTTTGGGGTGGCTATGATTTAAATGCAGGGAGCACGTATGTCTTAGAGAAGGAAATGGCAAGCCACTCCAGTGTTCTTGCCTGGAGAATCCCACGGATGGGGGAGCCTGGTGGGCTGCTGTCTATGGGGTCGCACAGAGTTGGACACGAGTGAAGTGACTTAGCAGCAGCAGCACTTATGTCTAGTTATTTATGTTTAGCCTAAGAGACAGCAATGCTACATTTTTCCTTGACATAGAATAAGAGTTTGTCGGTTCATAAAGCACCATTTGAGCCTTGATTTACTCTGCAGCTGTTGCACCCCTACAGGTTATGCCTGGTCCTGGGGAGAGAGTGGTGAATAAAACTCTCTGGTGTTCCCTGCCTTTGTTTGTGGGTTGGTTGATTTTTAAAATTTACTTTTTATTGGAGTATAGTTGCTTTACAATGTTGTGTTAGCTTCTGCTGTACAGCAAAGTGAACCAGCTCTATATATACATATATCCCCTCTTGAGATCACCACAGAGCACTGAGTAGAATTCCCGGTGCTATACAGTAGATTCTCATTACTTATCAATTTTTCACTTTCATGCATTGGAGAAGGAAATGGCAACCCACTCCAGTGTTCTTACCTGGAGAATCCCAGGGATTGGGGAGCCTGGTGGGCTGCTGTCTATGGGGTCACACAAAGTTGGACACGACTCAAGTGACTTAACAGCAGCAGCAGCAGCAGCAATGTATATAACTGAGAAGGCAATGGCACCCCACTCCAGTACTCTTGCCTGGAAAATCCCATGAACAGAGGAACCTGGTAGGCTGCAGTCCATGGGGTCACAAAGAGTCGGACATGACTGAGCCACTTCACTTTCACTTTTCACTTCCATGCATTGGAGAAGGAAATGGCAACTCACTCCAGTGTTCTTGCCTGGAGAATCCCAGGGATGGGGGAGCCTGATGGGCTGCTGTCTATGGGGTTGCACAGAGTCAGACAAGACTGAGGCGACTTAGCAGCAGCAGCAGTGTATATAAGGAAATCCCAATCTCCCAATCCATCCCATCCCCCTACTTTCCCCTCCTTGGTATTCATACATTTGTCCTCTGTTTCTGTGTCTCTACTTCTGCTTTGCAGATAAGGTCATTCGTACCAGTTTTCTAGAGGCCCTGGCTACTATAATTAGTGCTGCAATGAATATTGGGGTGCAGGTATGTTTTTGAATTATGATTGTCACTGGGTACGTGCCACAGAGTGAGATTGCTGAGTCACATGGTAGCTCTATGTTGAGTTTTTAAAGGAACTTCCATACTGTTCTCCATAGTGCTGCTGCTGCTAAGTCGCTTCAGTCGTGTCTGACTCTGTACGACCCCATAGATGGCAGCCCACCAGGCTCCTGCATCCCTGGGATTCTCCAGGCAAGAATACTGGAGTGGGCTGCCATTTCCTTCTCCATAGTGGCTATATCAATTTACATCCCCAGCAACAGTGTAAGAAGGGTCCCTTTTTCCACTGCCTTTGAAGTAGGCCATCCACAGACTCTCAGGTCCAACCTCTTTTTCTGAAACTGGTGGAACATGGACCTTGAGTTGGCTCCGTGCAGCCAGCCTTCAACTCAACAGCCGGGAGGCAAGTGAGGGGTCCTCATTTATGCTCCTGAAGCCCAGACACTGCTTATGGGAGAAGCTCCTCATGGGAAGAAGGGGCCTCGTGTACTCTTGGCCTGACTTGCTACTTCATTCCCTTCACTGGAGCACATGTAAGACACTCCCAAGGAGGAGTTTAGAAGGGGATGGGCCCAACCCCACTCCCTAACTGCTACCAAGGACGTCTTCACTACGCCCTTTCCTGTTGTTTACCTTCACTCTTGCTAAATCAAAGGCTTTAAGAGAGCAAACACTATGCCTTAGAGTCTCCTTTGTATTCCCCTAAAAAGCTTGTTGAGTACACAGCTCTCACCTGGCAAGGGTGCAAGGAATGTTTGCCTATACGATGTGCCTTCATTCAGGAAGATAAAAACCACATGCCAAGCACAATTAGCCCATTGCATGACTCAAGGGCAGAATCATGCAAATAAGTCTAAACAGCCTTACATCCCAGTCCTGCTGGATTGGTCTGTGCACTGAATTGTGCTTGACCTCCTCTGTGTCCCTCTCTCATCACCTGCACCACCCACCATCTCACCAGGACAAGGTCAAATTTCTAGGTCAGATCCTTTACAACCAGCTGATTGTACCCTTACGATATAATGTTTCAGAAAATATTATTTCTCTTTAAATAAACCTCTCGATCCTTCCTTGAGTGATGAAAATCACTAATTTCTCTTGCTTAAAGCAACAAAAACCTTGAAGAAAGTAATCACAAAATTGCCTGCAAATAGTAACCTGTAACCTATAAGAAATGTCCTTCCTATTAATGCAATCGGTATAGCAATATGAAATCCAAAGTTAAATTTGCATTGTCAGGCAATACAAGGAAGCAATATTTAATATGTCAGTTCTTAAATCACTTGAAAGTATAGAAGCATGGGGATCCAAATTTAGAAATGAGAAATCCTGAACCGGGCAGCAGAGAGGATTTCCTCTGTAGACTACGATTTGCCAACAGCTTTGAGAGAGAACTACTCAAAAATGTACTGACGACAGGCACAGTTTTCATTCAGGACTTGGTAATGCGGTTTCCTTTACTAACATTTTAAATTAAGCTTTATTGGAGTATAGTTGACTTATAATGTTATAGTGTTAGTTTCTGCTGTACAACAAAGCAAATCAGTTATGAATGTGTGGCTTCCTTTAAAATGCTTGCTACAATTGATTCTTGTGCCCATCTTTGCATGAAATATTCCCTTGGTATCTCTGCTTTTCTTGAAGAAATCTCTAGTCTTTCCCACTCTATTGTTTTCCTCTATTTCTTTGCATTGATCACTGAGGAAGGCTTTCTTATCTCTCTCCTTGCTATTCTTTGGAATTCTACCTTCAAATGGGTATCTCTTTCATTTTCTCCTTTGCCTTTCACTTCTCTTCTTTTCACAGATATTTGTAAGTCCTCCACAGACAGCCATTTTGCTTTTTTGCATTTCTTTTTCTTGGGGATGATCTTGATCCCTGCCTCCTGTAAAATGTCACGAACCTCCGTCCATAGTTCTTCAGGCACTCTGTCTTCAGATCTAATCCCTTGAATCTATTTCTCACTTTTACTGTATAATCAAGGTCCCATCACTTCATGGCAAATAGATGGGGAAACAGTGGCTGACTTTATCTTTCTGGGCTCCAAAATCACTGCAGATGGTGATTGCAGCCATGAAATTAAAAGACGCTTACTCCTTGGAAGGAAAGTTATGACCAACCTAGATAGCATATTCAAAAGCAGAGACATTACTTTGCCAACAAAGGTCCATCTAGTCAAGGCTATGGTTTTTCCAGTAGTCATGTATGAATGTGAGAGTTGGACTATAAAGGAAGCTGAGCGCCAAAGAATTGATGCTTTTGAACTGTGGTGTTGGAGAAGACTCTTGAGAGTCCTTTGGACTGCAAGGAGATCCAACCAGTCCATCCTAAAGGAAATCAGTCCTGAATAATCATTGGAAGGACTGGTGCTGAAGCTGAAACTTCAGTACTTTGGCCACCTGATGTGAAAAGCTGACTCATTGGAAAAGACCCTGATGCTGAAAAGACTGAAGGCAGGAGGAAGAAGGGGACGACAGAGGATGAGACAGTTGGATGGCATCACTGACTCAATGGACATGAGTTTGAGTAAACTCCAGGAGTTGGTGATGGACAGGGAGGCCTGGTGTGCTGCAGTCCACACGGTTGCAAAGAGTCAGACACGACTGAGTGACTGAACTGAACAATTGATTTGGAGAACTTTTTATGAGCCCTTGAACCTAGGATAAATGCTAGCAGACTTCATTAGGCCTGAGAACATCCTGCTTGACACTCAAATCCCAGGTCACACCTGAGGCTCTTGGAACTGAATTCAGATTGAACAGAAAATTCTGTCCCTCTGAGAGATTCCCACTGTAGAGCCCAGTATCTTCCTGCTAAGTTATCATGATTTGATTCCTCCAATCATAGCATAGGTCATTTCTGAGAAGAGCAAACCTGCCAAGCCAAGGGGAACTTTGGTTCAGTTAATTCTATCCAGAGCCACACCTACGCCTCTGGAGCTGCATTTGGATCCCAAAGTCCCCTGTGACCCAGGGACAAGCAGAGGCAGAGGCAAGACCCAGCTCCCTGTCAACACGTTGCGTCAGCCTTCAGTGCATCATCTGAAAGGTATTTGCTAGGCAGCAGACAGGCTGGGATTTTCCCAGGGCCCAGGAGAATACCAACCCACCCCATGCTTTATATACTGTCTAGAAAACTGGAATCATAAAGAAGAAACAGGGGGCTTCCCTGGCAGTTCCGTGGTTAAGATTTCACCTTCTGAAGCAGGTGGTAAGGAAGCTATTCCATGTGCCTCACCACCAAAAAACCAAAGCATAAACAACAGAAACAATATTCACATTCAATCAAGACTTTAAAAATGGTCCACATCAAAAAATCTTTAAAAAAAGAAGAAATGGAAGACTTATATTTGTAAGTGTCAGTAAGAGACAGGAAGTTTACTGTGTTTTAATAACCAGAGTTAAGTCATTCATCAGCCTCTTTCTAAGCCTAAGTCTTCTCATTTTGAAGAATTAGAGTGGGGCTTCCCTGGTGGTCCAGTGCTTGGGAGTCCACCTGCTGTTGCTTGGGACACAGGTTAGATGCCTGGTCCCAGAAGATCCCACATGCTTCGAAGCAGCTGAGCCCGTGCACATCAGCAAGAGGAGCCACCATGAGAAGCCCATGCACCACAACCAGTGAGTCGGCCTGGCTTGCCGCAACTCGAGAAAAGCCTGCAAGCAGCAGCAGCGAAGACCCAGTGAGGCCAAAAATAAATAAAGATTTCTTAAAAAAAAAAAAGAAAGGAAGATTATGTACGTAAAAGAAGAATTAAAATGATTTTAAAGCAAATAAATGGCAGCGATGCATAGAGTCATTGAATGACTAGACGTTTGTGTGTGTGTGGTTTTGTTTTTTAACAAGGCCCCAAAGTGCTGATTTTTAGAACTTTTCAAATAATCTCTTTCAGGCAAAACCACTACAATATTGTAAAGTAATTAGCCTCCAATTAAAATAAATACATTTATATTCAAAAAATAAAAACAAAATAAAAAATAAATTTAAAAAAATTAAAAACCAAATAATTTATTTCAAAAGCAATATTAGAACAATTTTTTGCAGAAGGTAGATGGCACGAAGTTCAAAAGAAAGAAAGATTAAATAGGAGGCTTTCCCTCCTCGAGTCAAACAAGAAGCAGGAAAGATAACTTGCAGGGGGGAGGGAGCTTAGAGATGAGCCAGTGACCCTTTCACACTCATTTGAGGTAGCATCCACTTGAGCAAATGTCATCTGCATTTACTTGTCCAGGGTTCAGAGACCCTGGCAGCAGTCATAAATCCATCCTAATGAGATTAAACATTCTTGAAATCTGATCTCTGAAGCATGGACCCCAGGCTGCCTTCCCTTTAATATTAGGCATAGGAACTACTTGTCTAGTTCCTATGCTAAATCCTTGGTAAAATTTCCCCAACCAGAAAAAGCCAATGTCTTTGACACTTTCAAAGCAGATTTCAAAAGCTGAGGTTCAGATGCTACATAGGAGGCTGTCGGGGGCCTGATGATTGGGCATCGCAGGAGCAGGGCCACCTCTCTCTGGCTCAGAAGCTCACACAGCTGCCCATCAGTGCCCCAGGTGACAGACCACAGCAGAGAGCCAAGGGCCACTTCTGTAGGACTGACTGTCAGCTTCCTGAGGCCTCTTTCCTCCACTGCAGGACACTCACCGCCCCGCCCCAACCCCCCACGCCAGGGTCCAGCTTGGAGTTTGCACTCGGTGGTATTTGCTGAGTGAGGAACAAAAGAACAAACCTCAGCTCTTGAGCTGAGAACTCTGGAACTACTTCTGAGGTTTCTGGTTCAGGATCTGTATTGCTCTTACCCAGATGTCACTTAGTCTCTGGGTATTGACTACAGTAGTTTAAGTGTGGGAAGTGAGTCCTTTCCCAGAGCAACTCTTGGGCCTGAGCATGTACAGCACACCTCTTGGAGGGCGTTTTGTCGTGTGGATATCACCCCTTCCTCCACGAGGCAGCTTTCCAATATGGCGGGCAAAGCTGCATGACTAGGGGTTTGTATGTGTGTGTGTGTGATCATTTAATTTACGGCACAAAAAGAAAAGCGATCGGGCTTCACCCTTAGACTGAGAACTTTGGGGCCGTGGAGGGATACTTTTCAAGGAGGAGTGTCTCAAGACACAGAGGGTTATTACAAGCTCTTGTCAAAGAGCGCCTGGAATATGCATATTATACATAACTTAAAAGGAAACGCAACATTTTGTGAGTATCAGATACAAGGCAGCTAAAAAAAAAAAAAAGGCTTTTTCATTTGTCAGAGAACTAAGTATCTGGATTTACCCTCAGAACAAAGTTCTGCTTGAATTGCAAATATTGATGCTAGTAACAATGAGTAGAGCAGGATGTAGAACCAGAAAAGACTATACACAATAGGATGTGGCTGAAGAAATAGGAGGATATATTCAGGTAAAGTTTGAATATCATAGCAAATTCATGGATAACAGAGAATTTCCTTTTTCCTTTGGACACAGTCACATTTTGGGGAAGGATGTTAGAGTCTGGGATGAGCAAGGCCGCCTTTTAATCTTTAATGAAAGTGCCTTGAACTTGGACCAATTCCAGGTTGCTTGTAGATATCACTGACTGACTGATGAACAGAGGATCTTACAGAATGTCCCACAAACACACAGCCCCCAACAGCCCAGGAGACAAGCCTGTTCTTCAGCCCTAGGTTAAGAGTGAAGGCTGCTTATTTGACTCTGCAAGAACAGACCAAAATCAGAGGGGAAAATAGAAAAAGGAAGAGGGTAAAGAGAAATGAGAACACACACAAAAAAAATTTTTTTAAAGGAGAGAGAATGAGGAGCACTGAGAATAGGGAGAGTTTATTGGGGGGAGGCTTATGAAGAAAAAGCTTTATGGAGTAGCAGTAGCTTTATGGAGTGGAGCCTGGTGGGCTGCCGTCTATGGGGTTGCACAGAGTCAGACACGACTGAAGCGACTTAGCAACAGCAGCAGCAATGGCTTAAAGAAAGGACTTAGCCCAGAAATGGAGCACTCAGGAAGTGTTGTATTTGGTGTTTGGTACTTCATGTTGGATAATCAGGCTGAAGTCACAGCCCTGATACAAGCTCAGATAAACATGTTATCTGTACTAAGAGTAGGCCACACCTAACACACAGTGGAGGTCAAATTAATGGGGAAAAAAGCAAAGGATATATGTTTGGGAAAGACAAGTTAGGCCCAATACAAAGGCCCAGATTCATTAACCTTGCAATACTGTCAGGTATGAGCCAAAGACTGGAAGGGAGGGAAGATCCTTGCACCAAGGTCTAAGACAGATCAGGGAGGAGTAGAGTGCATGCACGCTTAGTCATGTCTAACTCTTTGCTTCCCAATGGACTGTAGCCCACCAGGCTCCTCTGTCCATGGGATTCTCCAGGCAAGAATACTGGAGTGGGTAGCCATTCCCTTCTACAGGGATCTTCTGAACCCAAGGATTGAACCTGGGTCTCCTGCATTACAGGCGGATTCTTTACCATCTGAGTCACCAGGGAAGCCAAAAGAATAGTAGCTGTTATTATTTTATTAAAATAGCTCTCACCATTGCTAACTGTTGTGGACTGAATAGCCCCCCACCCCTTACAAATTCATATGCTAAGGCTCTAAACCCCAGTGTGACTGTATTTGGAGCCAGAGTTTTTAAGAAAGTTATTACAGTTAAATGAGCCTATAACGATGGGACTCTGATAAGACTGGTGCCCTTGCAAGAAAAGGATGAGACAGGAGAGAGTTCTCTCTCCTTCCACCCTCACACAGCGGAAAGCCATGTCCATGGAAAGGCACGATGAGAAAGCAGCCATCTATCTACAAGCCAAGAAGAGGGGTCTCACCAGGGGACCAACCCGGCTGGCACTTTGATCTTATGCTTCCAGCTTCCAGAAAGTGAAAGTGTTAGTCACTCTGTCATGTCCAGCTCTTTGCAACCCCATGGACTGCATCCCTCCAGGCTCCTCTGTCCATGGAATTCTCCAGGCAAGAATACTGGAGTGAGTTGCCATTCCCTTCTCGAGGGAATCTTCCCAACTCAGGGGATCACACCTGAGTCTCCTACATTGCAGGCAGATTCTTTACCATCTGAGCCACCAGGGAAGCCCCCCAGAATGGTGAGAAAATAAATGTCTGTTGTTTAAGCCATGTAGTATAGTATTCTATTACGGCAGCCCAAGCTAATGCACAGACTGATAGATTCATATTTGCAGACCAAAGATGAACTCCATTATAGTTGCTGCTGGCAAAACAATCACCTCATTCATGCCCTGTAATTTAGAAATGGAAATACTCTGAGTGAGATTTTATCTTATTGTGTCTAACCCAAGCAGGGATGGGGTCTGTCTTCCAATCCATCAGCTGAAAGCTGGACAATCCTGTATGGAATTCTACATGAATCAGAAAGTCTAGGAAGAAACTTTCATGATCTCACACACTCCACGCAATGACCACATCTTTCTCCTTGGGAACAATAAGGAAGATCTTTTACTGGGTTGCACATTTGTTTTGTTTCTGCAGGGCTCAAGATAACATGTTAGAATACATTTATATGTGGAATATTTCTGCAAATATACCCGAGAAACTGGTAATACTGACTGTCTTCAGAGGGTAAATGGAAGACAAAGGTGGATTTTTAAAAAAATAATATTTCTGTACTTTTCTTTATGCTTTAGGTAAGTATTTCAACAGTTTAAGAAAATACTGATATACCGTATTTCTTTTTGTACCTCTTGAATTTTGACCATGTCCAGAAATAAGACTCTACTGAAAATGAAGAAGGGAAGAGGGAAAAAGGAGGAAGGGAGAAGGTGGGGGGAAGGGTGGAGATGGGGGGAGGAAAAGGAGAGGAAGAGTAGGGGGAGGATGGGGAAGAAGAGGGAGGAGGAGGGTGGAAGGGGAATAGAGAGGAAGAGTGGGAGGCAGAGACTTCTTTTGGAAACAGAAAACAGAGCTTCCAAAAAGATGACACAGCAATTTAACAAGCGTTCACATTTTTCACATTTGGGGCTTCTTACCCACTAGTAGGAAATCATTTTTGGAAGAGCGATAGGTTTTAAAAGAAGAGAAACACAGCTGCCTGTCTGTTCCTGGGTGACCTGCTTTCTGCCTTTGCTCAGATCTTCACCTTGCCCGGCTCATCCTGCAAACACCCTCACTGACTTGACAACGTAGTCATCCTGCTCCCTGTATTTGCACATCTCTGGGGGAACCTCGTGCCGAATCCATACATTCTCCGCTCTAAGAATGATTAACTCTCTGCTCGGAAAAGAGGAGGGACTGCGACTAACCAGAGAAATCCTCCCGGTCAAAGTCAAGGTCCTGCTTTCTGGCTATTTGATCTGCTGTAAGAAGTGGGCAGAGTGGTCTGCGGGGGAAGAAGCAAGTGCTCAGAAACTCCTCTTTTCAGATGTTCAGACAGCATTTGGCTTCGATCCTGACACTTGTCAGAAACGCCTGGGTTCAATTAAACTCTTACAAATGGAAGTTGCGAACGTTAGGAAATGGTGTTTCATCGGCTCCATCAGTTAAAGACTTGGCAAAAATTTCCACGGAAAACAAATGGAAATGTGCACAGTTGGGAGCACACAGTGTCCAGGCACCGTGTTCCCAGTCAAAGGCAGCAGTTTTGTTCTGCACAATTCAGCTTGAATGAGGCGACAGGCTAAGGCACCAACTGTCCTACTTACAATGAGGAGGGAAAGCCCTGTGCCTGAAAAAAGGGAGGCGGTCCCAATCGAGGGCTGGCCGCGCTCGTCCCAGTTCCCGTCACATAATGTCCCTGTTTAGAAATATTCATGAGGAAATTCCTTGTCTCTATTTCAATTTTTTCTAGTTTTATTGAGAAGTAATTGACATCCCCATAGAAGCTCGAGGGGACAGCGTGATGATTTCATTTATACATAGTGTGAAATGATGACCACATTAGTTCAGCTAACATCCATCTTTTCATAGATACAATAAAAAAAAAAAAAAGAAAAGAAAGAAAATTTTCTCCTTGTGATGACTCAGTTTTAAATTTTGACGTATAAAATAGAATTGTGGACCACAGAGAACAAAACAACAATACACACTCAAATATCAGTGGTGGGGAAATATTTCTAAAATCAATTTCAGGAGCCTTTAAAGTGAGAAAATATGTGTTTTTATTTTTACTGAATAGGAGAAAAAATGAAACCAGAATTCTATAAGACTGACTTGGAAATTAAAATAGGATATAGTTTGTTAATTTGGAATAAATTGTGCTAACTTAATTTTTAAAAATTCAATTAGCTACTTCCTATGAATTTTGGGAGAGTCCAGTTCAGCTCCCATCAGAAGGAAACATTTATACGTTAGTCCAACTTAACTCTAATTCAATAATTTAAGCAGTTCCCTTAGACAAATTTGTTGGTGTTGTTCAGACATGTCCAACTCTTAGAGACCCCCATGGACTGTAGACCACCAGGTTCCTCTGTCCATGGGATTCTCCAGGCAAAAATACTGGAGTGGGTTGCCATGCCGTCCTCCAGGGGATCTTCCCCACCCAGGGGTTGAATCCTCGTCTCCTGCGTCTTCTGCATTGCAGGTGGATTCTTTACCACTAAGTCATCAGGGAAGCCCAGTTAGACAAAGGCTGAGTCCCTTTAGGTCTTTCACACTTCTCCTGTCTGCTCCTCTCCATAAGGGTCTCCAGGGTTACTGCCTGTTTGTATTTTGCTCTTCCTGTGGGTGGCACATGGCCCGTTCTGTGTCCAGTGGATCCACACTCATCTCTCTGCAGGCATTTGGACTGGTCTCCTCCCTGGTCAGTTGAGAGCTGGAATGTGCCTGATCCCATCTTGGATTTGGATGATCTGCTGGCTCCTCCAGTAGGCATCTGTGGTCTTCAGGGCCCTGGTTTTGGGAGTCCTGCCTGTCCAGACCCAGGCCTCTGCTGTCCACCTGCACACTCAGAAACTCCACACCTTGTCTTCCAGGCAGGCGGGAAGGTCTGATTTTCCTTTTTGCCACTTGAAGGCTTGAGGGCAGTGGGAGCAGTGCCTCAGGTTCTTTCAATCCCAGGTTCTCAGTAGACCTTTTTCCACCCCCATCATAGTGTTGTGTTAAGTGACACCCAGCTCTGCTCTGGGCTCTCTCTTTCTCTCTCTCTTTATCATCTCTTTCACACACACACACACACACAGCACTCTCTCTCTCTCTTTCTCTCTCTCTCTCTCACATACACAGCTCTGGTTGCCTTCAAGGAACAGGAGATAAGAATCCTTATTTTGACCTCTTTGCTCATGTGCTAAGTCGCTTCAGTCGTGTCCGACTCTCTGAGACCCTATGGACAGTAGCCCACCAGGCTCCCCTGTCCACAGGATTCTCCAGGCAAGAATACTGGAGTGGATTGCCATGCCCTTCTCCAAGGAATCTTCCCTACCCAGGGACAGAACCCTCATCTCTTACATCTCCAGCATTGGCAGGCAGGTTCTTTACCACTAGTGCAACCTGGGAAGCCCAGGGGAGCAGCCATCAGGAGAGACAGATAAGAGTGCCGTGACTCGGATTTGAACCAAAGTTGCTGCGGCCACAGAGCAGACCACTATACAATCATGGCGTGCCACGGTCCCTGCTGCTTTCCCCTTTCCTCCTGTCTTCCACTTACAAGAAGAGGTGAGTTTTGCTCTTTTTCTTCCTAATATCCCCCTAGCCATCAGAGGCAAAAAGGCTTTTTATTTTTTTAATTTTTAAGGAAGAAACTCCACTATGCAATCTTGGTTTTTTCATGTGTATATATATACATATATATGTATATATATACTCACACTTACAATTTCTTTCTGGGAAAGGATACAGATCAAAATTAGCCAGAAGAAGAGATACAGAGGGAAGAGTATGGAAGGGTTCCAAACGCCAACTTCTATTGTCCTCAGAATGCTAACCCTCCTGGTGCTGATATTAATGTATGGCAGTATGCATGGAATGTGGTCAACCAGGCTTGGTTCTTGATATACTAAGTTCAGTAAAGAAAGGAATTTAACAAGCTTTTTTCTCACCCACACACTTTGGCAAGTCAAACCTATTATCTTGTGGCTTTTGAATGCAGTTCTCTAATTTAAGAGTCAAATTTGAAAAGTCACTGTGTTGCTCTGCTGAATGTTAGCCTTTTTCCTAAATCTTTGAAATGTACAGTTTCAGTGGGTGGGAGGTCAGCAGGGGGATGAAGTTTAGAGGATATGGAACCATACCAAAACACATTTTGAACTACTATCCTCCGTAACAAAGTTCACGTGCATTTCCCTAGTTGGAATAGGATTCAGGGCTCTGGCTGCTGCCATGGCCATTGCATCCAGTTTTCAAACATGCCAGTATTCCTCGGGCCGATCACTTCAACTCCCTAAGCCTTTAAGACACATCCATGAGATAAGAAAAATAATGTGCCAAGAAGATTATTGTAAAAACTACGTAAAATAACGCCTGTAAGCCCAGATCCCTTTGGGGTATGAATTATCATTATCGACAACAGTTCCTCAAGGCTCCTGCTACATAGGAAGCTCAGAACATGCACCCTGGAGTTCGGTTCCTTGGAGTATGTACCATGGGTGTGTTCTGGAAGCTCTCTCACAGGTTGAGAAACATAAATGTCACACAAAGAGGGCTTGTCTCTGTTTACTGAGAACCCCATCTGAGTAAACTGAAGAAAGTAATCTAAACAAGGAACAGAACAGGGCACAGCCCCGTGAAGGTCAAGCCTACACAACTGAGAAGGAATCCCGTGGGGATGGACTAGAACTAGGAAACTGTATTGTGGGGGCATCAGAGGGCTGTGACATGGGGGCCCGGGTAGTAAGAGGGATCGGCCCAAGGTGAGAGGAGTGTGGTACAGAAGGAGGTTTCGTATGACTCAGGGTTCCTAGGGATCCTTGAGAAAAGGAGTGACTTAATTCTGAGTGGTTTATATTTGCTCCCAGAGCTTGTTAGAGCCTCCTGCTCCAAGGCCGTCTCATCATAGCCACATCTCTCTGCCCAACTGGCCCTGTGATGTCACTCACATCACACACTGGGGCCGGTCCCCTTCCTTATGGGAAGTAAAGAGGTCTTTACTTGTCTGATCACAGGTCCTTAGCCACAGCCGGACCTTGTTGTCTAGATTTGGGACATTTTAAAAAGTCAACTTTATCAAGGATTAATTTACATCCATTTCAACGAGGTTTAGGAAGTTGATACATCACAGTAGCCACCACAATAATCAACGTACAGAACCTTCCCATCACCTCCAAGAGTTTCACCTCCTATTTGAGGACTCATCTCTCTACCTGCGCTTTTTAAAAAAGAGTTTTACTGAGATCTAATTCACTCACCATAAAATACACCCATTTAACAATTCAATGGTTTTCAGTATAGTCACAGAGTTTTGCAGTTAACATATCCCAGTCTACTTTAGAGCATCTTAATCATCCCCAAAAGAAACCCATTACCTGTCATTCTCCCTTTTTTCTCCCCCAACTCTTTCCTCCTCTCCCATCCCTCTATCGTAGACAATTGCCGTCTAAAGATCTGCTTCCTCTAGACACTTCAACCTGTGTGCAGGACAAGAAGCACCTGTTAGAACTGGACATGGAACAACAGACAGGTCCCAGATTGGGAAAGTAGTACATCAAGGCTGTATATTGTCACCTTGTTTATTCAACTTATATGCAGAGTACATCATGTGAAATGCCATGGTAGATGAATCACAAGCTAAAATCACGTTTGCTGGGAGACATATCAACAACCTTGAATATGCAGATAATACCACTTTAATGGCAGAAAGTGAAGAGGAACTAAAGAGCCTCTTGATGAAAATGAAAGGAGTGAAATGCTGGTTTAAAATTCAACATTCAGAAAACTAAGATCATGTCATCCGGTCCTATCACTTCATGGCAAATAAATGGGGAAAATGTGGAAACAGTATCAGATTTCATTTTCTTGAGTTCCAATATCAATACGGACATTGACTGCAGCCACGAAATTGAAAGACGCTTGCTCCTTGGAAGAAGAGCTATGTCAAACTTAGACAGTGTTTTAAAAAGCAGAAATATCACTTTGCCGACAAAGATTCACATAGTCAAAGTCATGGTTTTTCCAGTAGTTATGTATGTATGTGACAGTTGGACCATGAAGAAGGCTGAGCACCAAAGAATGGATGCTTTTGAATTATTGTGCTGGAGAAGTCTTCTGAGAGCCCCTGGGATGGCAAGGAGATCCAACCGGTCAATCCTAAAAGAAACCAATGCTGAATTTTCATTGGAATAACTGATGCTGAAGCTGAAGCTCCAATACTTTGGCTACCAGATAAGAGGTGATTCATTAAAAAAGTCCCTGATGCTGGGAAAGATTGAAGGCAGGAAGAGAAGGGAATGACAGAGGATGAGATGGTTGGAAGGTATCACTGACTCAATGGACATGAGTTTGAGCAAACTCAGGAAGATAGTGATGGAGGAAGAAGCCTGGCATGCGATGGTCCATAGGGTCTCAAAGAGTCAGACACAACTCTTTGTAACCGAACAACAAGAATCAGACACAACTTAGCAACTTAACAACAAGACATTTCAAATGAATGGAATCATACAGTATTTGTCCTTTTGTGTTTGCCTTATTTCACTTCACACAATGTTTTCAAGAATCACCCATATGATAGCATATATTTGTACTTCATTCCTTTATATGGCTGAATAATTTTCCCTTTCAGATATACCACATTTTTTAATCCATTCATTAGATGATGGATGTTTGGATTTTTTCCACCTTAGGGCTATTATAAATAACACTGCTATAAACATTTCTGTACAAGCTTAATGTGAAGATACATGTTCAAACCACTTCAGTATTCTTGCCTTGAGAACCCCATGAACAGTATGAAAAGGCAAAATGATAGGATACTGAAAGAGGAACTCCCCAGGTCAGTAGGTGCCCTATATGCTAATGGAGATCAATAGACAAATAACTCCAGAAAGAATGAAGAGATGGAGCCAAAACAAAAACAATACCCAGCTGTGGATGTGACTGGTAAGAGAAGCAAGGTCCGATGCTGTAAAGAGCAATATTGCATAGGAACCAGGAATGTCAGGTCCATGAATCAAGGCAAATTGGAAGTGGTCAAACAGGAGATGGCAAGAGTGAACGTCGATATTCTAGGAATCAGCGAACTCAAATGGATTGGAATGGGTGAATTTAACTCAGATGACCATTATATCTACTACTGCAGGCAGGAATCCCTTAGAAGAAATGGAGTAGCCATCATGGTCAACAAAAGAGTCCGAAATGCAGTACTTGGATGCAATCTCAAAAACGACAGAATGATCTCTGTTCGTTTCCAAGGCAAACCATTCAGTATCACAGTAATCCAAGTCTATGCCCCAACCAGTAACGCTGAAGAAGCTGAAGTTGAATGGTTCTATGAAGACCTACAAGATCTTTCAGAACTAACACCCAAAAAAGATGTCCTTTTCATTATAGGGGACTGGAATGCAAAAGTAGGAAGTCAAGAAACACCTGGAGTAACAGGCAAATTTAGCCTTGGAATATGGAATGAAGCAGGGCAAAGACTAATAGAGTTTTTCCAAGAAAATGCACTGGTCATAGCAAGCACCCTCTTCCAACAACATAAGAGAAGACTCTACACATGGACATGACCAGATGGTCAACACCGAAATCAGAATGATTATATTCTTTGCAGCCAAAGATGGAGAAGCTCTATACAGTCAACAAAAACAAGACCAGGAGCTGACTGTGGCTCAGATCATCAACTCCTTATTGCCAAATTCAGACTGAAATTGAAGAAAGTGGGGAAAACCACCAGACCATTCAGGTATGACCTAAATCAAATCCCTTATGATTATACAGTGGAAGTGAGAGATAGATTTAAGGGCCTAGATCTGATAGATAGAGTGCCTGATGAACTATGGACGGAGGTTCGTGACATTGTACAGGAGACAGGGATCAAGACCATCCCCATGGAAAAGAAATGCAGAAAAGCAAAATGGCTGTCTGGGGAGGCCTTACAAATAGCTGTGAAAAGAAGAAAAGCAAAAAGCAAAGGAGAAAAGGAAAGATATAAACATCTGAGTGCAGAGTTCCAAAGAATAGCAAGAAGAGATAAGAAAGCCTTCTTCAGCGATCAATGCAAAGAAATAGAGGAAAACAACAGAATGGGAAAGACTAGAGATCTCTTCAAGAAAATCAGAGATACCAAGGGAACATTTCATGCAAAGATGGGCTCGATAAAGGACAGAAATGGTTTGGACCTAATAGAAGCAGAAGATATTAAGAAGAGGTGGCAAGAATACACAGAACTGTACAAAAAAGATCTTCATGACCCAGATAATCATGATGGTGTGATCACTGACCTACAGCCAGACATCCTGAAATGTGAAGTCAAGCGGGCCTTAGAAAGCATCACTACGAACAAAGCTAGTGGAGGTGATGGAATTCCAGTTGAGCTATTTCAAATCCTGAAAGATGACGCTGTGAAAGTGCTGCACTCAATATGCCAGCAAATTTGGAAAACTCAGCAGTGGCCACAGGACTAGAAAAGTCAGTTTTCATTCCAATCCCAAAGAAAGGCAATGCCAAAGAATGCTCAAACTACTGCACAATTGTACTCATCTCACACGCTAGTAAAGTAATGCTCAAAATTCTCCAAGCCAGGCTTCAGCAATATGTGAACCGTGAACTTCCTGATGTTCAAGCTGGTTTTAGAAAAGGCAGAGGAACCAGAGATCAAATTGCCAACATTTGCTGGATCATCAAAAAAGCAAGAAACTTCCAGAAAAACATCTATTTCTGCTTTATTGACTATGCCAAAGCCTTTGACTATGTGGATCACAATAAACTGTGTAAAATTCTGAAAGAGATGGGAATACCAGACCACCTGACCTGCCTCTTGAGAAACCTATATACAGTTCAGGAAGCAACAGTTAGAACTGGACATGGAACAGCAGACTGGTTCCAAATAGGAAAAGGAGTATGTCAAGGCTGTATATTGTCACCCTGCTTACTTAACTTATATGCAGAGTACAACATGAGAAACACTGGACTGGAAGAAGCACAAGTGGAATCAAGATTGCTGGGAGAAATATCAAGCACCTCAGATATGCAGATGACACCACCCTTATGGCAGAAAGTGAAGAGGAACTCAAAAGCCTCTTGATGAAGGGGAAAGTGGAGAGTGAAAAAGTTGGCTTAAAGCTCAACATTTAGAAAACAAAGATCATGGCATCTGGTCCCATCACTTCATGGGAAATAGATGGGGAAACAGTGGAAACAGTGTCAGACTTTCTTTTTTTGGGCTCCAAAATCACTTCAGATGATGACTGCAGCCATGAAATTAAAAGATGCTTACTCCTTGGAAGAAAAGTTATGACCAACCTAGATAGCATATTGAAAAGCAGAGACATTACTTTGCCAACAAAGGTCCGTCTAGTCAAGGCTATGGTTTTTCCAGTGGTCATGTATGGAAGTGAGAGTTGGACTATAAAGAAAGCTGATCACTGAAGAATTGATGCTTTTGAACTGTGGTGTTGGAAAAGACTCTTGAGAGTCCCTAGGACTGCAAGGAGATCCAACCAGTCCATTCTGAAGGAGACCAGCCCTGGGATTTCTTTGGAAGGAATGATGCTAAAGGTGAAACTCCAGTACTTTGGCCACCTCATGTGAAGAGTTGACTCATTGGAGAAGACTCTGATGCTCGGAGGGATTGAGGGCAGGAGGAGAAGGGGACGAAGAGGATGAGATGGCTGGAGGGCATCACTGACTCGATGGATGTGAGTCTGAGTGAACTCTGGGAGCTGGTGATGGACAGGGAGGCCTGGCATGCTGCAATTCATGGGCTCGCATAGTCAGACACGACTGAGCAACTGAACTGAACTGAGCTGATATACATCTAAGAGTGGAATTTTTAGGTCATATGATAATTCTATGTTTTGAGGAAGACAGACTATTTTCCAGAATAGCTGCACTATTTTACATTCCCATCAACAGTATATGAGGCAGCCAACCTCCCCACATCCTTGTCAGTACTTGGTATTACTTGTCTTTTCTGGTTATAACCATCGTAGTGGGTATGAATGGGCTTTCACTTTGTCTTTGATTTGTATTCCCCTGATGGTTAATGACGTTGAGAATCTTTTTGTGTGCTTAATGACCATTCATATATCTTCTTTTGAAGAAATGTTTATTCAGAGCCTTCACCAATTTAAATTAGGTTGTTTGTCTTTTAATTATTGAGCGGTAAGTGCTCTTTATGGGCTTCCCACATAGTTCAGCCTACCAATGCAGGAGACAAGGGTTCAATCCCTGGGTTGGGAAGATATCCTGGGGAAGGAAATGGCAACCCACTCCAATATTCTTTCCTGGGAAATCCCATGGGCAGAGGAGAGCCTGGTGTGTTACAGTCTACAGGGTCACAAAGACTCAGACACGACTAAACACCAAGTTCTCTTTATATGTCCTAGATGCAAGTTGTTTATCCGATATATAATTTACAAAAAAACTCCTCTCATTGTTTGGATTTTCATGTTTTTGATGGCCTCTCATTCTGGACTTTTTAATCATCTTCTGACTACTTTGCCTTTTTTGAACTCCAGACAAAGTATGCTCAGATAATTTTGGATATGAAAGAAGACCACAGAAATAATTTAATTCATAGAGACTTCCCTGGAAGTCCAGTGGTTAAGGCTCTGAGCTACTAATGCATGGGGTGAGGGTTCCATCCTTGGTCAGTCAGGGAACTAAGATTCCACGTGCCATGTGGTGTGACACACACACACAAAGAAAGAAAGAAAAGAAATAAGTGAATGCAATTCCCTCATTTTTCAGATTAGAAAACTGAGGACCGGAAAGATTGGCATATGTTCCACAGCTAGCTGGAGTTAATATGTCAGTTAATATCTATAGCAGAATGGGAATTAATATATTATCAGTCAGGATTATTTTGGTTACAAATATCAGAAAAAAAATCCCAAACTAATTTAAGCAAAAGAGATGATAGGCAGAACATATTAACAACCAAAATTGTAATTGCTATTACCAAAATTTTCTTACTGAAAAGGTGAAAGTGAAAGTGCTAGTCACTCAGTCGTGTCTGACTCCTCTTGACCCCTTGGACTGTAGTCCGCTATGCTTCTCTATCCATGGAATTCTTTAGGCAAGAGTACTGGAGTGGGTTGCCATTTCCATCTCCAGGAGATCTTCCCAACCCAGGGATTGAACCCAGGTCTCCCATATTGCAGGCAGATTCTTTACAGTCTGAGCCACCAAGGAAACCCAGATTCTCTTACCACATACCACCAAATATTCATGTATTAGTAATGATATTGGTAGGGAGCAGAGAAAGCAAGTTTCTGGGCAGATGAACCCAAAGTAGAGCAAAAAACAAAATCCACTGGGCTGCAGGAAAGGATTGGCAATAGACAAGCCAAAGGGGGCAGAGGTGTGACCTGGCACCATCACTAGAAGGACCTAAAGACAAAAGTATGATAGAGTGTCAGGCAGAACTGGGGCAAGGTAAGCTCAGACTTGATCAGTGGGCAGAGATGAGGCTGTCTTAATGCATTCAGGCCTCTATAATAGAATATCATAGATAAGCTTATAAACAACAGAAATTTATTTCTAACAGTTCTGGAAGTTGGGAACCCAGATCAAAGTGCTGGAATATTCCGTATCTGGTGAGAACCTGCTTCCTGACTCATAGATGACTGTCTTCTCAGTTTGCTCTCACTTTGTGGAAGGGAGTAGGGAAGTCCCTGGGGTCTTTTTTTTTTTTAATAAGGATACTAATCCTATTCATAAGGACCTTGCCTATGTCCTATCACCTCCCAAAGACCCAACTGCAAATGCCATGACATTGGAAATAAGGTTTCAACATAAGAATTTTGATAGAGACACAAACATTCAGTCCACAGCAAGGGTCAAAGCAGTGGATGAAACCCTTACTGGAGTTGAGAGTCTGACATCTTATAAAGGTTAGACCCCAGTGAGTCTCGTGGTCCAGTGGAAGCTTGCAGTCAGTCCCTTGCTAATTTTTTTTTTAATCAGAAATAACTTCAGTTCTTCTTATCAGCCTCATCTATGACGTTGTACTGAGTGTTGAAAGACCTGAGACTGAGCATTGATGGCATCACTCAATCAGGAATTGCCAGTGCTCCTTCCAAACAAAATTCAGATCAGCTAGGAGGATTCTTGGGATCTCTTTGTTTTATGATATGATTTTAATTATTTTGTAGGCATACTCTAATTATATATTAGACAATTATATATTCAATCAGACCATTTCATTCCCCTCTTCATTAGCGTCTTTCCCCTCTAGAACAAGTATCTGTCAATTGGTTCTTGCAACTGTGTTCTTGCTTGACATCTTCAACAAGCACTTAGTAAAACTAAGAGAAATAAAGTCAAGTCTCCACCATGTCCAAGTGAGAAAGAGAAGAGTGGAGAACAATGGCTACAACGGCTCTTGAACATTTCAAGAAAACACGTGGTCTAATTTTAAAAAACAAAAGTTGTGGAATTCCCTGGTGGTCCAGCAGTTAGGACTCAATGCTTCACTGCAGGGGGCATAGGTTCCACCCCTGATTAAGCAACTAAGATCCTGCATGCTGCCAAAAAAAAATACACATAAAATGAGCAAACAAAAACCAGAGAAGTTGTATCCAGTAGAAAGGAGGAATGTTGGAACTAATGATCAAAATTATGGAAATGGAGGTGGAGAATGTACCAGGAAATAAATCACTATCAGTAAGAAAGAAGGAAGTAAGTGCAGTGAAAATACAAACAATCCTCTCACTGAATAACGTATGAACATTTGTAGGAGCCAAAAGAGGAATAAGAAACCAGGAATAAGAAACATGTCATTCTCAAATCAGGTGACATTTGTTTAATTAATGTCAATGCCTGGAATGACTTTACTTCCTATTAGTTAAGTCATAAAGCTGAAACAGGATAAAAAATGTTCTAAAGATGATATTTTTCAAATTAAGTATTTATCTAAGCAATAAGCCTCTTAATAAGCGGCTTTCAAACATTTTTGACCCTGACTCACAGTAAGACATATATTTAGGACCAAAAATATAATGTACAAACATATACACACAAATGTATACACTTTCCCTCTCTCATAAAAATTTCACATTACCTTTACTCAGGCAATGTACCCTGATATTTTCTTTCTTATTTAATTAATGTTTAAATGTGTGCTTAATTAACACACATTTGTGCATGTGTATTCTTTCTTATTTCTCATTTTTTAATGCTGTTAAAGGCCCACTAAGTTTATTTCATGTTCACTATGGAGTGCAGTTCACATTTTGAAAAGCATGTATTAAATGGCCTGTTATAAAATATCCTAATTCTTAAAGCCATACCTGCTGCTGCTGCTTTTGAGAAATCTCAGACCTCAGTTAACAATGGACTCTTTCTTCAACTCAAGCTCACAGCCAGAGTTCCTGGAATGTGAACTAGACTTCCCAGCTGTCTTTCCAGTGGTTTTTCTCCCATCTCTTAGGGAGATGTGGTTCCTGTCCTCTCTCCAAATTGCCTGGGAAACCAGTGCTCTTGGCGCAGCAGGACCATGGCCTCAGGATAACTGCTCTCTCTCCTCACCCATCTTCCCTTAGACAACAGGGATACGGTCTGAGTCCACTTGTGGTCACAGTTGGCCTTAGATTGACTCCACTCATTCTGCCAGACTCGTGTCTAATTCTACTGCTGACCTCAGCATCTCTCTCGGGTACCCCTTCCATCTCACAGAGGTGGGTCCATCTGACTTCTGAACCACTGTCCACCATGTCTCTGAGGTTATACTGGTGTGCAGAGGACCCCTCAATCTGAGGGTTGGTTCCTGATCTTCAGACAATCAGGACTGTGCTGGTCTAACTGAACTTAAATAGACGTGCCATCCTCAAAGGAAGCTTAGTGAGGTGGGGAGGACAGGAATTACATCCAAAGTGCTGACATTAGAGACTCAACATTTCAGAAGTCTTCCCCATGACCTAAAGCAGGACATGGACTAAGACATCCCCCTTGGCTGAGGGTCCCCTTTATTTCCCCAGGACATCCTCTCCCTAGTAGTTTCTGTGTGACATTTTCTCCCTCCCAGACGAAGAGAGACCTGAATAGAGGGAAGATGTTGACCTAAATGTGCAAGATCGATTAAAAATTCCCGGCACCATCATCACAGACCTTTGCCCAAAGAGCATAAATCACAGGATGTCATGAGCATTGGGCATTTGAACCAAATATGGATCTGAGTATGAAACAGCGGCCATTGGTTACAAAATTATATTAGGGTTGCTGTATAAAACTCATTCATCAGACTTCCCTGGTGTTCCAGTGGTTAAGACTCCGAGCTTCCAGTGCAGGGGGAGCAGGTTTGATCCCCAGTCAGAGAATTGAGATCCCACGTGCCTCACAGCCAAAAAGCAAAAATTTTTAAAAACTCATTCACAAATCAACTCATCTTTCCTCACAATGATATTGTTGAGGGGCTCCAGTGTACTGTTGAATCCTCAGCATATAGTACCAAACCGAGTGTTTGGTACTATACACAGGTAAGGGGGTTCTTTAGTGCTCTGAGCATACTATCATTTATTCTGAGTACTTAGAAGGATCTAGTCTAGTCTACTGTTGCTAAGTCATGTCCGACTCTTGCAATCTCATAGACTGAAGTCTGCCAGGCTCCTCTGTCCATGGGATTCTCCAGACAAGAATACTGGAGTGGGTTGCCATTTCCTTCTCCAGGGTACCTTCCCAAGCCAGAAATTGAATCTCCTGCATTGCAGGCAGATTCTTTGCCTACTGAGCTACTAGGGAAGCCCATTTAGATGGATGGTTATTGGTTAAATATAGAAAATATTAAGAACATTAACTTAGTTTATGAACTAAAAAAACCTTAAGGTTGGAAGGACTCTTAGAATTAATCTAATCCAGTATCATTGCTATTTGCTTCCACTTTGCTGGATTAGTTAGAAATGACTTTGGCTGCAAATAACAGAACGAGATCTCACTGACACAGCTTAAACAAATGAGGATGTCTTGTTCTCACACAGCAAGGGGTCTGGGAGTAAGCAGCTCAGTGACGTAAGAACTGATTCTCCCTGACTCTCCTGGCCTTTTCCTTGTGCTTTCAAGATGTCTTCTGCAGCTCCTAACATCACATCTGCATTCAAGGCTGAATAAAGGGGGGAGGTGGCCACCAGTCATATCTCTCTTTTCTTATTAGAAAATCAAAAGCTTACCAAAATGCTCCAGCATTTTAAGAAATTTCTCTAAGGTCTACGGCCTTCTAAGGTTAGAACTTGGTTGTTTATTTGGCCAAATAAAACTGAGGTGTGGTTAGAAAAGGAAAAACTAGGAAATGGATATTAAATAGATAATTGTAAGCAATGGCAAGATTCCTCAACTAGGGACCACTAATCCTTGTAGGAATATCTTCAGGGAAGAGAGACAGCCTGTCCCATTTTCGGCAGCTATAAAAAGCTTTTTATTTTGAACCAGAACCCACCTCTCTGCTACTTGTCCCTGTAGCCTCCAGTTCCACCCTGGTGGCTACGCAGATGAATTTGAATACTTCCTGAGGACAGCCATAAAAATATTTGAAGACACCTGTCATCTCTCCCCTAATTCTCCTCTAATCCACATGAAGCATCTCCAGCTGGATGGTCATGTGACAAGACTTAAGTGTTCTCACCTTTGGTCTTCTCTTCTCTAGGTCTATTTCAGTTTATTGACCTTTCTATTAGACTTTGTTCCCCAGATGGTCAAAGGGTGGCCTGAGCAAAACCAGAGAAGTCAGAAGATTATCTCCATTGTTCCAGGTTATCACTAAGGCAGCTCAAATTTGTATTATCATCTGTGCTCATCTATCTGCTGATAATCTACCCAACTAAAGATCATAAATCTTTTCTAACTTTTCATCTTCTTTTACTTATGTAATTGGTCTGGGGATCCCCAGAGCAGAATTTATATTTATTAGGAGTATATTTTATAGTGCTTGATTTGACTTGTAATTCTAGTTTATTGAGTTCTTTCCAGATTTCAGTTCACTTATCCAGGCATCAGTTATTCCTCTCAGAATCACATTATTTGCAAATGAGACAAATTTATACTTTTTCCTTGTCGCTCAAACAGTAAAGAATCTACCTATAATGAAAAAGACCCGGGTTCGATCCCTGGGATGGGAAGATTCCCTGGAGAAGGGAATGAAAACCCACTTCAATATGATTTCCTGGCAAATCCCACGGACAGAGGAGCCTGGTGGGCCATAGTCCACAGAGTCGCAAAGAGTTGGACATGACTGAGTGACTAACACTACCCTGACCCCATACTATTTCCCATTAAGTATTTACAACAAGAAAGTCAGGATAGGGATTTCCCTGGTGGTCCAGTGGCTAAGACTGCGGTTCCACTGCAGGGATCACAGGTTCAATCTCTGGTTAGGGAACTAAGATCCCGCATGCCTTTTGGTGCTGCCAAAAATCAAACAAACAAATTACAAAAAAAAAAAAAAAAAATCAGAATAGACTCTTTCAACCTGCCACTGATGACTTCTTTCTAAGGTGAAGTTGCTCAACACTGAGATAGACTCTTTCAACACCATGAATTATGGATTTCAACATTATGAATTTACGTCATGGTCATTCAGCCCACATTTCACCTTCTGTCCTAAGGATGATATGAGATCTTCTTTCAACTTCTTTGCAGAAATTATGATCTATGATCAGTCTCCTGATCAAATAACTTATAAACCTGGCAAACTTTAGTGGAAGGAGTTTTCCCAATGAGTCCATATTAGTTCCTAAACAGCACTAATTCCTCTTTGGAGTTCTTCAAATTAATCATTACATAGTCTAGAACTTTTATGATCATGTTGCTCTCTTTGTGCTGCATACTAGAAATTCGGCACAAAATTTGGAGCTGAATCACAGGAACTACTATAAAATTGCACATTAAACCCAGGGTTATCACAAAGGTGGAAATTATGTATAATTAAAGTTATCTTTGAAGATCCATTAAACGACTCACAAAGTATAGTATGTCTGGTATGCCGTGCACAGTCTTGTACGGTAATCTTTCTTCTGTCATCAAAGATCAAGAACCACTGAACTAGACGATGTTACAGAGGAAGCCCATCCTGGAACACTGACAACATTTTATCAAATCCATCTCCAACAGTGAATGAGGGAATCTCGGAGATTTCTAAATTACCCCTGCTTGTCAGTAAACTTTAATTTGTGTTGTTTTAATATGAACCTTTTAATATGAACTGAGCTTCCCTGATAGCTCAGTTGGTAAAGAATCTACCTGCAGTGCAGGAAACCCCAGTTCAATTCCTGGGTTGGGAAGATCTGCTGGAGAAGAGATAGACTACCCACTCCAGTATTCTTGGGCTTCCCTTGTGGCTCAGCTGGTAAAGAATCCACCCACAATGCGGGAGACCTGGGTTTGATCCCTGGGATGGGAAGATCCCTTGGAGAAGAGAAAGGCTACCCACTCCAGTATTCTGGCCTGGAGAATTCCATGGACTGTATAGTCCATGGGGTCACAAAGGGTTGGACACGACTAAGCAACTTCCACTTTGTAATATTAATATGTAATAATAGATTTTTTCTGTTGGTATGAGAATTGAAAGTAATTATCAATGAAAGTACCTAGCTCAGGATCTGACACCTAGTATATTTTACTTTAAATCTTTCTAGATTAAATAATCAGGTACACGCTACTGCTTCAAAGGTGGGAGGACTTCCCAGGTGGTTCAGTGGTTAAGAATCTGCCTGCCAATGCAGGGGACAAGGTTTCGATCCCTGGTCCAGGAAGATCACACATGCCATGGAGCATCTAAGCCTGGGCGCTGCAACTACTGAGCCCGAGTGCCAGAGTCTGTGCTCCAAAACCAGAAAAGCCACCACAATGTGAACCCACGCACTGCAACTAGAGAGGAGGCCCCTTTCTCCCAGAAAGGTGGGAAAAACACCTCAGTCACTGACGCCTTAATTTTCCAAGGCAGCTCTTCTCTTCCATGACCTTGTGCATTGATCCCATGATGCCCCTTACCGTAAGTTGAGCTTTGTAATTAGTTTCTATAATCATGAAATTGTGGAGTTGAAAGGTGGACTTTGTTTTAAGATGGCAGTTAGTTGGCATGACTGATTTTATCATTTATCAGCTATGTGATCTTGGGCAAGCTAACACTTTTAAATTAATTCCCATATTTTCAGAGAATGTTATTGATAAGTACATCACTGATATAGGCCATTAAGGTAAAACACTCAGCCCAGAGCAGATCCAAGTGTCTATGATGTTATACATCAAAGTCATATTCAGAAAATACAGTTTATTTCAAAAAGACTTATAAAGAAAAATTATTTCTGTAAGAATTAACATTAAAAGTCAATCTAGGTAACCTAAACCCAACATTCAGTTACTTTTAACCATTAACATTGGCTCTAACCACATTAAATATTATGACACTATTTATTTATTTGGCCTCTCTGGGTCTTTAGCTATGGCTTGAGAACTCTTAGTTGTGGCATGAGGGATCTAGTTCTCTGATCAGGAATTAAACCCCTGCCCCCTGAATTGGGAGCATCAAATCCTAGCCAATGGACCACCAGGGAAGTTCCAACAGTTTTAAATTAATCACCTATATGATAAAAAATAATGAAATGTGTTGTGTCATCATTTTTCCCTTAAAATGATGACTTTGGGTTTATTAGTTTCCCAGGACTCCTAGGAACCACGTACCAAAGTCACCACGTATCCAAAACTGGGTGACTTAAAACAACACACATTTGTTGTCTCACAGTTCTGAAAGTTAAAAGCCTGAAATCAAGATGTGGGCAAAGCCATGTTCCCTTTAATGACTCTAGGGGAGAAGCCTTCCTCACCTCTTCTAGATTCTGATGTCTGCCAGTAATCCTTGGCTTCACATGCATCACTCCCATCCCATGGCTGTCTTCTCTTTTTGTCTCTGTAACCAAATTTTCCATTTTTATAAGCACACCAATCATTTGGGGTTAGGGCCTCATTATAAATTAATTTATGTAAAGATCCTGGGGCTTCCCTGGTGGCTCAGGGGTAAAGAATCCACCTGCCAATGCAGGAGATATGAGTTCTATCCCTGTATCAGGAAGATCCCATGGAGAAGAAAACAGCAACCCACTCCAGTATTCTATAGCTCTTTACAGCAGATGAGAAATAGATTGACTTGCTGGCCAATATGCTGGACAGAGGAGCCTGGTAGAGTGTAGTCCTTGAGGTCGCAAAGAATTGGACCTGACTGAGTGAGCACACACACATGCAAGAAACATTCTATTAACAGTCACAGCTTTCTGGGTAGATACACAGATGACACCACCTTACGGCAGAAAGCAAAGAAGAACTAAAGAGCCTCTTGATGAAAGTGAAAGAGGAGAGTGAAAAAGTTGGCTTAAAACTCAACATTCAGAAAACTAAGATCATGGCATCCTGGTCCCATCACTTCATGGCAAATAGATGGAGAAACAATGGAAACAGTGACAGACTTTATTTTGGGGGGCTCCAAAATCACTGCAGATGGTGACTGCAGCCATGAAATTAAAAGACGCTTACTCCTTGGAAGAGAAGCTATGACCAACTTAGCATATTAAAAAGCAGAGACATTACTTTGCCAACAAAGGTCCATCTTGTCAAAACTATGGTTTTTCCAGTAGTCATGTATGGATGTGAGAGTTGGACTATAAAGAAAGCTGAGTGCAGAAGAATTGATGCTTTTGAACTGTGAAGTTGGAGAAGACTCTTGAGAGTCCCTTGGACTGCAAGGAGATCAAACCAGTCCATCTTAAAGGAAATCAGTCCTGAATATTCATTGTAAGGACTGATGCTGAAGCTGAAACTTCAATACTTTGGCTACCAAATACTCCAATACTTCAATGCGAAGGACTGACTCATTTGAAAAGACCCCAATGCTGGAAAAGATTGAAGGCAGGAGGAGAAGGGGATGACAGAGGATGAGATGGTTGGATGGCATCACCAACTCAATAAACATGAGTCTGAGGAAGCTCCAGGAGTTGGTGATGGACAAGGAGGCCTGGCGTGCTGCAGTCCATGGGGTCACAAAGAGTCAGACACTACTGAGAGACTGAACTAAACTGAACTGAACTGATGAGAACCTTTGGCTGTTTTATGATCTTGATTTTACCTATAACCTCAATTTTCCATTATGAATAGTACTAATCATAAGAGAATAAATCTGAGAGATCTTGAAGGAATTAATAACTGAATGAGAACAAAATCTGTCTCCACAACTATAGTCAGAGCTTGAAATACATAACCTTCAAAGAAACATTTGTTACAATGCTCAGCATATTGGCCAGCAAGTCAATCTATTTCTCATCTGCTGTCAAGGTCTACTGCACACCATGTAAGTTAACTGAGTTAGGAAATATTAATAAGATAGCACTAAAAGAGATTTCCTTCATCAGTACTGGACATCAACAGCGAGGTATGCGGGAAGCAGGGCTAACAGATGTGAAGCTGCCAACTTAGGGAATTTTTCTCTAAATAAACAGGACTATGCTGACACAGTAACTTTCTCCCTGATAGCAGACCAGCATTTCTTCAAATCTGACTGCCATATTTTCTGCAATAGCAATCACTGGTTTGATGACATAAGCATCATTTCTGGTTCTTGTTTTGGAGACAAGTTATATTCCATTGGGGAATTTCTAGCATGGGAGTGTATTTTGGTATAGTATTTTGTTGACACTGATACCAAGAATAAAGACCAAAGAAAACCAAAGTCTTTTTCTAAACAATCTTAGCAGTATTACTCACAGCTTTAAGAAAATCTCTTCAAAGGCAGCCTAAGAAGGTGAATACTCATAGCTGTAACCTTGACGATTGAGAAGCATATGATGAACCCTCAATGTGTAAAGACTTGAACAGGCTGGTTTGAGAGTTGGTGGGAGGTGGGGAAATAGTAGCAACTGTCCCAACAATAAATTCGTACATTTTTGAGGTCACAGACCCCATGTTCACTTTGGGGACAGGTTCCTGACTCACCAAACATCGCTCGTCTTCTTAACCATCTTGATAGTCCGTTACTTGTGCATCTCAGTTCAGTTGGCTGATCCCATATACTTTTAAAACTTATTCTACTTTTGACTCATCAAATTTTGTTCTCCTTCTGGATGAGGGGATGTCATAAGAGATGGATGAGGATGATGGTGTTACTGACCAGAGTTCTTGGCCTCCCCCAATCAATAGAAATTGCCTAGAGACCAGGTAAGAAATCCAAGCAAGGCTTTATTGGGGCCCCTACTGAAGCAGGGGCCTGAAGTTGGACCATAAAGATGGCAGAGCACTGAAGAATTGATGCTTTTGAATGGTGTTGGAGAAGATTCTTGAGAGTCCCTTGGACTACAAGGAGATCCAACCAGTCCATCCTAAAGGAAATCAGTCCTGAGTGTTCATTGGAAGGACTGATGCTGAAGCTGAAACTCCAATACCTTGGCCACCTGATGGGAAGGACTGGCTCATTGGAAAAGACCCTGATGCTGGGAAAGATTGAAGGTGGGAGAAGGGGATGACAGAGGATGAGATGGTTGGATGGCATCACCAACTCGATGGACGTGAGTTTGAGTAAGGGAGTTGGTGATGGACAGGGAGGCCTGGCGTGCTGCAGTCCATGGGGTTGCAGAGAGGCGCTCATGACTTAGAAACTGAACAACAAATGCCACAGGAAGGAGGGAGAAAAATAACAAGGTCCCTTGCTTGCTCATTCCAGGGGAGGGAGGGGAGCCAACTTGTTCCTTATACGGGGTGAGAGTAGGGGTGTCTCCACGGGTAAGACCAGAAGGGTGGCTTAGATGTTTTGCCCATCCCTTAGGTGGTATTGTGTGCAGGGGCCCTGCTTTTGCTCCAGGCTCTTCAATGGTGACAGTTGGGTGGTGTTGGTTTGTGTTTTGTTTTGCCTTTTTTTTTACTCTCTTTGTATCTTTTGTCCAGAATTTGTCCTAACCGCTCATGCACACAGTAGTTATTTTTAGTCCCATAAAGTTTCTTTGTATTTTGTTGCTGGAAGAGAGGTGTGTCCAGGTGAAAGCATTACAACTCTGCCTCTCAGGGTCCCAGGTCCCAGCCTGTCCCAGCAGAAAATAGATTAGATTCCCCTGACTTTACCCTCCTGAGTTGGTTTTAAACTCTGGTCCCATGCCAAAGTCCATGCTTCCTTTACTGCTCATTCATTCATTCATTTAATAACATTTCAGAACTTTCTATAGCCCTGTCTAAGTCAAAGACTCTAAAGAAAACAGGTAGAACAATTAAAATAGGTATCTTGAGGAGACTTTAATAAAGAGACTACTTAAAAGCTCGGTGATGGTGTAGAGAAACCACAAGGATAACTTAGGGGGCCAGTGATCTAGCCTTAGGCCTGAGGGGTCGAGGGAGGGAGTAGTTACTATTAATAGGACCTGGAGCAGTGACCTTCAATTGAAGGATTCAGCCAACCTGCAGCAACCTACAGGGAGGAAGACAGGACAATAGACACCTCAGTTTCTTTCTGTTCCCTCTCTCTGATCTCTTGCCATGTTTCCCATTGGAAGAACTAGAGGTAGATTTACCATGAGGGTAGTAATTGTTTATCTTCAGCCAGTATCATTTATAGTGGCCCCTTTGAGGCCCTGGTTAGGTCCAGGCAATGTTCACATGTGCAAATGGTTTGGTAAGATTTTCTTGTTTGTTTTTATTTAAATTTATTTATTTTTAATTGGAGGATAATTGCTTTACAATGTTGTGTTGGTTTCTGCTATACATCAACATGAATCAGCCATAGGTATACATATGTCCCCTCACTCTCGAACCTCCCACCCCATCCCACTCGTCTAGGTTGTCACAGAGCACGGGGTTTGAGCTCCCTGCATCATACAGCAAATTCCCACTGGCTATCTATATTACATGTGGTAATCTATATGTTTCAATGCTACTCTCTCAGTTTGTCCCAGCCACTCCTTCCCACGCTGTGTTCATAAGTCTGTTCTCTGTGTCTCCACTGATGCCCTGCAAATAGGTTGATCAGTACCATCTTTCTAGAGTCTATATATATGTATGTGTTCATATGCCTTATTTGTTTTTCTCTTTTCTCACTCTGCAAAATAGTCTCTAGGTTTATCCAAGATTTTCAAATGTAAGGGATTTTTCTCTGCTGTTGCTTCACATTCCAATTTACCCTCCATCAAACTTCCTTTGGCTCATGTGGTGCTGGGAATGATCACAGGCATTTGAAGTCTCCAGCTGAGTGGGGGAAGAGGGGAGTTGTAGATACATTTATTTTGTGTTTAGGAGGAAATGTACACTGATTACAATCTCTTCTGTGTTACTGCTAGGCTTTCCAGGCTGGGAATAATAGCTCATTGATGCCCAGGTCACAGGGTGAGCATGCAGGGCTTAGGGATTTATTGGCTTAAGACTGAGAGTACCAGTCTTCTAGGGCTGCCATATCAAAGCACCACACACTGGATATCTTAAATCTTAAACAGAAATTTATTTTCTCACAGTTCTGGAGCCTAGAAGTCCAAGATCAAGGTGTCTAAAGTTTTGGTTTCTCCTGAGGTCTCTCTCCTTGACTGGCAGATGGCCGCTTTCTTGCTGTGTCCTCAAATGGCCTTCTGTCTGTGAGCTCACATACCTCACATTTCCTCTCTTTTTGTGCGCTGCAATTTGTCCTAATCGCCTCTTTTTTTCCTTTTTAGGCTGTGCTGGGTCTTCATTGCTTTGTGAAAACTTTCTCTAGTTGCAGAGAGCGGGGGCTACTCCTCGTTGCAGAGCACAGGCTCTAGACAGGCTTCAGTAGTTGTGGCTCGTGGGCACTAGAGTTCAGCAGTTGTGACGCACAGGTTTAGTTGCTCCAAGGCATGTGGAGTCTTCCCAGATAAGGGTTCAAACATGTGTCTCCTGCATCAGCAGATGGATTCTTATCCATTGGGCCCCTAGGGAACTCCCTCACCTCTTCTAGTCAGACTGTTATAGAGCCAATGCTAATAGACTCATTTTCACTTTATAAAGGTCCTATCTCCGATTACAGTCATATTTTGCAGTACTAGGGTTTAGGACTTAACGTACGAATTTGGGGAGGACATAATTCAGTCCATAATCATGGAAATTACGATACCTGTTTTTGTCTCTCCTGGCACTGTTAAGAAGACATACATAAGGAATACTGTAAAGGTCTAAGCTATACAATTGTAAAAATCTGAGCTCTAGGAACTGTAAGGAGAAGGAAATGGCAACCCACTCCAGTATTCTTGCCTGGAGAATCCCAGGGACAGGGGAGCCTGGTGGGCTGCCGTCTAGGGTCGCACAGAGTCAGACACGACTGAAGCGACTTAGCAGCAGCAGGAACTGTGAATATTATATTTCATCGTGAAGTACTTTTCACCTGTGACCAGAGGCCTTTATTAGTAATAATTTGCTCTCACAATATCTGATGGTATTGCTATCTATTCCTCTTCTTATAAGGACAGCAATACTACAGAATTCCCATCGTAAGGGCTGTATTTTAGTATAATTACCTCTTTACAGATTTTATCTCCAAACATGGTTACATTCTACATACCGTGGGGTTGGTATTTCAAAATACCAATTTTTGGCGGGGAGTCACAATGCAGTCCATAACAGGGGCCAAGGCAAGATTTTGTAATGGGGAAGACTACTTCTCATGTTTCATACAGGGGGAGAGATGAAGCCTAAGAAAAGACTGAGAACAAAGATATGTGACTTGTAGAAGCCTGAGACACCCTCAGGCTGCCTGCAAGGCCTCAGGCAGCAACAGAGTGAAGAATCCTTGGCTCTTCTGCTTATGGGGAGCGAGTTCTAGGAGATGCCTTAAATTTCGGGTGTGGAATATGTGCAGAAGAAGAACTCAGCTGTATGGAGGGACTGTGCATGTTGTTGCGGTTTGCATGTCTCTCTAGACGCTGAGGCTCTTGGGGCCAAGGACTGTAATCTATCCATCTTGGCAACCCCACTGTCTGAAACAATGAAGGAACACAGCAAAGCTTATTAAACGGATTAATGGACCTCTTAACAGAGACCTGGAATGAATGAATGCCTCATTTTCAAACCATCAGTGAACTGGGTCACTTGGCAGATGGATGACTCCAGCAGTTCTATGCCCATCTTTATGTTGTTCTTAAACTTTGGGTCCTATTTTCCCACCTCGTAGTGGGCACATATGTACCCGCATGCGTGCGCGCACACACACACACACACGCACACACACACACACTTGTGCCCTGGTCCTCTCACTAGAGCCAGAAGAGTGGCAGAGTCTCCACAATGGAAGCACACATTTGCTTGTCTAAAGATGTAATATGATGGCGTGCTCAGTCATGTCCAATTCTTTGCAAGCCTACGGACTGTAACCCCCAGGCTCCTCTGTCCATGGGGATTCTCCTGGCAGGAATACTGAAGTGGGTTGCCATTTTCTTCTCTAGGGGATCTTCCTGACCCTGGGATCAACCCTTCACTGGCAGGCAGATTCTTTACCACTGAGCCACCTGGGAAGCCCAGGACAAATGAGAAAAAGCACAGAGTCTTAATCTGCTTCTGTCTCAACCTCCTGGCCTGGAGTTGAAGCCCTCAATTAGAGATATAAGAGCCAGAAGCAAATGAAATAACTTTCAGGAGGGACCTTTGAGATTCTGAGTATAGCCTGGCCTGCTTTGTATCACAGGTGGTAGGGAGACACACAGTGCTGGGGAAAGACCACTCCTCCCATTATCTGCATGGCCCTGGGCAGCTTGAGGACCTTGGCAGGGTCCAGGCGGAAGCAGGTATTAGGCTCTTTCTCTCCCCTTTCATGGGCAGGGGGCGTTGAGAAGCTGGAGAAGAGGGACACAGCAGATCCTCTATGGTGACTGCCACTGGGAGTGTCGCTTATGGCCAATGTTAAGGTGCCAACTGGGGACTCACAGAAATAACTGGATTGTAATGGGATTCTGCCTAAGGTTAGATGGGCTAAAGGGACCCTGTATGGGTCTCCAACAATAAAAGGCCCTGAACAAGTCTGTTCTGTTTAGCCAGGTTTAAAGGGCTGGAAGAAATCTTTGTGTCATATCTTAGATTTCACATGTAAGTGATATCGTGTGGTATTTGTCTGTTTTTGACTTACTTCAATTAGTGTGATAATCTTTAGTTGTATCCATGTGCTGCAAATGGCATTTTTTCTTTTTCATGGCTGAGTAGTATTCCATTGTGTCTATGTACCATATCTTTTTTATCCATTTATCTGTCAATGGACATTTGGGTTGTTTCCATATCTTGGCTATTGTAAATAGTGGTGTTATGAACAAAGGAGGCATGTATCTTTTTGAATTACATGTATTTTTTTGAAAAATCCCTGCCCAACAATTACTTGGGGTAATAGACCAATTAATCAAGTTACAAAATTGACAAAAGGGATGGAGTCAATTTTGGCTCAACCTTTCTCTGGGACCCCAAAGTATTTTATACAAAGATGGATACAATGGCTGGGAGATAAAAGGGAAAATTTCTGGGATTCCTTGTAAGAACAAGTCTTATTGACACAATCTTAATGGAGGCTAAATTGAAAGGTATAAGAGTTGATAAAATTGAAATGAAAGGTTATAAAATTTGGTATATTTGAACAGGCTTTATATAAGGTGATTCCATCTCTTTTGCCGGATTGTATTGTGGGATAGACACTGTAACTCAATGGGGAATGCTTCCCTTGCCTGGTATTATAAGACAGGGCATATAAATTAATATAATATAACATAATATAATTGAACACACTGGAAAAAACTAATAGGATTACCTAAGCTCACACAATATAGAATAAACACTGGGAGCTAATATTCAGTTGCTAATAAAAATAATAGTGGAGATTTTTTTACCTCCAGGGTAAATTGCTCTGGGTTTAACTTGTACCCTCAGAAAAATGGCCTTTGTATATGGCCATCAATAAAAAGTCTACAATAACAAACGCTGGAAAAGGTATGGAGAAAAGGGAACTTGTTGCTGGAAATGTAAATTGGTGCAGCCACTATGGAAAACAGTATAGATGTTCCTCAAAAAACTAAAAACTAGAGTTGTCCTATGATCCGGCAATTGACTTCTGGGCATATATCCAGAGAAAGCTGTAATTCAAAAAGATACATGAACTCTTATGTTCATAACAGCGCTATTTACAATAGTCAAGATATGGAAACAACCTAAATGTTCATTAATAGATGAATGGATAAAGATTCCATAGACACAATGGAATACTATTCCACTGTAAAAAAAGAACAAAATAATGCCATTTGCAGCACATGGATACAACTAGAGATTATCATCCTAAAGTAAGTCAAAAAGAGAAAGACAAATACTGTATGATATCACTTATACGTGGGATCGGGCTTCCCAGGTGATTCAGTGGTAAAGAACTCCCCACCAACGTAGGAGACATAAGAGAAACATATTAAATTCAGGAAGATCCCCTGGAGAAGGGCATGGCAAGCCACTCCAGTATTCTTCCCTGGAGAATTCCATGGACAAAGGAGCCTGGCAGGCTACAAACACAACTGAAGCAATTTAGCATATGTGGAATCAAAGATATGACAGAAATGAACATATTCAGTTCAGTTCAGTCACTCAATCATGTCCAACTCTTTGCAACCCCAAGGACTGCAGCAGGCCAGGCTTCCCTGTCCATCACCAACTCCTGGAGCTTGCTCAAACTCATGTCCATTGAGTCAGTGATGCCATCCAACCATCTCATCCTCTGTCATCCCCTTCTCCTCCCACCTTCAATCTTTCCCAGCATCAGGGTCTTTTCCAAGGAGTCCATTCCTCGTATCAGGTAGCCAAAGTATTGGAGTTTCAGCTTCAACATCAGTCCTTCCAGTGAATATTCAGGGCTGATTGCCTTTAGGATGGACTGGTTGGATCTCCTTGCAGTCCAAGGGACCCTCAAGAGTCTTCTCCAGCACCATAGTTCAAAAGCATCAATTCTTTGGTGCTCAGATATTAATGAACTTATTGCTGCTGAGTCACTTCAGTCGTATCCGACTCTGTGCAACCCCATAGACAGCAGCCCACCAGGATGCCCCGTCCCTGGGATTCTCCAGGCAAGAATACTGGAGTGGGTTGCCATTTCCTTCTCCAATGCATGAAAGTGAAAAGTGAAAGTGAAGTTGCTCAGTCATGTCCGACCCTCAGCGACCCCATGGACTGCAGCCTTCCAGGTTCCTCCATCCATGGGATTTTCCAGGCAAGAGTACTGGAGTGGGGTGCCATTGTCTTTTCCAAACGAACTTATTAATATTTATTAAACAGACTCACAGATACAGAGAACAGACTCATGGTTGCTGGGGTGAGGGAATGGATGGATTGGGAGTTTGGGATTACCAGGTACAAACTAGTATATATACAATGGATAAACAACAAGGTCCTACTGCATAGCACAGGGAACTATATTCAATATCCTGTAATAAACCATAATAGAAAAGAATATATATATGTATAACTGAATTACTTTTCTGTACAGCAGAAATTAACATTAAATCAACTGTACTTCAATAAATTTTTTTTGAAGTGCCTTTGTTGAAAGCCTTGTGCAAACATTCAAATACATGATAAATTGAAACCTGAAGTTCTAGAACATAGAACTTTTGGGTCTTAGTTTAGTTGGAAATCTCACTGATATAAAACAATAAATTCAAGCAAATGTGGTTGGGCAAATCGATCTTTTGAAATCATTTATCATTTAAGCATGAGAGTAGTTCTTTAAGGAATTAAGAGCAACTGTCTTTGTCTTGCAAATCTCTACAAATCAGAAATGTAAATACAGCCCACAATGACTTGAGGCTGAGCCAAAGCAGCTCGATCTAGGAGAACACCTGAAATCAAAAAAAAAAAGGAGGGGGGATGGAGGTGGGGAGAAGCCTTTTAAAACTCAAACTTCTGGAAAGTCTCTCTCACCCAAAATCTAATTCACAGCCTCCTTAAAATTTATCAAGGACAAATACAAATCTCAAGAGTTTTTCCCACAAGTAGTAAAGCCTTAGTCATCTGAGCAAATAAATTGGACTTAATCCAACTATAATTTATAAACTGGTCAATTTATATTATAATATCTGATTCACGATACAGGCAGAAAGGGTAGGAGGAGTCCCCAGAGGAAGAAAATAAGGCATAGACCTAAGCCATTTTGTGATCCAAGCCTGGTCACAAGGCTTGCCTTGCTGAAGAATAGTCTCAGTAGTTAATAGTTTTAAAGGAACAAAAGCACGAAAGAACAAATAGCTATTACCAGTCAGGAGAAATGACTTAGTCATATCAAGACAATAAAGATTCCCAGCTCTGTGTGAAAGATAAAGATTAACCTGGAGCACATTCTTGAGCTGTTTTCCTGCAGCATCCAAGCCCCCTCAAGCATTTAACCCCCAGACTAACCGAAACCTTAAGAAACGGTGATACTGACCTTTACTGACCCTGGTCACTTCAGTCGACTAGAGCCTGGACTCTGTTCACCTTTGCTCCAATTCTGTGCCAAATTTTCCTCTGCTCAAGTACTCTCATGAATATGCATACACCACTCAAGCCCCTTCATGAATATGCATACACCCTTAGCTTAAAACTCCAGTTTTGCTGTTCAGGGAGGCACTGCTTTGGGAAATATTCTCGGTGTTTTCTTTACTTGTTGCAGATAATAAAATTCTTCCTTCTCCAGCTTTTTGACTTGGTTGTGTTTTTTGCTCAACACCCAACAAGAGGTGAACCCAGTTTGGGGATAACAATGACTGAGTTTTAAAGTGAAGGCATGACATTCTCTAGTTAGGCCTGTTTATTTGTCCCTGTGTACATTATATATATGATAGATCTCGGTTAATAAAAATGTTTGGTGCCAAATTGAAACTTTTTCTATAAAAAAACATGTTTTTTAGAAATCATAAACAACATTTATAAGTTTGCCAATGTACAGAATGCAACTGTAAAAGGCAGTTCATAGTTGCTTACTTCTTAGTTTTCACTATAAATTAAAGTTTTTAAGGGTTAAGAATTCTAATTAATATATGTAATTAAAACTACTAAAATTAATAAGAAAGACATCTTTGAATGAAATTAAAAAAAAGAAAAACTCACAGGGAATGAAAATACATTTTGTTAATTAAGAACAAAGAAACTAATTTTGTCCTGGAGAGAGAGAGAAAGAAAGAAAAAGCACAAGACAAAGTCTGAAAGTAAAAAGGAAATTATAGAAGTTTTGTAGGAAAGAAACCCTGAAAAATGAGTTTTGAACATGGTCAGCACTGGCTATGATTAAAATAAAATTTAATTGAGTAAATGAATTTTAATATTTATAGTAAAGCAGGTACAAAAGTAGAATTTAGTTTTCTGTGTTAAGAGAACAAAGTTTTCATGGAATATCAATCTGCTTTTAAAAACAGATTGTAAATTTTCTTTACCTCCTCTTAAATAATCCATTGCAACTTTCTGTGCCTTTAAAAGGTTTTATTGTCACTTTGAATTAATAAGTATTGTTTCACAGTGACCTATGATCCTTTTTGACCAAATATTCTAAAACTTTTTGATATCTTAGACAAACTTCCCCAAGTCAAATTGTAAATGAAATTTTTTTTGACCTCTAGCTAACTTTGAGATATTTTGAAGGGCTCCTGAGACATCTCAAAGAGAAACATTAAACTAACTAGATTAATTTGGTGTGTTAGATTGCATGGGAGACATTGTCAAATAAATGGTAAAAGCTTTCTCACATGCGTGCTCAGTCACTTCAGTCATGTTGGACTCTTTGCAACCCTATGAACCATAGCTAACTAGGCTCCTCAGTCCACGGGATTCTCCAGGCAAGAGTACTTAGTGGGTTGCCATGTTCTCCCCAAGAGGATCTTCCCCACCCAGGGATTGAACCTCTGGTCTCCTGTATTATAGAAGGGTTCTTTACTACTGAGCCACTGGGGAAACCCATAAACCTTCTTAGATTATATTATATAGGTAAATGCCATTGATAGAGACATTCCAAATAATTGCATGGAATTCCTAAAACTCTGTTTTGTCCTGGTGTAACGTCATCTGCTGTAATTCTAGTTATTATCTTAAAATGTTGTATGTCATGGAAATAACCACATTTCTTGTCAATTGCATTGTAATCAGATCTTTATGCCATTTCAAGTCTTCTGTCACTTATAGACAATCATTATTTTACTCTGATGCTTTTACAAAATAAAGATCTTCAAGAAGATTCATAAAAAAGACTTTCTGATGACTTAGAACATACCACTGAACTGGGTAAGAAATTGCAAAACTAATGGAAAATCTGATGGCTTCACCCACATCAATAGAAATCAATTGTATGGGACTGAATGAGATGATAAATATGATTTATAATTTTGTAAACTTTTGTCTGAAATTTGACAGGCCTTTATTTCTTTTTTCTTTTTCCATAAAACATTTACTCTATACTATGACTTACAACCAACTGATAAAGTATACCTTTATAAATAAAAATGAAACATTTGTCTTTTTCTCTCTACCTGATCCATCCAGAATTTGGCTTCTCCAGCTGGCTTTCCTCTGGACTTGATGGCTTATTGTGACCAGATTACAACTAGCCATACTAATCATTTTTTAAGTTGTTCTCTTAAATAACAGTTATTTTCAAATGGTTTATGCCTTGTCTCTCTCTGAGTACTATGACCTTATTAATATTACTAGCTATATTACTTATAACCAGTCTATTTTATAAGACTATTGTCTCTTGCATAAGCCAATATGTAACCAAGCCTCAGACAAAATTAATGATGGCTAAACATCTTGAGGCAATTGATCATGTATCAGATCAGATCAGTCGCTCAGTCGTGTCCGACTCTTTGCGACCCCATGAATCGCAGCACGCCAGGCCTCCCTGTCCATCACCAACTCCCGGAGTTCACTCAGACTCACGTCCATCGAGTCAGTGATGCCATCCAGCCATCTCATCCTCTGTCGTCCCCTTCTCCTCCTGCCCCCAATCCCTCCCAGCATCAGAGACTTTTCCAATGAGTCAACTCTTCGCAAGAGGTGGCCAAAGTACTGGAGTTTCAGCTTCAGCATCATTCCTTCCAAAGAAACCCCAGGGCTGATCTCCTTCAGAATGGACTGGTTGGATCTCCTTGCAGTCCAAGGGACTCTCAAGAGTCTTCTCCAACACTACAGTTCAAAAGCATCAATTCTTTGGCGCTCAGCCTTCTTCACAGTCCAACTCTCACATCCATACATGACCACAGGAAAAACCATAGCCTTGACTAGACGAACCTTTGTTGGCAAAGTAATGTCTCTGCTTTTCAATATACTATCTAGGTTGGTCATAACTTTCCTTCCAAGGAGTAAGCGTCTTTTAATTTCATGGCTGCAGTTACCATCTGTAGTGATTTTGGAGCCCAGAAAAAGAAAGTCTGACACTGTTTCCACTGTTTCCCCATCTATTTCCCATGAAGTGGTGAGACCAGATGCCATGATTTTTGTTTTCTGAATGTTGAGCTTTAAGCCAACTTTTTCAGTCTCCACTTTCCCCTTCGTCAAGAGGCTTTTGAGTTCCTCTTCACTTTCTGCCATAAGGGTGGTGTCATCTGCATATCTGAGGTTACTGATATTTCTCCCGGCAATCTTGATTCCAGCTTGTGTTCCTTCCAGTCCAGTGTTTCTCATGATGTACTCTGCATATAAGTTAAATAAGCAGGGTGACAATATACAGCCTTGACAAACTCCTTTTCCTATTTGGAACCAGTCTGTTGTTCCATGTCCAGTTCTAACTGTTGCTTCCTGACCTGCATACACATTTCTCAAGAGGCAAATCAGGTGGTCTGGTATTCCCATCTCTTTCAGAATTTTCCACAGTTTCTTGTGATGCACACAGTCAAAGGCTTTGGCATAGTCAATAAAGCAGAAATAGATGTTTTTCTGGAACTCTCTTGCTTTTTCCATGATCCAGCAGATGTTGGCAATTTGATCTCTGGTTCCTCTGCCTTTTCTAAAACCAGCTTGAACATCAGGAAGTTCACGGTTCACATATTGCTGAAGCCTGGCTTGGAGAATTTTGAGCATTACTTTACTAGCGTGTGAGATGAGTGCAATTGTGCGGTAGTTTGAGCATTCTTTGCAACTCTATATAAAATAATTGTAATAATACAATTCTAGATATGGTAGCTCAGTCGGTAAAGAATCTGCCTGCAGTGCAGGAGACCCGAGTTCAACCTTTGGGTTGGGAAGATCCCCTGGAGAAGGAAATGGCAACCCACTCCAGTATCATTGCCTGGAAAATCCCAAGGACAGAGGACCCTGGTGGGTTGCAGTCCATGGATTCACAAAGAGTTGGGCACGACTGAGTGACTAACACTCAGTCACTCAGATATGGTAGCAAGGGAAAACATTTCCTGGATCTTAATAGACAAGACAGACAATCCAGAGAATTTTAGGTTACCAACAGGGTCTAATCCACGAATAGCACACAGAGTGGTCCAACAACCTCTCATTCCTGTCTAACCCAAGAATGAAAATCAAGCCATCAGCCATGGCAGTTGCTCCCCAACAGTGCGCACTGAGAGGAATTCAGGCTGGGGAGGAATGGAATACTGGCCCTAGATAGTTAAGATGCATATTTAAGGAATATGCAACAAACCCAGACTCTTGCAGCTTCCCATACATAGAAAAACATTAATTCAAGATGTCGGTTTTTGCAACTAGTAGTAATCTATTAATGTTCAACTATTTGACTTAAAAAAAAAAACTCCTATATATGCTGGCTACTCCCTTACTTCTTCAGAGCAGTTCCTCAGAGCTAAATGAGAGGCTCTAAGGCTATAGCCCTCAGTCGCTTCAGTCGTGTCCGACTCTGTGCAACCCCATAGACGGCAGCCCACCAGGCTCCCCCGTCCCTTGCATTCTACAGGCAAGAACACGGGAATGGGTTGCCATTTCCTCCAATGCATGAAAGTGAAGTCCCTCAATGGTGTCCGACTCGTAGCGACCCCATGGACTGCAGCCTACCAGGCCCCTCTGTCCATGGGATTTTCCAGGCAACAGTACTGGAGTGGGTTGCCATTGCCTTCTCCGAGGGTATAGCCCTCAGTAAAGTCCCAAATAAAGTTTAACTGGCAACTTTTATTTTGTGTATTTTTCTTCATTCAACAATCACTACTATTTTGAAGTCTCTGGTATAGCATTATAACCAATGTTGTTTTTGTTTAGGTGCTAAGTCACGTCCAACTCTTTTGTGACCACAGGGACCACCAGGCTCCTCTGTCCATGGAATTTCCCAGGCAAGAACACTGGAGTGGGTTGCCATTTCCTTCTTTAGGGGACTTTCCTGACTCAGGGATCAAACCCACTTGGCAGGTGGATTCTTTACCACTGAGCTACCTGGGAACCTCATTAAAACCAATATTCCCAACTAAAAGCTTCAGTCAATCAGACTCAATAGAAAATAGAAATTTATTTATTTATTCAGTGTCCTTAACATTGAAGATCTAGGAGAAGTCATTCTAAGTAGTCCCACAACACCATCTAGATTATTAAGGAAGGTTATTGTTAAGGATGAGATGGCTAGATAGCATTATCTATGCAATGAACATGAACTTGGGCAAACTTCTGGAGATGGTGAGGGACAGGGAAACTTGGTGTGCTGCAGTCTATGGGGTCGCAAAGATTCAGACATGACTGTGAGACTGAACAACAATTGTTGATGAACAGTGAAATCTCTTTACTTCGTTTCAGAGATCTGATGAAATGATTTCTTTAATCTTTTGTTTTCTTTCTGTTTCTGAGTCTCTTTAGAACCCCAAGTTCAAACAGGAGAGAGGGGTCAACCAGGAGGCAGTTCACTGCCTCCTCCAGGGCATTCAATAAACTCTGGAAAGATACAGACCTACTCAGGTACCCAAGACTTTTACAAACATATTATGATGGATATGATGTGAAACTATTATCAGTTCAGTTCAGTTCAGTTGCTCAGTCATGTCCGACTCTTTGCGACCCCATGAATCGCAGCACGCCAGGCCTCCCTGTCCATCACCAACTCCCGGAGTTCACTCAGACTCACGTCCATCAAGTCAGTGATGCCATCCAGCCATCTCATTCTCTGTCATCCCCTTCTCCTCCTGCCCCCAATCCCTCCCAGCATCAGAGTCTTTTCCAACGAGTCAACTCTTCGCATGAGGTGGCCAAAGTACTGGAGTTTCAACTTTAGCATCATTCCTTCCAAAGAAATCTCAGGGCTGATCTCCTTCAGAATGGACTGGTTGGATCTCCTTGCTGCTGTCATTTATTGAGATCATCCTACGTACAGATATTGTGCTAAATGCTTTTGAATAATATCTCACTTAATCCCTAAACATCCCTGGGCTCATATTATTATGCCTTATTTAAAAAAAAAAAAAAAACTGAAGGACTTCCTTGGTGGTCAGGGGTTAAGAATCCACCTTCCAATGCAAGGAATGTGGGTTTGGCAACTAAGATCCCACACGCCATGGGGCAAATAAGCCCACAAGCAACAAACACGTGACACAGCCAAATAAATAAATATTTCTTTAAAAAAGAAGGAAAAAAATCTTAAAAAAGAAAGAAAAACAAAAAAACAGAGGCTCAGATAAGTGAAGTAACTTACTAAAGGTTGTTCTGAATGGATCTGCCTCCAAAATCATGTTCCTAAAAAGTTTTAGAACCGGTGTTGACCCAGGGGCAGCCCTCACCTAATACAGAATCAAAATGCCTGACTAAGTAGAAAAACTGAATCAGCTTTTGCCCATGTTCAAACCCCATCCTCAAATTGCCTCTTGGAATTTGGCTTACAGGGAAAAACAAACAGCCGTGTCCCATTTTGTGCTGAAATATAATTGAAATGGCTCATTGTTTTCTTTACTCTGAGTCCCCTATGAGCCAACAAATTGTCAGCATACAAATTGAAAGCAGTTCTAACACAGTGCCTGCTGAGTGTGTGTGATAATAAGATGCAATGGAAGCCGGGTAGGAAGGGTTTAGGGGGCAGTCTTGTTATCTTGATTGTCAAGAATAACAGTGAGTTCACATAAGGACATTGCCTTGCTCAAAATTCAGCATTTGATTTTGTTTCAGAAGCTTTGAATTATTTATTTTACTCCCTGGTGATTTACCATTTGCTTTTTTAAAATATAAGAATATTTATAATTTAGGTATTATTACATTAAATATTTAAAATATTAGATATTTTAGAGGAATCCCCTGGTGGACCAGTGGTTAGGAGTCCACACTTGCACTGCCGAGGGCCTGGGTTCAGTTCCTCGTCAGGGAACTAGGATCCCACAAGCTCATCCCACGACAGAGGATGAGATGGTTGGATGGCATCACCAACTCAATGGACATGAGTTTGAGCAAGCTCCAGGAGTTGGTGATGGACAGGGAAGCCTGGCCTGCTACAGTCCATGGTGTTGGAAAGAGTCAGTCATGACTGAGAGACTGAACTGAACTGATACTTCAGATGGGATTCTCTGGTAGCTCAGATGGTAAAGAATCTGACTGCAATACAGGAGACTCCAGTTAGGTTCCTGCTCGTCTTCCCTGGTGGCTCAGACAGTAAAGAGTCTGCTTGCAATTCAGGAGACTCAAGTTTGAACGGGAAAATATAATTGTAGTTCTTTTTGACTAAAGTAACCTTTTTTTTTCGGTCTACGTATTTGTTTATTTATTTTTGGCCGCACTGGGTCTTCGTTGCTTTCTGTGGGCTTTCTCTAGTTGTAGTGAGCAGGGACTACTCTTCGTTGCCATGTGTGGGCTTCTCATTGCAGTGACTTCTGCTGTTGCAGAGCACAGGCAGCACAGGTTCTAGGCACACGGGCTTCACTAGTTGCAGCACAAGGGTTCAGTAATTGTGACTCGGGCTTTAGTTGCTCTTTGGCATGTGGAATCTTCTTGGACCAGGGATTGAACTCGTGTCCTCTGCACTGGCAGGTGGATTCTTATCCACTGTACCACCAAGGAAGTCCCTGATCAAGTTAACTATTACTATTAAAGCTTGTTATGTCTCCTTATCTCTCCTCTGCCATGTTCCTACTGTGAATGCTGGAGCACCTTGAAAACCAAAGCATAGACCAGTATCACTATCAGGTAAAGCCAGCTCCATTTACTCAAACATTATCAGTCCAAATGTCAGCTCTGGGGCCTGGGAGGACCTTGACTGTATGTTTTCTTGATGTTAAAGTTTAAAGCAGCTACTTTTGTGCCATCTTAAGTCCATCATGAGCATCTTAAGTACATCATGAGAAACTCTGGGCTGGAGGAAGCACAAGCTGGAATCAAGATTGCCAGGAGAAATATCAATAACCTCAGATATGCAGATGACACCACCCTTATGGCAGAAAGTGAAGAAGAACTAAAGAGCCTCTTGATGAAAGTGAAAGTGGAGAGTGAAAAAGTTAAAGCTCAACATTCAGAAAATGAAGATCATAGTATCCGGTCCCATCACTTCATGGCAAATAGATGGGGAAATAGTGTAAATAGTAGCTGACTTTATTTTTCTGGGCTTCAAAATCACTGCAGATGGTGACTGCAGCCATGAAATTAAAAGATGCTTACTCCTTAGAAGGAAAGTTATGACCAACCTAGACAGCATATTCGGAGAAGGCAATGGCACCCCACTCCAGTACTCTTGCCTGGAAAATCCCATGGGTGGAGGAGCCTGGTAGGCTGCAGTCCATGGGGTCGCTACGAGTCGGATATGACTGAGCGACTTCACTTTCACTTTTCACTTTCATGCATTGGAGAAGGAAATGGCAACCCACTCCAGTGTTCTTGCCTGGAGAATCCCAGGGATGGTGGAGCCTGGTAGGCTGCCATCTATGGGGTTGCACAGAGTCAGACATGACTGAAGCAACTTAGCAGCAGCAGACAGCATATTAAAAAGCAGAGACATTACTTTGTCAACAAAAGTCTGTCTAGTCAAGGACAGTGGTCATGTATGGATGTGAGAGTTGGACTATAAAGAAAGTTGGACTATAAAAGAATTGATGCTTTTAAACTGTGGTGTTGGAGAAGACTCTTGAGAGTCCCTGGGACTGCAAGGAGATCCAACCAGTCCATCCTAAAGGAGATCAGTCCTGGGTGTTCATTGGAAGGACTGATGCTGAAGCTGAAACTCCAATACTTTGGCCACCTGATGCAGAGAGCTGACTAATTTAAAAAGACCCTGATGCCGGGAAAGATTGAGGGCAGGAGGAGAAGGGGATGACAGAGGATGAGATGGTTGGATGGCATCACCGACTCGATGGATGTGGGTTTGGGTGGACTCCAGGAGTTGGTGATGGACAGGGAGGCTTGGTTGGCTGTGGTTCATGGGGTCGCAAAGAGTCAGACATGACTGAGCGATTGAGCTGAACTGAACTGAAGTCCACTCACCCCTTTCCCACATAGCCTCGTTCTACAAAGCATGAATAAATGAAAAACTCACTATGGTTGTTCTCCATCAATTTGATTTCAATTAAAATAGTGGAATTGTTTAGTCACCCAGGAGAAAAGAACAGTGAATAGTGTTCATCTTACAGGGAATAAAGCCAAATAAAAAAAAGAAAACAAAAGCATGCCATCACCAATTACTGAAATGCTACCCTCCAGAATGATTTCACCAAGGGGCATATCTTGTCTTTAAATTCAATTATAGCAGCAAAGTCACCAATTCAGTAATGTTTACTAAGTCTCTCTCCCAACTGAGCATTGCGCTATGCATCCAGGATTAAAATGCAAACTAATAAAAGCATGGGTTCCCCAGGTCAGTTCAGTTCAGTCGCTCAGTCGTGTCCGACTCTTTGCGACCCCATGAATCGCAGCACACCAGGCCTCCCTGTCCATCACCAACTCCCGGAGTTCAATCAAACTCATGTCTATCAAGTCAGTAATGTCATCCAGCCATCTCATCCTCTGTTGTCCCCTTCTCCTCCTGCCCCCAATCCCTCCCAGCATCAGAGTCTTTTCCAATGAGTCAACTCTTCGCATCAGGTGGCCAAAATATTGGAGTTTCAGCTTCAGCATCAGTCCTTCCAATGAACACCCAGGACTGATCTCCTTTAGATCCAGGATCTAAAGGAGATCAATCCTGGAAACTCCTTTGGACTGATTCAACCATGGACTGGTTGGATCTCCTTGCAGTCCAAGGGACTCTCAAGAGTCTTCTCCAACACCACAGTTCAAAAGCATCAATTCTTTGGCACTCAGCTTTCTTCACAGTCCAACTCTCACATCCATACATGACCACTGGAAAAACCATAGCCTTGACTAGACGGATCTTTGTTGGCAAAGTAATGTCTCTGGTTTCCCCGGTGGCTCAGTGGTAAAGAATCCTGCCCATGCAGGAGACGCAGGAGACACAGGTTTGATCCCTGGATCAGGAAGAATAAGAAATGACAACCCACTTCAGTATTCTTGCCTGGGAAATCCAATGGACAGAGGAGTCTGGCAGGTCACACTCCATGGGATTGCAAAGAGTCAGACATGACTGAGTGACTGAGCTCACATACAATAAGTGCCATACAATAAATGCATACATAAGAAAAAGTCATGCTCTCCTAGATTCAAAGATCTCACAGTCTTGCAGAAGAAAGTGACCTGCAGATGGTGTCCCCACGCCCATTGACGACTACCATAACCATGGGTGTGGACACAGTGCTACGGGAACACAGATATGAGAGAAGATATCCTACGTGCCTGAGATTGGTCAGAAAAGGTTTTGTAACAGAGAAGAGCTTTTAGTTGATGGACACTGAGGGGTTTGCAGCAGCAAATGCTGGGGGCCCACGGGATGGTAGATAAGGAAGGACTTCCAGGCAGAAGGAGCCATATGAACAGAGGCACACATGTAGGACAGGAGCAGGGTTGTGTATGACTCTGCCCATGGCAATATTGGTGGGTAATACAGAAATATGACAGTGGTTGCCTCTTGGCTCTGGAATTAGAGGTAAATCAATTTCAACTTCACCACTCTGGTTTTCTTTCCCTAAAATTTGTACAAATAGACATATTTTTTAATAAGGACAAATAACTTTAAAAAGTGAATGGCATATTGGAGAATATGGCTAAGAAGTGAAGAGAGATGGAGATGCTGAGGGTGGCCAGTGAGCCTGAAAAAAGCTTTGGTTCGGAGGGTCCCCGATCCCCACTGAGTTAAGAACATTGACCTATATCTGTGAGTGTGAGTCCCTACATCCTCAGTTGCTTCAGTAGAGGCTGATTCTTTGTAACCCCATGGACTATAGCCCACCAGGGTTCTCTGTTTATGGGATTCTCCAGGCAAGAATACTGGAGTGGGTTGCCATGCCCTCCCCGAAGAAATCTTCTCTACCCAGGGATCGAACCCAAGTCTCCTGCACCTCCTGCATTGCAGGCAGATTTTTTACCACTGATCTACTGAGAAAGACCATATCTGTCAGCAGAGGTTCTCAATCCTAGCCAAGGAGCTTGAACACTACTGATGCCCAGGCCACATCCAGATTAACAAACAAAGAATCTCAGAAAGTGGGCTTCAGGTCCCAGAAAAATGGGATGGGTACAGACAGACACGGTTGCTCTAGAATGAGTGTGTTCCAGTGGGGAGAAGCTGGAGGTGAGGAGAGGTGCCATGAGACAAGCAGGAATAGGAAAAGGACTAAGGAGGGCAGTGACTGACAGCATCTCAGGGTAGGAGAGGGAGGAATATGACAGATGAAGGAAAAGAAAAGGACATTTCTGGCAGGAAATGATGCAGGAGGGCCTGGAGCATTTGGATGGATGTAGGAAGCAATGTTGGGACCAGAACAAGGTGCAGAGAGGAGATGAGAATGTCCCCATTCTCATGTTGGTGACAGTAGGTTTAATTTATTTTAAAATATCATTAGAGTTAAACCCTTGGCTTCTTATGCCATAAAATGAGATTTTGTGACCATACATCAGTTATGTCCATGACTATCAAGTTATTATTGATTTTTCAGTCAACTTCATCTTTAAAGTTTTAGATACATGTATTCCATGGTTAGTTCTAATTGACCAATGCTTCTAAGCTATGATTAGCTTTATTATGAATAATAACGTTACCATTTTAAACTCTAGAGTCTGTTGGTCCAGAGTAGGGTTTCACAGCCTCAGCACTGTTGACTTTTTGTGCTGGATCTTTCTCCCTTGGTGGGGAAGGGCTGCCCTGGGTAGGTAAGGATGTTGAGCAACCCCCAGGCTCCACCCATTAGGTGCCAGTAAGATCCCCCTATCCTCACCATCCCCAGGTGTGGCAACTAAAACTGTCTCCAGTCATTGCCAAACACCCCTTGAGGAATAAAATCCCCACCTCCCCCTCTCCAAAGTGAGAATCCCTGGTCTAGAGTCTAATTCTAAACCAATTCTCAAACCCTGCACACACACACACACACACACACACACACACAAGGTCCCCAGGGACCGTGTTAAAAGGCAAATTCTGATTTTGTGGTTCTGGGGTAGGGAACATGAGATTTTGCATTTGTAACAAGCTTTAAGGTGATGTTACTCTATAAACAAGTCTTTTGAGTAGCCAAGCTCTAGACATTACATGCAATAAGTGCTAAAGTAAGTGCAAATTTCAGTGGAACGAGAAACATGTCTATTGCAGCTCTCCATGAATGCATTTGAGAACTGATCAAAACCTCTGAATATTTACAGGATCACTTAATACTATTTTATAGAATTCATGGGTATGAGGACTCACAAATACAATGAAGCTATAGTCTTAAAAGCCTGCCACCAGCCGTAACTGTCTATAAGACTATTCACCTGGAAAGCTTTTTCTTTGATTACCATGTTGTTAATCCTCTCCAACTGCAAGAAGTGCTATTATAATTTGATCTTCATTGAAAGCAAATGTTTCCATTTGTTCATGCGATAGGGTACTCTTATTCTAATCACACTCCTTTATCTAATCACAGACCAATTTTGGATCCTGAGTAACATGCTGGTCCTTTAAATGACCCAGGAGTCTATCTTAGTGCTGACGTGTATCCAAGTTGTCCGCCCAGATGGGCCTCACATGATGGAAGAGATGTGAGTCGGAAGAGTTGCACTGGAAAATGCATTTCTCAAAATGAAGTAATGTTTTCTCCAGTTTACATAATTAGAGGTATATTTCCCTGGAAATGTTACCCTTAGAAGACCATATCCAGGTGAAGGTCACTATTAAAAATCTGTTCAACCTTTACTCAGTCCGCAGACACCTACTGACCCCTTACAAGGGGCAGGGACTGTCGCAGGAGATGGTGGAAGGGCTGTGAGACAGCAGACAAGAGAGATCAGCTGGGGAAGACCAACAGTGCAGGACACCGTTTCACAAAGCGCCCAGTGCCCAGGAGAAAGGCAGTGATGTGAAGGTGACACGAGGCAAGGGGAGGGCAGTCGGGGCAGACCTCCCTCAGCAGAGGATTCAGGGACGGTGAGGTCCAGTCGAGAAGAAGGTAGCCCTGCAGAGACCTGGAGGAAGGTCATTTCAAAGGAAGGCCAAGTGATGTAACCTAAGAACGTTTTTTTTTGTTGAGTTGCTAAGTCATGTCCGACTCTTTTACGACCCCATGGACTGTAGCCCACCAGACTCCTCTGTCCATGGGATTCTCCAGGCAAGAATACTGGAGTGGGTTGCCATTTCCTTCTCCAAGGGATCTTCCCCACCCAGGAATCGAACCCATGTCTTCTGCATTGCATGTGCGTTCTTTACCACTGGGCTACCTGGGACAATCGAAGAGAGGATTGAGAATGAAGGAAAAGCACAAAATCCAGAGCCACAAAAGAAGGGCCCAGTCCCTACTTAACCATTTGGGAGCTCTTGGAAGTTGAGCCAAGTTTCCTAATCCTTTCTATGTCTCAGTGTATGCAAAATCAGGGAGTGAACCAGATTAGAGTCTGTGTATTGGAGTCATCTGGGAAACTTACTGAACACGGATGACATCATCGGTCTAGGGGGCAGCATCGGACATGGAGTCTCTGAACGACCCCCAGGCAATTCTAATGCACACAGCAAGCAGCTTGAGAACCCCGAACTGGGTTATCTGTGATGTTCTGTCACACCCCTACCACCTGGGGGTTTAGGGCTGACCCTGTCGCTGATTTAAGTGACCTCAGCCAGCCCTGGCCTTTCTGCTTCAGTGTCTCCAGCTGCTGAATGTGGGGAGGTGACCTGGATTCATCTATCCTCTTTCATATTATTATTCTTCTATGGCATGGTTAGATTGTTTGCTTATTTAACCACAGGGTTGAAATCCCATCTTGGGCCAGCCGTCTCTTGCCTCCGCTGGAGGAGGTAATGTGATATTCCCCGCAGGGTTTCTTTCTGTCTGTTAGCCTCTCCAAAGCAAATGGACTTTTCCATCCTTCTCAACTGTAGCATGAAAAGAGGACTACAGCCATTATAGGCACTTTCTTTATAAATGGAGGCAAACAACAAATAGCTCTCAGCTTGCTATCCAGGTAAACTTGAGACAAATTTAGAAACATTGAACTTGGACTGTCATTTGACAAAGCAGAGTGAGAATGTTTGTTTTGTTCCAGGATGATTGCAACCCTCCCATCCTTTTTAAAATTCTGTACACTCTAATCCAAAAAGACAGGTAGTGTTTGCAAAAGCCAGAGCTCCCTAAAGGGCTTAACTCCGTTAATGACCGAGGCCGCTAAATTCCAGCTCAAGCAGATTAGCCAAGCTAAGTCTTTGGCATTAGGGTCTCCCCTAACACCCAGGCCCGCTGAGAAGCTGTCAGTCCTCCTTCTCCCAAATCCTCCCTAAACTCCCAATAATAGCAACTTAATCTATGAAGAAAGCAACAAAGGCAGAGATCTAAGTACAGTCTATGCTGCTGAACTGTCCTTTAGAAATAGAATGTGATCCACATGGTCATTTTATATTCTCCAGTAGCCACATTAAATCCGTTTAAAAAAAAAAGAGCTGGCATTAAGTTGAATTAATATTTTATTCTACACCCTAATATTATCTAAGCACATGATCGATAAAAAAAATTTTACTAACAAGACATTTTATATTTTCTTAGCAAATCTTCAAACTCCTTTGTGTATTCTATTTGTTATTGTTAGTCAATCACTCAGTCATGTCTCACTCTTTATGACCCCATGGACTGCAGCACGCCAGGCTTCCCTGTCTCTCACCGTCTCCCAGAGCTTGCTCAAACTCATGTCCATTGAGTCAGTGATGCTATCCAATCATCTCATCTTCTGTCATCCCCTTCTCCTCCTGCCTTCAATCTCTCCCAGCATCAGGGTCTTCTCTAATGAGTCGGCTCTTCTCATCAGGTGGCCAAAGTATCGGAACGTCAGCTTCAGCATCAGTCCTTCCAATGAATGTTCAGGGTTAATTTCCTTTAGGATGGACTGGTTGGATCTCCTTGCAGTCCAAGAAATTCTCAAGAGTCTTCTCCAACACCACAGTTCAAAAGCATCAACTCTTTGGCACTCAGCTTTCTTTATACTCCAAGTCTCATATCCAAACATGACTACTGGAAAAACCATAGCTTGACTAGACAGACCTTTGTCGGCAAAGTAATGTCTCTGCTTTTCAATACGCTGTCTAGGTTGGTCATAGTTTTTCTTGCAAGCAAGTGTCTTTTAATTTCATGGCTGCAGTCACCATCTGCAGTGATTTTGGAGCCCCCCAAAATAAGGTCTCTCACAGTTTCCATTGTTTCCTCCTCTATTTGCCATGAAGTGATGGGACCAGATGCCATAATCTTAGTTTTCTGAATGTTAAGTTTTAAGCCAGCTTTTTCACTCTCCTCTTTCACTTTCATCAAGAGGCTCTTTAGTTCTTTGCTTTCTGCCATAAGGGTGGTGTCATCTGAATATCTGAGGTTATTGATTTTTTTCCTGGCAATCTTGATTCCAGCTTGTGCTTCATCCAGTCCGGCAATTCACATGATATTCTCTGCATAAAAGTTAAATAAGCAGGGTGACAATATACAGCCTTGACGTACTCCTTTCCCAATTTGGATCCACTCTGTTGTTCCATGTCCGGTTCCAAGTGTTGCTTCTTGACCTGCATACAGGTTTCTCAGGAGGCAGGTTAAGGTGGTCTAGTATTGCCATCTCGAAGAATTTTCCACAGTTTGTTGTGATCCACACAGTCAAAGGCTTTAGCGTAGTCAATGAGGCAGAAGTAGATGTTTTTCTGGAATTCTCTTGCTTTTTCTATGATCCAACAGATGTTGTCAACGTGATCTCTGGTTCCTCTACCTTTTCTGAATCCAGCTTGAACATCTGGAAGTTCTCAGGTCGCATACTGTTGAAGCTTAGCTTGGAGAATTTTGAGCATTACTTTGCTAGCGTGTGAGATGACTGCAGTTGTGCCATAGTTTGGACATTCTTTGGGATTACCCTTCTTTGGGATTGGAATGAAAACTGACCTTTTCCAGTCCTGTGGCCACTGTTGAGTTTTCCAAATTTGCTGACATATTGAGTGCAGCACTTTCACAACATCATCTTTTAGGATTTGAAATAGCTCAGCTGGAGTTCCATCACCCCCACTAGCTTTGTTCGTAGTGATGCTTCCTAAAGCCTACTTGATTTCACATTTCAGAATGTCGAGCTCCAGGTGAGTGATCAAACCATTGTGGCTATCTGGGTTAGCATATCTCAATTCAAACTAGATATATTTCAAGTGTCGATACCCCATATGTGGTTAGTCACTGGGACCTCAGAGGATCCTATTTGTTTTCGCAGTGCTAGGAGCAGGAGGGGAAATAGGGCAATTTGGTGTGAGGGGAGGGGGTATAAACATTTCTTTAAACTAATATGAGCTTCCCTCGTGGCTCAGATGGTAAAGTGTCTGCCTGCAATGCGGGAGACCTGGGTTTGATCCCTGGGTTGGGAAGATCTCCTGGAGAAGGAAATGGCAACCTACTGCAGTATTCTTGCCTGGAGAATCCCATGGACGGAGGAGCATGGTAGGCTACAGTCCATGGGGTTGCAAAGAGTCGGACACGACTGAGTGAGCTTCACTTAAACTAATATGAATCAGTGGGTTCTACCTTGGAAAACATGTTGGCAAAGTTCTTTATTTTTTGAAGAGGTGGTGTGGTGAGCCTGGGGGCTTCCCCAGTGGCCCAGCAGTAAAGAATCCACCTGCAATGCAGGATCCGCAGGAGACACGGAATCCTGCGTTCAATCCCTATGTCCGGAAGATCCCCTGGAGGAGGATTCTCCTTGCCTGAAGAATCCATGGACAGAGGAGCCTGGTGGGCTACAGTCCATAGGGTTGCAAAGAGTCAGATACGACTGAAGTGACTTAGTATGCACGCATGCACGTGGTGAGCTGGAATGGAAAAAAGCTATGGGGTCAAATAGATTCAGGTTTACTTTATGCATGTGTGAATTAACAGGACATGATTTTAGGCCAGCTGCTTACCTTTTCTCACTTGTAAAATGGGGAAAACACTTCATTTGACTCCATTTTTCCCCCCTTGGCTATTCCCAATCGATGGACATGAGTTTAAGCAAACTCTGGGAGATAGTAAAGGACAGGGAAGTCTGGCATGCTGCATCCGTGGGGTCAGAAAGAGCTGGACACGACTGAGTGACTGAACAACAACAGTGTCCGATCTTAGCTGTGGTGTGCAGGAGCTCGTTCCCTAGATAGAATCCAGGCCCCCTGCATTGGGAGCGTGCAGGACCCAGGACCACCCCAGGACCACCAGGGGAAGTCCCTTCATCTGACTCATGAGAACAAAATGGGGAAACATTCAACGGCACCCAATGGAACCCTGACCATGGGCTTGTGACTAAGGAAATATAGACATCCTGTCTGGCAGTGGTCCCCAAGCCCCGATCTTTTTGGTCGCAGGGACCAGTTTCTTGAAAGACAAATTTTTCCATAGATCGGGTCAGGGGCGGGCGGGGGGATGGTTTCAGGATGATTCAAGCACATTTCGTTTACTGTGCTCTTATTTCTTATCTAATGCTGCTGCTGATCTGACAGGAAGTATTGGTCTGAAGCCTGGAGGCGGGGACCCCTGTTCTCTGATGTGTGTGTCCCTGTATATGGCAGGTAACCAGTCAAGGTTTGCGGAGCTCACCATGAATCTGTGGCATGAACAAAAGCAGCAGTTACAGACTGCCTCTTACTAACAGACGCACAAGAGCTTTACATATATGTTGAAATAAACCCAAAGGCCATTAACTTCTGTGTGTTTTCCTCTAACTCTTGTGACTTTTACATAAGAACTGCTATTTGGAGCAAGTTGCCACATCGTTTGTTAAATGGCCCCAAGAGTTAGTGAAAATTTTCATTTTTGTTGAAGTAAATTTTACTTTAACGTTCTTGGAGGTGACTTGTCTTTATTAAAACAAAAAGGCTGTCATTTTCTTTTCCCTCAGTTCAGTTCAGTTCAGTCGCTCAGTCGTGTCTGACTCTTTGCAACCCCATGAATCACAGCACGCCAGGCCTCCCTGTCCATCACCAACTCCCAGAGTTTACCCAAACTAATGTTCATTGAGCCGGTGATGCCATCCAGCCATCTCATCCTCTGTTGTCCCTCTGTTCTCCGCCTGCCCCCAATCCCTCCCAGCATCAGGGTCTTTTCCAATGAGTCAATCCTTCGCATGAGGTAGCCAAAGTACTGGAGTTTCAGCTTTAGCATCATTCCTTCCAATGAACATCCAGGACTAATCTCCTTTAGAATGGACTGATTGGATCTCCTTGCAGTCCAAGGCACTCTCATGAGTCTTCTCCAACACCACAGTTCAAAAGCATCAATTCTTCAGCGCTAAGCTTTCTTCACAGTCCAACTCTCACATCCATACATGACCACTGGAAAAAATCATAGCCTTGACTAGACGGACCTTTGTTGGCAAAGTAATGTCTCTGCTTTGCAATGTTCTATCCAGGTTGGTCATAACTTTGCTTCCAAGGAGTAAGCGTCTTTTAATTTCATGTCTGCAGTCACCATCTGCAGTGATTTTGGTGCACCCCAAAAATAAAGTCTGACAGTGTTTCCACTGTTTCCCCATCTATTTCCCATGAAGTGATGGGACCAGATGCCATGATCTTCGTTTTCTGAATGTTGAGCTTTAAGCCAACTTTTTCACTCTTCTCTTTCACCTTCACCAAGAGGCTTTTTAGTTCCTCTTCACTTTCTGCCATAAGGGTGGTGTCATCTGCATATCTGAGGTTATTGATATTTCTCCCTGCAATCTTGATTCCAGCTTGTGCTTCTTCCAGCCCAGTGTTTCTCATGATGTACTCTGCATATAAGTTAAATAAGCAGGGTGACAATATACAGCCTTGATGTACTCCTTTTCCCATTTGGAGCCAGTCTGTTGTTCAAGGTCCAGTTCTAACTCTTGCTTCCTGACCTGCATACAGATTTCTCAAGAGCAGGTCAGGTGGTCTGATATTCCCATCTCTTTCAGAATTTTCCACAGTTTATTGTGATCCACACAGTCAAAGGCTTTGGCATAGTCAATAAAGCAGAAATAGATGTTTTTCTGGAACTTTCTTGCTTTTTCCATGATCCAGTGGATGTTGGCAATTTGATCTCTGGCTCCTCTGCCTTTTCTAAAACCAGTTTGAACATGTGGAAGTTCACAGTTCACATATTGCTGAAGCCTGGCTTGGTGAATTTTGAGCATTACTTTTCTAGTGTGTGAGATGAGTGCAATTGTGTGGTAGTTTGAGTATTCTTTGGCATTGCCTTTCTTTGGGATTGGAATGAAAACTGATTTTTTCCAGTCCTGTGGCCACTGCTGAGTTTTCAAAATTTGCTGGCATGTTGGAGTTCCAGAAAAACATCTATTTCTGCTTTATTGACTATGCCAAAGCCTTTGACTGTGTGGATCACAATAAACTGTGGAAAATTCTGAAAGAGATGGGAATATCAGACCACCTGACCTGCCTCTTGAGAAACCTGTATGCAGGTCAGGAAGCAAGAGTTAGAATTGGACCTTGAACAACAGACTGGTTCCAAATAGGAAAAGGAGTATGTCAAGGCTGTATATTGTCACTCTGCTTATTTAACTTACGTGCAGAGTACATCATGAGAAAGGCTGGGCTGGAAGAAGCACAAGCTGGAATCAAGATTGCAGGGAGAAATATCAATAACCTGAGATATGCAGATGACACCACCCTTATGGCAGAAAGTGAAGAGGAACTAAAAAGCCTCTTGGTGAAGGTGAAAGAGAAGAGTGAAAAAGTTGGCTTAAAGCTCAACATTCAGAAAACGAAGATCATGGCATCTGGTCCCATCACTTCATGGGAAATAGATGGGGAAACAGTGGAAACACTGTCAGACTTTATTTTTGGGGTGCACCAAAATCACTGCAGATGGTGACTGCAGCCATGAAATTAAAAGATGCTTACTCCTTGGAAGAAAAGTTATGACCAACCTAGATAGCATATTCAAAAGCAGAGACATTACTTTGCCAACAAAGGTCCGTCTAGTCAAGGTTATGGTTTTTCCAGTGGTCATGTATGGATGTGAGAGTTGGACGTGAAGAAAGCTAAGCACCGAAGAATTGATGCTTTTGAACTGTGGTGTTGGAGAAGACTCATGAGAGTCCCTTGGACTGCAAGGAGATCCAACCAGTCCATTCTGAAGGAGATCAGCCCTGGGATTTCTTTGGAAGGAATGATGCTAAAGCTGAAACTCCAGTACTTGGCCACCTCATGCGAAGAGTTGACTCATTGGAAAAGACTCTGATGCTGGGAGATTTGGGGGCAGGAGGAGAAGGGGATGACAGAGGATGAGATGGCTGGATGGCATCACTGACTCGATGGATGTGAGTCTGAGTGAACTCTGGGAGCTGGTGATGGACAGGGAGGCCTGGCGTGCTGCGATTCATGGGGTCACAAAGAGTCAGACATGACTGACTGACTGAACTGAACTGAACTGAGTACAGCAATTTCACAGCATCATCTTTCAGGATTTGAAATAGCTCAACTGGAATTCCATCACCTCCACTTGCTTTGTTCATAGTGATGCTTTCTAAGGCCCACTTGATTTCACATTCCAGGATGTCTGGCTCTAGTTGAGTGATCACACCATCGTGATTATCTGAGTCGTGAAGATCTTCTTTGTACAGTTCTGTGTATTCTTGCCACCTCTTAATATCTTCTGCTTCTGTTAGGTCCAAACCATTTCTGTCCTTTACCGAGCCCATCTTTGCATAAAATGTTCCCTTGGTATCTCTAATTTTCTTGAAGAGATCTCTAGTCTTTCCCATTCTGTTGTTTTCCTTTATTTCTTTTCATTGATTGCTGAGGAAGGCTTTCTTATCTCTCCTTGCTATTCTTAGGAACTCTGCATTCAGATGTTTATATCTTTCCTTTTCTCCTTTGCTTTTCGCTTCTCTTCTTTTCACAGCTATTTGTAAGGCCTCCCCAGACAGCCATTTTGCTTTTTCGCATTTCTTTTCCATGGGGATGGTCTTGATCCCTGTCTCCTGTACAATGTCATGAACCTCCATCCATAGTCAGCAGGTACTCTATCAGATCTAGTCCCTTAAATCTATCTCTCACTTCCACTGTATAATCATAAGGGATTTGATTTAGGTCATACCTGAATGGTCTAGTGGTTTTCCCTACTTTCTTCAATTTAAGTCTGAATTTGGCAATAAGGAGTTGATGATCTGAACCACAGTCAGCTCCTGGTCTTGTTTTTGTTGACTGTATAGAGCTTCTCCATCTTTGGCTGCAAAGAATATAATCAATCTGATTTCAGTGTTGACCATCTGGTGATGTCCATGTGTAGAGTCTTCTCTTGTGTTTTTGGAAGAGGGTGTTTGCTATGACCAGTGCATTCTCTTGGAAAAACTTGTATTAGCCTTTGCCCTGCTTCATTCTGTATTTCAAGGCCAAATTTGCCTGTTACTCCTGGTGTTTCTTGACTTCCTACTTTTGCATTCCAGTCCCCTATAATGAAAAGAACATCTTTTTTGGGTGTTAGTTCTAAAAGGTCTTGTAGGTCTTCATAGAACCGTTCAACTTCAGCTTCTTCAGCATTACTGGTTGGGGCATAGGCTTGGATTACCATAATATTGAATGGTTTGCCTTGGAAACGAACAGAGATCATTCTGTCATTTTTGAGATTGCATCCAAGTACTGCATTTCGAACTCTTTTGTTGACCATGATGGCTACTCCATTTCTTCTGAGGGATTCCTGCCTGCAGTAGTAGATATAATGGTCATCTGAGTTAAATTCACCCATTCCAGTCCATTTTAGTTCGCTGATTCCTAGAATGTCGACGTTCACTCTTGCCATCTCCTGTTTGACCACTTCCAGTTTGCCTTGATTCATGGACCTGACATTCCAGGTTCCTATGCAATATTGCTCTTTACAGCATCGGACCTTGCTTCTATCACCAGTCACATCCACAACTGGGTATTGTTTTTGCTTTGGCTCCATCTCTTCATTCTTTCTGGAGTTATTTCTCCACTGATCTCCAGTAGCATATTGGGCACCTGGGGAGTTCCTCTTTCAGTATCCTATCATTTTGCCTTTTCATACTGTTCATGGGGTTCTCAAGGCAAGAATACTGAAGTGGTTGCCATTCCCTTCTCTGGTGGACCACATTCTGTCAGACCTCTCCACCATGACCTGTCTGTCTTGGATGGCCCCACAAGGCATGGCTTAGTTTCATTGAGCTGGACAAGGCTGTGGTCCGTGTGATCAGATTGGCTATTTTCTGTGATTATGGTTTGTGTGTCTCCCCTCTGATGCCTCTCACAACACCTACCGTCTTACTTGGGTTTCTCTTCCCTTGGACATGGAGTATCTCTTCATGGCTGCCCCTCCTAACCTTGAATGTGGGGTAGCTCCTCTCAGCCGCCGCCCCTGACCTCAGGCATGGGGTAGCTCCTCTCAGCCGCTGCCCCTACCTCGGACTCAGACTCCCATTATTTGGTGAAAATAAACCTTCCTTGGTTCTTTGCCTTGGAAAAGTCCCCTCCCTGATAAGGAGGAGCCCTGGTGTATATGAAATCAAGCAGGACCCTGCAGGGCCTTCCAGGATACAAAAGTCCCTCCATAGCCCTCCATAGCCCTCATTTCCTGTTGGTAGAGAAAAGGCTTGAGTCTCCTAGGCTTTCCTCAAATTCCAAAGAGCAGACTCAAGCCTTTACTGATTAGAACAATAGAGTCACAGGACTCTTTGGTCTTCCTGGAGGGATATAGATAATAATCTGATGCATATCTGCCGGGAGCCGGTGAGACATTCCACTCGTGACAAAGGTCATGAGGCAGGAGGCTCCGCATACGCAAAGGCGGGATCGAACCTCAGGAGTCCCCCCAGATATTCTCGAGTATCTGCCCCCAAAAAACCAGAGTCTGCCTACTTTATTGCTTTGTGCTCTCACCTCTGACTTTACTGGGGGCTGTCCCCCACCACCATCTCGCTCTCTCTATCAAAGAGTTAACTTACAGCTCCAATTAATAAAGTTCCTGGGCAATTAGGAGTGTTTAAATCCAAACCCCTCAGATGGCTCTCTAACTCACCTGACAAGTTTACCCGGACTCCTACAGCTATGCATACGATTGTTTACAGTCTCCCAGCCTCGAGAGGCACGGGAAGCTTAAGATATTCAAATAGCTTAGAACCTCTCAGAGAGTTAGAAACTGTCAGAATAAACTAGTAAAGGATTTCATTGATGAGCCAATGATTGTTGCCAAGTTTTTACATCCCCTGAATTGTATCCTTGAATGTGTATTAATTAATATAGTTGGTATGTAGAAAAAATAAGTAGTGGCCTTGGTGTTAGTAACTTTAGACCCTTAAGGTAATAAATTCTTTCCTTTGTTGTAAACCCATTACAGATCCACCCTATAGGAATGCAATTTTATCTTCGGAAGATGGCGCCAAACCTTAAAATAATTACTCTTAGAGAAAATAAGTCTTTGTTGATAAGTCCTTGTCAAAAGTCATAAAATGTTAATAGGCCTTCTGGACAGAAGATGATGTAAATCACCTAAACCATTTGTATACAATAAATTTGCAGGAAAGAAACCCTGGTTTTTGATAAGGATCTAAAACTGCTGACTTTGCATCCCCTATTATCCTCTATGTGTAACTTAGGGTATATAAACCCCTGTTAAAAATAAAGCTACAGGCCTTGCTCACCAACGCTTGGTCTCCCCATGTCATTCTTCCCTTTAATTTCCGGCTGAAGTCTCCATCTGGAGCACGGATATCCTCTGCGACCATTTATTTGCCTGGGCTTCTAAGACCCACTCGAGAAGGTGTCTAAGGTGGGGCACCTTCCGCTATTCGAGAGGGCGTCTGCAGCCTCCGTGGTCAGAGCTAACCTGGTGTCACGGGTTATATTGATTTCCCGTGTAAACCAAGCTACTCAGCCTCTTTTCTCCACTGAATTTTCCTACTGAGCTATCCTCATTCTATTACTCTTTATATCTCTAATTACCATTTGAATAGGTCGCCGACGCCGTCTCCCCTTCGAGTACCCTGGATCAGCCGGGGCTGGACCTCGGCACATATCTTTGAGTTGCTCTGCAGAAACTAAGACTCCCACCTGGTGGAGGATGGTGACTACTTATTGACCACAAGCATGCAACCCCAGGCTGCTTAGAAGCAGAAGGTTGACGATTGAGATTCCTGAAACACCACCCTATTACCTCACCTCCAGCCCTTCAGAAAAAAGTCCCTAAACTGAGCAGGCATCCTACAACCCTCTCCCCTAAAACTGTCTTTGATAACCCTTGCCTAAGAGCCAATAGGGAATTCAAATCTTTTGAGCATGAGCTACCCATTCCCCTTGCTTGGCACCCTGCAAATAAACCCTTACTTTGATGCAAACATCCACCGTCAGAGTTTGACTTCCTATACCGTGGGCACACGAGCCCTTGCCTGGTGACACAGGGTCCTGTGGATCTTTCTGCCTGCCTTCCTAAGACGGCAGCCTGAGAACGGAAAGACAGAAAGGAAAAGATCAAAGACAGCTGGCCGTATCAGTAAATCACCAGCCCACTACTTTCAAAATCTAGATGATGTTAGACACATGTTAAGTTTAAAAAAGACAAAAAATAATTTAAAATCAGTTTGGGGTTGATAGTGGGGGAGGCCATGCCTGAATGGAGAGCAGAGGACATGAGAACTCCCTGTTCTTTCTGCTCAATTTTGTTGTGAACTTAAACTACTCTAAAAATAAAGTCTACTTAAAAGGGGGAGAAAAGAGGTTTTGGCTCAGGTAGAAAACCAAATTCTAAGCATAGTAATACAATGGCCACCATGTTAGAGTGTGCAGTTTAGTTCCTTTTTTCTTTTCTTTTTCTTAAGCTATAATGAGACCTAATAAGAAAGGTGTTTCCAAAAGTCCAGCTGCTTAAACGAAACAGACACAGAAAGAAAATTCAATTTGAGAATTGCAATTAGCAAATCAATACTGTTTGAATGTCACTTAGGGCTGACAGAAACAAAACCAGGCCTAAGTTCTTGTGTGTGTGTGTGTGTGTGTGTGTGTGTGTCTTTGTCTGTGCAAACCAATCTAGGTATGATTTTCAATGCATGGATTCTATATTATGTGCCTAGTAAGACTGAAAAGATACCAGAGTTAAACTTGTACTAGTGTCCTAGTTTAGGTTCTATCAAAGCTGACTCTGAGATAATTCAGGTCGAGTTTTGGGGGCAGGTGACCTCAGGAAGTGCTGGTGAGGGAGCAGGAAAGTAAGAAGGGGTTGAGAGAAACCCAATAAATAAATGGTACATAAATGAACAGTCTTCCCCTCAAGGCATCTGGGGCTCAGTCTCACTAGGGACCCTCTGAGGAGCCACGGAGAAGCTTCTCAGAATGGTCCCACCAAGAGGGGAAGCTGAGCCGTTTATCCACAGGCTCTTTCCCCACTGGCAGAGTGCTGAGTGAGGTTATTAAGTTCCTAAGTCTTCCAGGCCTCCTTGAGCTACACAAATAGAACAAACACCAAAAATCTTTTTTAAATTTAATTTCATTTTTTAAATTTCTTGGCACAGCATGCATTAGCTCCCCATCCAGGGATCGAACCAGTGACAGCTCCCTACAGGGGAAGAGTGGAGTCCTTAACCCCTGGTCCATCAGGGAAGTCCCAAAACATTATAAAGAAGAATTATATTTTTTTCAGACACCAAAAAATTTTAGAACTAGAAAAAAATCCCTGACAAAAAGTCCCTGCTTTTTTTAAAATTTTTTAAGGTAAGAGTGAATTATAATATTCTATAAGTTTCAGGTGTACAACTAATTTGTACAACTAATTCAAAAAGTTATGTGCTCTATTCATCACAGCATGACTAACCATTGCCAAGATACAGAAACAACCCAAGTGCCCATTAACAGATACATGGATAAAGAAGAGGTGGTATATATATATACAACTGAATATCACTCAGCCATGAAAAATATGCCCACCCCTTGAGGTGGGAACTGTCCAAAGCAGCTGCCTATGAACTCCAACAGGGGCCAGCGGAGACAAAAAGAGGAGGGGCAAGGAGAGGGAAGGAAGTTGATGTCTAGTGTTTCTGTTTAGCCTGGAGGAGAGCATAGCAATCCACTCCAGTATTCTTACCTGGAGAATCCCATATGAGCACAGGACACAGCTCTGTTTAGAAAAAAACTTTTCAATAGATGGATATTGTTAATTCATAATGATGTCCTGACATTTTTTGTTGTAATTTGTTTCCTTTCTTCCTTTTTTTCTCTTTTCTTTTCTCCCTTCTCTCTCTCTCTCTCTCTCTTTTTTTAAGTTAAAACTGAGCTTTGTCAGATTCCAACATTTCCCTGGAAAGCTAGCCTAAGCATCCAAGCTGGCTTACCACCACCTGGTGGCAGTTTCTGGGATTGCAGGCAAAGAGCTTTGGTCAATAACATCCTAGAAATACCAACAACCTCAGATAGGCAGACGATACCACTTTAATGACAGAAAGTCAGGAGAAACTAAAGAGCTTCTTGATAGAGGTGAAAGAGGAGAGTGAAAAAGCTGGATTGAAAACTCAACATTCAAAAAACTAAGATCATGGCATCTGGTCCCATCACTTCATGCAAACAGATGGGGAAACAATGGAAATGGTGACAGATTTTATTTTCTTGGGCTCCAAAATCCCTGAGGACCGTGACTGCAGCCAGGAAATTAAAAGCTGCTTGCTTCATGCAAGAAAATCTGTGACAAACCTAGACAGTGTCTAAAAAACAGAGACATCACTTTGCTGACAAAGGTCTGTCTAGTCAAAGCTATGGTTTTTCCAGTAGTCATGTATGGATGTGAGAGTTGGACCATAAAGAAGGCTGAGCATGGAAAAATTGATCCTTTTAAACTGTGATGCTGGAGAAGACTCTTGAGAGTCTCTTGGACAGCAAGGAGATCCAACCAGTCCATTCTAAAGGAAATCAGTCCTGAATATTCATTGGAAGGACTGATGCTGAAGCTGAAGCTCCAATACTTTGGCCACCTGATGAGAAGAGCTGACTCATTGGAAAAGACCATGATGCAGTGGAAAATTGAGGGCAGGAGGAGAAGGGGGCAACAGATGAGATGGTTGGATGGCATCATCAACTCAATGGATATGAATTTGAGCAAACTCAGGTAGATAGTGAGGGACAGGGAAGCCTGGTGTGCTGCAGTCCATGGGATCACAGAGTCAGACATGACTTAGTGACAGCAAGTCACTAGAAGCTATGAACTACCCAAATATATCAAATTCTCATTACTATTGTAATACTAACATCTTAAAGAGGTTTCCTTTTCCCTTTTTCTTCCAATAAATTCTTAAGCCAAATCAGAAGAACTGTCTAATTATTATATTCCTGGGAGACAAGTGCTTTGTAAACATTGTGACTAATTAGTGTTTCGGTCTATTTATCATGCTTTGAGTAGTCACTTTTAAAATGCCAAGTGGTTATTAATCATCCTGTCAATTACTGATCAAGGGGAATGAAGCTTAGTTTGATGTCTGTGTCTAAAAGCAGGTCCACTGATAAAGTAATAACTTATTTTAATGTCCAGAATTCATGGCCATGAGGTTGATTGATTTATCACATTGGCTGGAGAAAATGAAAGTCCTGTTTCAGGAAATATCCAGCCTGGCCTAATTTCCCTGCAGAGCTGGGAGCTGTGAGCTGTGAGAATCTGCTTGGTACAATGCACTAGTGTTGTGCTAGGGAAATTCAAGGGTTTGGAGATTGCCTAGAGGTGCAGAAAGAGAACTCCAGGAGCAGAACTCAAATATACTGAATGGCCTACCTCTAACATCACTAAGATGTCCTTAATGAACCAGAAAGAAACTACCAGGGTCAACGATTAAATTAAACTGAAGCTGTTTGTTTCAGTCATTCAGGTAACCACTTGACTGTCTGAATAATAGCTATTACTATTAACCATTATTTTAAAATTAAAATAAAAAAGGAGGGGGATACTTTCCACTGATCCTCAGCATGCCCATTCAGAACTTCATGGTCCTGAGCTAACTGAAGCCTTATGCAGCCTCTCCTGGTTCCTTCAAGAGCCCTGGTCCTCCTCTAAAGCAGTGACCAACTGCAAAGAGGAGTTTTGCCATCCAACTCAGGGGACATTGGATTTCCCTAGTGGCTTAGCCAGTAAAGAATCTGCCTGCAATGCAGGAGACCCAGGTTCAATCCCTGGGTTGCGAAGATCCCCTGGAGAAGGAATGGCAACCCACTCCAGTATTCTTGCCTGGAGACGTTCATGGACAGAGGAGCCTGGAAGGCTACAGCCCATAGTGTCACAAAGAGTCAGACATGACTGAGTGACTAATACTAATGCTTTTTCTTTCAGGAGCCATTGGACTTACACTCTGTATATATTCGATGTACTTTCTTTTCAACACATATCTCACCCTTTCAATTTCTATTCAGAAAGACCCACTGATTTTGCATTTGAATGATGCAACTCCTCTTGTCAAGCAAGCCAGTAAATCCAACTTTGTTTCAGATAGCAGTATGGCCATCTTTGTTTCTTTCTTTCTATGCCGTCCAATATTAGGTTCAGTTCAGTTCAGTCGCTCAGTCGTGTCCGACTCTTTGCGACCCCATGAATCACAGCACGCCAGGCCTCCCTGTCCATCACCAACTCCTGGAGTTCACCCAGACTCACGTCCATCGAGTCAGTGATGCCATCCAGCCATCTCATCCTTTGTCGTCCCCTTCTCCTCCTACCCCCAATCCCTCCCAGCATCAGAGTCTTTTCCAATGAGTCAACTCTTCCCAGGAGGTGGCCAAAGTACTGGAGTTTCATTAGCATCAGTACTTCCAAAGAAATCCCAGGGCTGATCTCCTTCAGAATGGACTGGTTGGATCTCCTTGCTGTCCAAGGGACTCTCAAGAGTCTTCTCCAACACCACAGTTCAAAAGCATCAATTCTTCAGCGCTCAGCCTTCTTCACAGTCCAACTCTCACATTCATACATGACCACAGGAAAAACCATAGCCTTGACTAGACGAACCATTGTTGGCAAAGTAATGTCTCTGCTTTTGAATATGCTGTCTAGGTTGGTCATAACTTTGCTTCCAAGGAGTAAGCGTCTTTTAATTTCATGGCTGCAGTCACCATGTAATATTAGGTTACGTGCGTGCTAAAGTCACTTCTGCCATGTCCAACTCTCTATGACCCCATGGACTCTAGCCCAGCAGGCTCCTCTGTCCATGGGATTCTCCAGGCAAGAATACTGGAGTGTGCTGCCATGCCTTCCTCCAGGGATTCTTCCCGACCCTAGAACTGAACCCTCATCTCATGTCTCCTGCATTGGCAGGTAGGTTCTTTACCACCAGTGCCACCAGGGGAGCCCACAATATTAGAATACCTAATAGGAAATCAAAGACCGATTATTGTGAACATTGCCAGGTCTTATACCAGGGACTGAAAATCCATAGACCTTCAGGGCCCAGGTCAGTAACACAGACCACAGGAGAGGCTGGAGTAGTGCCAAGAGGATGGAGGGAACTCTGCAAACTGGTGAGAAAGTACCTCTTCTTCTAAAGCAGACTTTGATTCTCAGCTCCAGAAACTGTGGATTCCTGGCAATGCTAGTCCACTGTTGAACCGTGTTCTGATTTTTTAAAAATATTTATTTCTTTGGCTGTGTCAGATCTTAGTTGCATCATGTGAGATCTTCATTGCAGCATGCAGGATCTTTCATTCTGGTGCATGGGCTTCTCTGTCTAGGCAAGTCCGCATCTTCTGATTCTTTCAGAAAAGTTATAAATCTGTATTTTAATGTGAACATCCTAATGTTCAAAAGAGCTAAAGAAAACATAGCTACAGGCTATGTTTTAGAATACTTTAGACATTGCGTTGGGTAGTGGTGCTAACAAAGGAGCCTGCAATCTAGAAATGAAACAGACATGCAGCTATAAAGGCATTAAATAGAACGCTATAATTGAGGACTTCCCTGGTGGTCCAGTGGTTGAGAATCTGCCTGACAAGGCAGGAGACATGTTTCTGATCCGTGGTCCAGGAAGACCCCGCATGCCACGGAGCAACTAGGTGGCGCAACTACTGAACCTGAGATCTAGATCCTGGGCTCCGCAACAAGAGAAACCACCTCAAAGAGAAGCCCGAGTGCTGCAAAGAGGAGCGGCCCCCGCTCGCTGCAACTAGAGAAAGCCTGCCCATGGCCAAAAATAAAAAGTAAATAAATTTTTCTTTAAAAAAAGGCTATAATTGAAAGATTCAAGGTTGCCAAGGGGCACAGAGAAACTAGGAATCCTTCTAAAGACTGACTCTGTCTCATTTTGCCCTTGCAATATGTGTCAGACTATTTATTAGGAACTTGAATGTGTGCAAGCCATGTCTCAGGTCTATAATGTTAGTGCAAGAATCCAGGGCCCCAGTAAAGTAAGACTGTTTCCTATTACAAGAACATTCATCTTAGTAACTGGCTGTTGACCTCCCTTCCTCGCCCCTCACCCAGCCCAAGAGAGTAGATTTGACTAAAGTCACACGATGGTTCTCCACCAGCAGTGATTTTGCTTCCCAGGGAACGTTTGGCAATCAATGTCTGGGGATGCTTTTAGTTGCAACAACTGGTGGAAGAGGGAAGATGCTACTGGCGACTGGTGGTGAGTGGCCAGGGATGGTGGATTTTAGTTAGACATCCTACAATGCACAGGACAGCCCCAGTGACAAAGAATTATCTGGCCTAAAATGTCAAAAGTGCCAAGGGTAAGAAACCTCAGCATCAGGTTTACAATCATACGTCCTGCAGGAAATATTCAACATTTCATTTTTATTTACTTTTTGATATACTGTGAACAAAACATTGTCATCTGCCATATCAGTAAACAAAGGATATTGCAACTATCACATCATCGGCTTCTGCAGCTGACCCCAGTGGTGCACCCTGAGGGGATTCAGGATGGAGAAAAGCAGATACTGACCCTAGATAGTTAAGGTGCACATCATCGGAATGATTTCAATGAGCCCAGACTCTGACATCTTTCCATAGAAGAGCACTAAATTCATTAACTTCAGATGTCTGTTTTTCTTTAATTAACAGTAATCTTTTGATGTTTCCACCTACAGGTTTTTTTAGCAAAAACTCTTCTATAACCTGGCCTCTCCCTTGACCTCTTCAAAGCTGTCCTTTGAAGCTACCAGAGAGGCTGCCTCCCAGGCTCAAGTCCTCAGCAAGTCCACCAAGTAAAACATAATTTTCCATCCATCCCACCCAGACAAATGGAGAGAATAGCATGGAAACATACACGCTACTATACATAAAATAGATAGCCAGGGGGAATTTGCTCTAGGACTCAGGGAATTCAAACCAGGGCTCTGTGACAACCTAGAGCGGTCGGATAGGGAGGGAGGTTCAAGAGGGAGGGGACATATGTATCCCTATGGCTGATTCATGTTGATGTATGTCAGAAACCAACACAATACCATAAAGCGATTATCCTCCAATTAAAAATAAATACAATTTTTTTAAAAAACCATAATTCTCAACTTTTAGGTTGTGCCTTTTTTTTTTTCGTTTCAGTCAACAATATCATGACTGAGAACTTTTTCTCTCTCTCTTCTTCCTCCAACAATGCCCAGCCTAGTTGGGTCTTCTCTGTTATGCAGAGAGACTCAGCTTTGCTCTTGTTTCTACTCCTAAACTGGCACACGTAAAACCGATTCATTGCTCAGCTAGACAAATAGCCTCCTGTTAATAGGATTCAGGCTCTACAAAATTGTGTTTACTATTATTAACATGACTGCTGCGTAATCATTTCCTTGGGATCCCACGCTCCTAACCCAAGTGGCTTATCAAAATATCACTTTCCAATAAATCCCATGTTTTCTCAAGAGGAATTCTGATAAATTGAATTTTCCTTAACTTTTTACTAGTTGTTTTAACTGATTGTTGTGAACTTTGAAGTGATATTTAACAGAAAATCTAGCTCATGATTATGGAACTTTGTCATAAATTATATGAAATTCTGATCTTACTAAAGTATAGGGATTTTAATACATAAAATATATTGTAAGAATTGAAACAACTCACATGACTGGACATCAGATTAAAGCTGACAAATGTGCTATTTTTTCCTGTTTCCCAAAACAATGCAGAGTGTTGTGAAGCTGGCCTAGTTTTTCTCACTGCTCTTTGTTGATTTTTGACTAAATGAAGGTTGTGTTAAAGGAGATGTGGGGAGAAAGGAGAAACCATGTGTGTGTGTGTTAGTTTGAGGAAAGGAAGTGAGACCAGTTACCTCCAGGCCTCACAAGATTGAGAACATAAGGAAACCTCCTCCTGGATATATACTTTTTGCAATACTAAAACAAAATATTCACACGTTACAAGTCAGGTGAAGAGTCCAGAGAGTGACCTGATCTAAGTTCAGAGAACTGGCGTGAGGGGCTACAGTTCCCACCTGACTGCTCATGCCAGTTCTAACATTGTTGGTTCCGCCATCTCTCCTTTTTCTGCCGTGGCTCTCACTCAATGAACATATGATATTAAAGTAAAGGTAAGGTTCTTCCCTCCTCACCTATGAGAATAGAAACAAACAAGGGTGTGCTCGTGGTGTTAAACAGTGCTGAAATAGGGCACATTGCTCTGATGTTACACAAGAAGTGAAATTATCTCATTTACTTGCTCCAGGAAATAAATTCTTGCTCCTGCAAAAGACAGCTATGAGTCAATTAAAAGAGCTTACTTATCTAAACTAATATCTTATTCATCAAGATTAACTTGTGCATTGCAATCAGGGAGAACGCCATCAAAGATGTCAGTTGTGTTTCCCGCTAGAGAACCTATCCTTTGTGCCTTATGGATAGAGAAGAGAAATACTTTCCTGTGTATGGTCTGGAAGAAAAGTGTTATATTACCAAATAAATATAAAGGAAAACATGCCATATAAAAAAGTAACAGATAATCCTGGAAATAAACCACTTATGAGACTTCAGAACTTAGCAAAATGGGAGATGGGAAACATGTCAGGGGGAAAATGCATCACTAGCAAAAGGAGAGGGCTTCCCTGATGGTTCAGACGGTAAAGAATCTGCCTGCAATGCTGGAGACCCGGGTTTGATTCCTGGGTTGTGAAGATCCCCTGAAGAAGGGAATGGCAACCCACTCCAGTATTCTTGCCTGGAGAGTCCCATGGACAGAGGAGCCTGGCAAGCTACAGTCCTTAGGGTTACAAAGAGTTGGACATGACTAAGCAACTCACACACACACACAACAAAAGGACAAGGTGGCGACAGAGGATGATGTGGTTAGATAGCTTCTTCGACTCAATGGACGTGATTTTGAGCAAACTCCTGGAGATAGCGAAGGAAAGGAAAGGAAGGACAGCATGCTACAGTCCATGGGGTTGCATAGAGTCAGATGTGACTTAGTAATTGAACAACAACAATAAAGCACAATAACTCTTACAGAGAGAAGAGGGATCTTTGATACCTAGAGGAGCCATAGTAGTAAAGGAAAAACCCAGTGTCTATATTTTGAGGGCTTGAATGGTGGAGATGTCTGCCCCATGACACAAATTATTTTTTGTATAAAGTAATCCTTAAGCCAAGTGATAGGTGGTTGGGGCATTATTTTTTTGAGCAAATTCATAGAGAGAAGTCAATTGAGGTGGTTTGAAAGTGATAAAAATGTAATCTGAGAGCAAATACAACACTCTTTCTTAGAATGTTCCTTGAGGAAGTGCTCCAGCAAAATGAAGAAACAAACAAAGAAAGCATAGAAATAAAGCAAATAATAATAGTGCCCCACTAAGTGGTGAAGGGTGGCTTTAGAAGGAGAACTGTGCCGATTAGTCGTGGTTGGGACAGAAAGACGGAGTGAGGGCCATGGAAGGAGGTGCTTGTGGGGGAAAGGGAGGGGAGTCTTCAACGGAATATCTAATCGGTGAAAAAGTTTAGGGGGAAATTGTGATTGTGATTAAGGAAAACAGTTCAGGAGTCAGGGGAAGGGGGTGGAATGAATTGAGAGATTGGGATTGACATACATTCAGTTCAGTTCAGTTCAGTCACTCAGTCGTGTCCGACTCTTCGCAACCCCATGAATCACAGCACGCCAGGCCTCCCTGTCCTTCACCAACTCCCGGAGTTCACTCAGACTCACGTCCATCGAGTCAGTGATGCCATCCAGCCATCTCATCCTCTGTTGTCCCCTTCTCCTCCTGCCCCCAATCCCTCTCAGCATCAGAGTCTTTTCCAATGAGTCAACTCTTCGCATGAGGTGGCCAAAATACTGGAGTTTCAGCTTTAGCATCATTCCTTCCAAAGAAATCCCAGGGCTGATCTTCTTCAGAAGGAACTGGTTGGATCTTCTTGCAGTCCAAGGGACTCTCAATAGTCTTCTCCAACACCATAGTTCAAAAGCATCAATTTTTCGGCGCTCAGCCTTCTTCACAGTACAACTCTCACACCCATACATGACCACAGTATAAACCATAGCCTTGACTAGATGGACCTTTGTTGGCAAAGTAATGTCTCTGCTTTTCAATATGCTATTGAAAATTCAATATGCTATTGGTTGGTCATAACTTTCCTTCCAAGGAGTAAGTGTCTTTTAATTTCATGGTTGCAGTCACCATCTGCAGTGATTTTGGTGCACCCCAAAATAAAGTCTGATGCTGTTTCCACTGTTTCCCTATCTATTTCCCATGAAGGGATGGGACCAGATGCCATGATCTTTGTTTTCTGAATGTTGAGCTTTAAGCCAACTTTTTTACTCTCCACTTTCACTTTCATCAAGAGGCTTTTGAGTTCCTCTTCACTTTTTGCCATAAGGGTGGTGTCATCTGCATATCTGAGGTTATTGATATTTCTCCCGGCAATCTTGATTCCAGCTTGTGTTTCTTCCAGTCCAGTGTTTCTCATGATGGACTCTGCATATAAGTTAAATAAGCAGGGTGATAATATACAGCCTTGACGTACTCCTTTTCCTATTTGGAACCAGTCTGTTGTTCCATGTCCAGTTCTAACTGTTGCTTCCTGACCTGCATACAGGTTTCTCAAGAGGCGGGTCAGGTAGTCTGGTATTCCCATGTCTTTCAGAATTTTCTACAGTTTATTCACTACTATGTATAAAATAGGTAACTAATAAGAACCTACTGCATAGCATAGGGAACTCTACTCAATGTTCCGTCATGACCTAAATGGGAAGGAAACCCAAAAAAGAGGGGATGGATATATGCATGCATGTGGCTGATTCACCAGTGTATCTATATATAGCTATAGATATATACCTGTATATCTATATATAGCTATAGGTGTATACCAGTATATCTATATAGAGCTAGAATCATATACCAGTACATCTATATGTAGATATAGGTATATACCAGTATATTTATATATAGATATATGCCAGTGTATCTATATATACATGCGGAAAATCAAAAAACTTTGCTTGCAAGTAGAGGAACTGGGTGAGTTTGTGGCTGAAAGTAGAGATCAAGTTTTCACTGCATATCCTTTAATATTTAAAAATTTCAAATGTTAGAAATACACCACTTGCTCATGATACAAAGTAAAATAACTATGTAAATTCAATAAGATTTCCCATGTTTAGATTTTAGTTAATATTTTTAATTAGGATCCCATAAAGAGTGTTTTGCTAAAACATACATTTCTGGATACAAAAACAACTAAACAATGGAGCCAAAATTTTTTCTTTTTTTCTTTACTTTTTATTTTGAGATAATTTTAGACTTACAGAAAAGTTACCCCCAAATGACGGAATTTCCATATATCCTTCACCCAGCTTCCTCTTACATTAATATTTTGTACATAAATATAGTACCAACACCAGGAAATCAACATTGGTACAATATCACTGACTAAAAAGAACTTGCAGTCAAAGTACTGATGTTAACCTTGCTGCCCGTACAACCATAAAAACATTTAGAAATTTCTTGCTGACTGTAAAAAAAAAAAAAAAAAAGTCTAGAAGTAAAAAATTAGCAAGTTTCTAAAATGCTCTTTTTTTCAATGTAGCACCATAGAAATGTTTCTGATGGTCTAGATGGAGGAAAGGATCAAGACACTTTCCTTGTTTCTCCACTTTGCTAACTGCCGGGTTCTGATTCTTGTTCCCTGCTCAGCAAAGCGCTTCCATGATTTAAACTGGGGTTAATTTTCCACTGATCCCAAGCAAAGAGGTGATGTGGGCTTACATATCACTGTCCCTCCCCCGAACTTTGATTCTGTCACTTTCTAATTTGCCCTCCATCCAGCCAAACAGCTTTCTCAGGAGCCTCAGATGAATGCTTCTGCAACCCCCAAGACCCGTGCTGTTTCCCAATTCCCACATACCCTTTCATGTCAGTCTTGCCTGGCCTTAGTCTCAAAAATGTTGGTACTAGATGAATATGCTGCTCCAAGAAGAATTCATCTGCAATATGAGAGCACAGCATAGCATAGTCAGCATGATATGCTGGGATGGTGTTGATGGGAGGGGGGCAGGGAGCTAAGGAAACCTGAATGTCTCTAGAACTGTCACTAATAGGTTTAGTGACCTTGGTCAAGTCACTCAGATGCTTTAGGTTTTCATATTTCTATAAAATAAGAGGATGAAGCTAGATGTATATTTCTTAATATTTTTGTCATGAAAGAGATCTTTGAAAATCTGATGAAATAATTATAGAGATCCATACTCCCAGAAAAGTGTACATTGTGCCAAAATTTTTTTGTGTAGCTGAAAGAGACAAAAACATAAAATTATAGAAGATCACAGACTTTCCTCTTTATTTCACATCCTAAAGAAGATACTGTATCTGTTCTACTTTCCTCAGGGCCTTTGTTATACTGCTCAGGGTACTGTGTAGAAAGGAGAATCGGAGGTAAGAAGAGAAGCTGGATTGATTTACCTAAGGGTTAGGGCACTAATGTAGAAAGTGAGTAAGAATAGATCTAGGGTAGATAATGTGTACTTTATCAAAATTAAAAACCTTCATGCTTCCAAGGGCATCATCAAGAAAGTGAAAAACAACCCATGGGACAGGAGAAATATTTGCAAATCATGTATCCAGCAAGGGACTTATATCCAGGATGTATGAAGAACTCTTACAATTCAACAGTAAAATGACAAGTAATCCAATTTAAAAATGGGCAAGGACTTCACTGGCAGTCCAGTGGTTAAGAATTCGTCGGCCAATACAGGGGACACGGGTTTGATCCCTGGTCCAGGAAGAATCCCACATGCCATAGAGCAGTTAAGCCTGTGTGCCACAACCACTGAAGCCCGTGCTCCACAAGAGAAGCAACCGCAGTGAGAAGCCCACACGACACAACGGAAGAGTAGCCCCCGCTCTCCCTCAACTAGATTGAAAGCCTGCACACAGCAGTGAAGACCCAGCACAGCCAAAATTAAGTATAAATAAATTAAAGGGGGGGGCAAAGGACTGGAATACACATAGCACCAATGAAGGTATACAAATTGCCAATAAAATGGGCAGATGCTCAATACTGCTAATCTCAATAGTCATTGAGGAAATGCAAGTCAAAACCACAATGAGATACTAGTTGGCATCCACTAGACTGGCGTTCGTAGAAACAAAGATGGACACTACCAAGTGTTGGTGAGGATGTGAAAAAAATTGGAAGCCTCATTCTTTTCTGGTAAAAGTGGAAAACAATTTGGAAATTCCTCAAGAAGTTAAACATAGAATTCTCATCTGACCAGAAATTCTACTCTTAGGTTTATATCCAAGAGAACTGAAAACACATTTCACAAAAAAGCCTGTGCGTGAATATTCACAGCAACATTATTCAACAAAATGTGGGGAAAGAAACAAATGTCCATCAACTCATGAACAGATAAGCAACAAGTGGTATATCTACACAATGGAATATTATTCAGCCACACAAAGGAATGAGGTATTGATACATACTGTAACATCAATGAACCTTGAAAACATTATGCTAAATGAAAGAAGCCAGGCAAAAAAAAGGTCACATACTATACAATTCTGTTTGTGTAAAATGTCCAGAATGGGCAAATCCACAGGCAGCAGAGTAGTGGTTGCCAGGGGATGGAGGAAAGAGTAAGTGGAAGTGACAGCTAGTGGGTACCAGTTTCTTTACAGAGTGATGCAAATCTTCTGAAACTAGAGGTGATTGTTCCAGAAACTTGTGAATACACTAAAACCCACTGATTTGTAAGATGATAGATCTGGGGGTGGATAGACAGAGAGAATGAAGAAGGGAGCCAGTTTGGGTGGGAATTTGAGGAAGGAAGGAAGAAAGAGGAAACTTCAAGGTACCTGCCTTATAAGAGACACGGGAAAGATGGATGGGTAAAGAGGATTTTTGATATGTATTGGGATATATCTTCACCTCCTAGAAACTTTAAAAATTACACATTTTTTTGAAGAATATTGAAACTGAATTTGTGGGTTTGGGGGATGGGTTATTGAATTTAAACTGGTTCTATCTAATCCATTTATTATGGTTCTATATAATCCATTTATTTTTGGTGTACACATTCATTCAGTCGACAAATGTTTATGGAGCAACCACTGAGTACCAGGCACACTGGTGAACAAGACAAGAGGAGATGCTGCCCTCCTGGAGCTTACGGGTTAGTGGTGTGTGTGTGTGTGTGTGTGTGTAGAGCAGAAGCAGAAGGAGAAGCTCAAGCATGGATTTGGTGAAACAAGCAAAAATATGATTAATTTCAAGCAGTGATAAGTGCTTACTTTTCTTACTTTTTTCACCAAGTGCTATTCTACTCTGTAGAATCTAAGTAATACTCCACTGAGTAATACTCCACAGTGTGCAACCACCTTATTCTACCTATCCAGCTTCCCAGGTGGCTCAGTGGTAAAGAATGCAGGAGGAACAAGAGACGTGGGTTCGATCCCTGAGTCGGGAAGATCGCCTGGAGCAGGAAATGGTAACCCACTCCGTATTCTTGCCTGGAAAACCCCATGGACAGAGGAGCCTGGAGGGCTACAGTCCACGGGGTCGCAAGAGTCAAGAGTCCAAGTCTTGGACTCTACAGTCCAAGAGTCAGACATGACTGCGCGACTGAGCACAGTGATAAGTGCTTTTACTGAAAGAAGGTAAATAAAATGAATAAACAGTGACAGAATTCTGAGGGCTACATTTTAGGGGTTCATGGAGCCCTTAAGCTCACTTGGTTTAAAGACCCCAGATTCAGATTCCCTGGACAACTTAATCTCAAAGCATTTTTTAAATTTATTTTTAAAATTTTTGTAATACATGGAAGAGTGTTACATATGACAGTACATGTGCTGATCACTCCAAATTCAATACAATGGCAGTGATTTGGATCCTGCCAATGTGGAATTTGTGCTGATGGAAGAAGAGCTTAGCTGAGATTTAGTTTATATTATCAATAAAGAGTTTGTAAAATATTGATAACAATATTAAAGGGAAACCACTTAGCTAACTTCCTCTGTTAACTCCGGCATTTCCGCACAGTCCACTGCGACCGAGGCATTGAGACACACAAGTAGGCCCACACCTGGTGGGTGCTAAAACCGGAAGGAATCTTGGAGATGATCTAATAATGACTTCAGTCCCTTCAATGTCCAGAGGAAACTGATATTCAGAGGCTCAAGTTACTTAACCAAATTTCCAGTTCAGACTAGTCACAGAGCTGGGATCACAGTTCAGGTGCCCTAATTCTGAGTCCAGTCAGAAGCATTCATTTAAAAACAATTGATATGCTAATGAAAAATTGTCTCTTTATACTAAATCAAGGACCTAAAGTTCCCTCTAAAACAATATATGGCTTCTTTGTTCTGCCTCTACTCATTAACAATAATGAAACAGTATTTTGTTTCATGATTTTTTTTCATTTATTCAAGCTCTCTGGGAAACAAAACATTGCTTCTTAATTGTTTTATCAGTCAACAATAATGACTGATTTTTTTTCATTAATTTGGCAGCATTAGGAATAGGAATATCATTCAGTTGTAGCCCTCGACCTCAAAAAGCTAAACATCTAGAGGAGAAAATAAGACACGTTCACAAATAATTAGGATGTCAGCTAGATCTTGATAACTCTGTCTGATGCTACCAAGTGTCAGGAAATTCCAGAGGAGCAGTCTTGTCTGCTTGGGAGAAAGGAAATCACGAAAATATATTCTGACTTTGCAAAGCTTCAGAAAGAACTTCTGGAGTTCATGGAAAGTGTTCAAGTTTTTGGGCAACACAAAGCACATAAAACTACAAAGGGAAATCAGCAATTTCCTTAAAAGTACCCAAATAAACTGTCTTTATTTAACCAAGGGACACACTTTTTTGAATTGATTGCTGAAACTTTTAGAATGCTTAACCAATACTCTGGGCAAATATCTATAACTGCCTCCATTGCTACTGCTAAGTCACTTCAGTCGTGTCCGACTCTGTGCGACCCCATAGATGGCAGCCCACCAGGCTCCGCCGTCCCTGGGATTCTCCAGGCAAGACACTGGAGTGGGTTGCCATTTCCTTCTCCAATCCATGAAAGTGAAAAGTGAAAGTAAAGTCGCTCAGTCGTGTCTGACTCTTTGCAACCCCATGAATCGAAGCACGCCAGGCCTCCCTGTCCATCACCAACTCCTGGAGTTCACTCAGACTCACGTCCATCGAGTCAGTTAGCCGTCATATTTTAAACTGGCCACCACAACCATTTAAGAACCTTTTCAAATGACAGTGTTACATGTGCATAATGAGACTCGATAGTTTGCAATGGAATAAATGTCTTTTTAAAAAACACCCTCAGGTTGGTTTGTGTATAATTTAGATATAGGAAAATTCACACTTTTTAGGTATATAGCACTAAGGGTTTCCACAAATGGGATGCTTTTCTTGTGATTCCTACAGTTAGCAGTTAGCACAGTGAAGACCCCCCAGAACTGAATGGAGAGAAACAAGCTAGGAATCAATAATAATATAAAGCTAACATCTCCACATGTGCTGTGTTCTCAGGCAGTGGGGTATGCCCTTTATATGCATAATCTCAGCTCCTTCTCCCATTTCTATGTGAAATATTCTTTTACAAGTCTCTACAGATGAGAAAACTGAAGCTTGGAGAAGTTGAATTTTTTGGCCAAAGTTACATATTCAGGAGGTGGCAGGCTACCAAGCAGGGAGTAATTCCTGCCTGTCACTGAGTCGTTTTGAGATTTGGGGAAATTCCTTTGGCCTTTTAGGGCTTTTCTTATTTGCATAAGGAGAAGGTCCTACTAGTCTTCTGGTCGTCTGGATGTCATTGCTTCCTTATCACAGAGAGCCCCACCATCTTGCATCGCAAGCAGAAGTAAAACATCTGACCAGCAGTAGCCCCAGGGTTGACAGTCTCAGGCAGCAACCTCAGAAGTTAAAGAAATGAGTAATAAAGCCACACACGCTTGGACGGAGCCCAGTCTCCACCCAAGCAAATCTTCTGATTTCCTCATCATCAGCAGTTGGCACAGGGCGAGGACAGTGCCATTTAGCGGAGGTCAGAGAAACAAATGGTGAGGAAGTCCATTCGGCCTCAGCCCAGCAGAACAATGGGGCCCCTGTCCTCTGCCCTGGCTCCTCTGGTCTTGTCACATCTTCACAGACCACGAATAAAGGGATTGGAGTTGGCCGAGCCACCCTCATTCTTTCAGTTTTCACTTCTGTGGTTGCCAAACCATCCTCCAGCACATCACCCCAGTAGCTGCCTGCTCCCATGTCCCTCTCTCAGCTATGAAAGTTCGTTATTGCCCAGTTACCTCTGAAGGAAGGGGGAACAGGAGACTGGAGAGTTGGAGGTAATGTGTGCCTCTTCCCTCGGCTTCATTAGTGAGTCAGGAGACCTACTTTCGAATTTTGACTCTGCCACCCAATGGCTGTGCACTGAGGCACTCCAGTATCTATTATGTATTTTAATTGTTGTTTTTAAAAAGGGGGCTGAAGTCAGGAAGTAAACTGTATTTCCTCTGTAACAGCTTGTTTTTCTTTGGGGTGTTGATGCTGAAGGGTCTGGGGAAGAGTATTGTTTCTTCTTGATCATTCTACACCTTGCGCTTCTCTGTACCTCGTACTTTAGTGCAGCTTCTTGTTTCTGACCTTGCCGGGAGGCTGGAGGGATCTGAGTTCTCCCACCAGGGACTGAACCCAGGTGCCCTGCAGTGGAAGCGGAGAGTCCTAACCACTGGACTGCCAAGACTTTCCCTAGAGCAGCTTCATCCATGTAGAACAACATAGCATCAAGGCATCTTGTTGTTGTTCAGTCGCTAAGTCTTGTCCAGCTTGTGGCCACCCCATGGACTGCAGCATGCCAGGCTCCTCTCTCCTCCACTATCTCCCAGAGTTTGCTCCAACTCATGTCCATTGAGTCAGTGATGCCATCCAACCATCTCATCCTCTGTCACCCCCTTCTCCCTTTGCCTCCAATCTTTCCCAGCATTAGGGACTTTTCCAATGAGTTGGTTCTTCGCACATAAAAGCCTTGGCATACTTAGTTTCTCAGTCGTGTCTGACTCTTTGCGACCCCATGGACTGTAGCCTGCCAGGCTCCTCTGTCCATGGAATCCTTCAGGCAAGAATGCCAGAGCGGGTGGCTATATCCTCCTCCAGGGAATCTTGCTGACCCAGGAATTGAACCCTCCTCTCTTGCATTGCATGTGGATTCTTTACCAGCCAAGCTATTGGGGAAGCCTTGAGTGAGTCCCAAAGCATGGCTTCCTGGCACATTTTGCTTGATGGCACTCAGAGTAAAGGATGCTATATGCACTGTGCATTGAGGATAAACAGACAAAGCAGCCAGAGGGAATCCTCACTTCCCCAGGGGCTCCAATGTCCTAAAGACTCCGGCTACCCAGTCCCCTTGAAGCCAACCTCCACTAAGGGGGTCATTAGTTCATCACGCCTACAACATCTGTGTCCCAAGGTCCACTTCTTTTTTTATAGTTTTTTAAAAAATATTTATTTGTATGCACTTGGCCTTAGTTGCACCTTGTGGAATCTTGTTCCCTGACCAGGGATCAAGCCTGGGCCTCCAGCATTGGGAGCACAGTCTTAGCCACTGGACTACCAGGGAAGTCCCCCAATGTCCACTTCTTGAAGAACTGTTTTGAACTTTCATACAAATGGACAAATGTGGTGAATGATCATGTTGATGTGAGTGAATCCTTTTGCCTTCCTTCAATAGTTGCCACAGGGGACATTGCCAAGATTACATTATTTATAAAAATAGTACAAGCACATATTTGAACCAATGGTGAAAGTAGACTTGCTTTTGGTCACACAAAAGGGGGAGATTTGAGTTACACAGTTACTGGTATTGGTTTGTTGATGCCAGAGCTTTGGACTGGAGTCTTTGGAAATTCCCTTGGCCTTCCCTTGTGGTTGCAAGATGGCCACAGAGAGCTGGAAAATGACATTAACACCGTGTTCCAAGCCAGTCTACAGAGTCTCTTTCCCCGTGCTCCAACTGCTCATCAAGAAGGACAAAACTTTCCAGAGGCCCTAAGCACTTTCCCTTATTTGTCATTAGCCAGAACTGGAACACATGGGCAACCTCTGCTGAGAGTAAGGCTGAGAAAGCAAATATCCAACCTGTTTCCTAGGATGCCAGTCAGGATGAAGAGGTTTTGAAAAGTCAGTAATGTCTGGCTTGTCATGCAGAGCATTTCTGGTTATAACTTAAAAGGAAAAGCCAGTCTTCATTTCCCAATATTATCCAAGCAAACTGACTTCCTATTATTAAAATATATAAACAGAATAAATTTTTTAATAACAGAACATCTGTATTTCTACAACATCTGCCAGTCCTGTCAATATTTGGCAACTTGGTCCACAATGATTTGCTCAGATTTCGTAAAATTGGAATTCCCACTTTCCCTCCTGAATGATCCAGGTTTCTTTCAAATGCCTTCATATCTTAAGGTCATGAGGTCCCTGAAAAACTGCTTCTAGCCCCTGCTCCATCTTGCTGTTGTTTTTCCTAATTGCTTCACACAGAGACTTCTGGTACATTTAGAGCTCAACATCTTATAGGGAATCAGTCTTCAAGAAATGAGATATTAATGTTTTTATTATTTTAAAGTATAATATTTTTAAATAATATTAAAACTAATAAAATGTTTATTAGTTTATTAAAAACATATTTTAATGTTACATGTGGTTTCATAAATCAAATACAGTAAAAAGCAGAAGTCTCCTGCCCCACCTTCGTCAACCTCAATTCCTACTTCCAGTCAGTAATTTTCTACTCATTTAGCTTTCTTTGTGTGTTTATATCTAAATCCTAAATGACATCATTAAATTGATATTTGTGTTTACTTTTTAATGTTAGAGTCCATCTGTTGACTCTTTCGTACAAAAAAGGAGAGAATTTGACTTCTCCATTCAGGCCTGCTTGTGTGTGCTAAGTCGCTTGTGTTCAACTCTTTGTGACACTGTGGACTGTAGCCCGCCAGGCTCCTCTGACTGTGGGATTCTCCTGCCAAGAATACTGGAGTGGGTTGCCATGTTCTCCTCCAGGGAATCTTCCCCAGGGATTGAGCCCTCATCTCATGCATCTCCTGCATTGGCAGGTGGGTTCTTTACCCTCATTCATTCCTGCACCTATTTTTCTCCTCTTCCTATCATCACTATATGGTTATGTCACCTTCTTTTCTTTTAATGCTTTTTGACTTTAGCATTCTGCTCTTGTTTTATGGTTGCAAAATTTTCTCTTATCTAACGATATAAATTATTGTAAGCTTGCTCTCACTGTCTCCGTCTCTCATGTTCTTCATTTGTTATATTTGCTCCTTTCGAAGGCTTCCTTGAAACATCTGTTGATTTTTGGATGTGCATTGCTGCCACTAAAAAGCTGACCAGCAGCTCTGTGTAAATAGAATTTATTCAGTGATTAGCAGCATTATATTGTGGCCGATGGGGACCCACAAGGATTGGGATCCGTAGGTCTTCTCTCTTGGGTTGGCTGACTTCCCCAAAGAGGAATTCTCCAGTCTCCTGTTGGGGGTGATAGAAAACCAGCTTCCCAGGATTACAGGAACCCGGTGTGGGAAGAGCGCTGTAGGAATTACTGCTCAGTATGAAGATTGTCACTCAGTCTGCTTCAAAGGCATCTCCCCACCCCATCTCCTCCACTGAGCTTGGTGCCCCAAAGCTCAGAGTTTCTCTAGAATTTCCAAGAGCAGAGCTTCTGTGCTCTATTCAGGTCAGCAATGCACAAGCTGCAGGAGCCAGGACAGGGAATCTGAGAGTCTGCTTCTTCAAGAGACTGACTGCTCTCTGCTTTTGGTCTCCTCCACACCCGACTCTTTGTTGTTTGTTTTTGTTTTGTTTTCGGCTGCACCACTCACCTTTTTGGATCTTAGTTCCCCCGACTAGGAATTGAACCTGGACCCAGGCAGTTAAAGCACTGAGTCCTAAACACTGGACCACCAGGGAATTCCACACACCCGGCTTTGGACAGGTGATGCCTTCCATACCTTGGGCTTTCCGAGGTTCTGCAATGGGCATCGGGTGGTTTCCTACCAGGCATTCTGCCTCAACTCTCTCTGCCATTAAATTTCTGGTATTTTTGTTCTGCCTAGTCAGTTACCACTTTTCCATCCGTTTTCCATTTTGCAAAATAGTGTTGACCTCACTTTCTCCTCTTACTCCTACCCTGTTCTCTTTAACTTCTTGAATTTTCACCATTTTTATTTATTTTTTTATTCTTGTGTCAGTATGGTTGGGGCTTCCCTGGTGGCTCAGAGGGTAAAGCGTCTGCCTACAATGTGGGAGACCAGCGTTTGATCCTTCGGTCGGGAAGATCCCCTGGAGAAGGAAATGACAACCCACTCCAGTACTCTTGCCTGGAAAATCCCATGGACGGAGGAGCCTGTTAGGGTACAGTCCATGGGGTCTCAAAGAGTTGGACACAACAGAGCGACTTCACTTTCTTTTTCTTTCAGTATGGTTTCATGAAAGAATAAAGATTAACACAAGCATTCAATTTATTACATTTAACTGAAAATAATGTTTCATTTTCAGGTGTCCAATTTCAGCTGGGCATATGCCCATTTAGCTATTTATGTATATATCTGACTGTGTGTATGTAGGAGGGCTTCCCAGGTGGGGTAGTGGGAAAGAATCTGTCTGCAATGCAGGAGATGCAAGAGACATGGGTTTGATCTCAGGGCCAGGAAGATCCCCTGGAGGAAGAAATGGTAGCCCACTCCAGTACTCTTGCCTGGAGAATCCCGTGCACAGAGGAGCCTGGCGGGCTACAGTCCATGGGGCTGCAGAGAGTTGGACATGGCTGAGCAACTAAGCAGAGGCAGTGTGTATTTAGAGACAAGAAAAATATATGTCTACATCTTACACGAGAGGAAGACTATACCTTCCAGTTTCCCTTGTAGCCTGCTGTGCCAATATTATGAAAGTGGAAGTGGTGTGTGTACAGCTGAGTCTTGGCCTTAATGTACAACTCTGTGCTTATCTACTCTGTTTTTCCCATGGGATAGAATGTGGATGTAGCAGCAGCCAACCTCATCATGCAGACAAGGATGAAACCCTAGGGGATGGTGGTCAAATAAACGGAAGCAACTAGGGTGTTTGAATGAATAGACCCAGCATCCTGGGCCATTTACCTCCAGGCTCTTATGTGAGAAAGAAATTAATTTCATATTGAGGCTTCTGCAATTTGAGGTCTCTTTGCTATGGTCACGCAGCCTGTATTCTAATGCAATCCCATTGACTGGTTCACAAAGCAGATCCATGGATAAGGTGCATATCTATTGCCTGGGGTTTTTAAAAATATATAGAATTGGGCTTCCCTGGTGGCTCAGTGGTAAAGAATCTGCCTACCAATGCAGGAGACATGGGTTCCATCCCTGGTCTGGGAGGATCCCACGTGCGATGAAGCAACTAAGCCCGTGCCCCACAACTATTGAGCCGGTGCTCTAGAGCCCAGGAAACACAACTACTGAAGCCTGTATGCCCTCGAGACAGTTGTCCACAATAAAAGAAGCCACTGCAATGAGAACCCCGCACACCTCAACTAGAGAGTAACCCCACTCGCCACAACTAGAGAAAACCTGTGAGAGCAACAAAGACCCAGCAAAGCCAAAAATAAAAATAAATAAAATTAAAAAAAAAATTTTAAGGAAGCATCAGATTATTTAGATATGGGTATTTTATATTGGTATTGTTTAGTTGCTAAGTCGTGTCCGACTCTTTCATGAACCCATGGACTGTAGCCTGCCGGGCTCCTCTGTCCATGGGATTTCCCAGGCAAAAATACTGGAGTAGGTTACCATTTCTTTCTCCAGGGAATCTTTCTGACCCAGGGATCAAACCTGCATCTCCTGCGTTGGCAGGCAGATTCGTTACCACTGAGCTATCCGGGAGCCCTAAGGGCTGAGTGAAGACTAAAAACCAATAGTACATATTATATTAGAATTATTTCATATTAAATTTATATGTACATATTTTAATATTTATATAGAAATACACACATGCAACATAATTATAAAATTAACTATGAAGTTCAAAAGAGAATAGAAAATGAACATGTAGCATTTTAGAGAATAATCATTAGATCAAGGTACCTAATACATCACTCTCCTGTTTTAACTAGTATCTAGAGTAATTTTATCTCTGAAGTTTTCTGAAGTAAATGCAAACAGACCTTTGAGAAATTAGGCAAACTCTTTGTTATGAAAAGAAGAAAGTGTCAGTTGCTCAGTTATGTCTGACTCTTTGCAACCCCATGGACTGTAGCCCACAGGCTCCTCTGCCTATGGAATTCTCCAAGAAAGAATAGTGTCTATAATTTATACAGTTCCAGACTGTTGTAGAGCTTTCTCATGTAGAGCCTGATCCAGTTCTACAGTCACTGTAGGGCAATTTGAAACAAAATATGTAAAATATATAACGTTTCCTGACCTAGGAAATCAGCAATACAGATTTTCTGAATTAAAGCTATCTGATAAACTTCACTCTGTTCATGACAAAGAACAGGGCTGGGAAGCAAGTGTTCTTGTTATCTCAGGAAAATTAACATTGGCTTGATAGACTGAGCATGACAGCATTTTCCCAATGATCTATACTCACGGTACAGGGCCTGTTTGCCATAGCACATGGTAAGCCTTCCAAAGCTGTTTCTAAACTCCTCTCAAATAGGGGACTGGGGTCCTGTTTTTGTACAACCCGGGAGCTAATGATGATTTCTACACTTTTAAATGGTTGGAGAAAGCTCAAAAGAAGAAGAAGATTTCAGGAATATTACATGAAATTCAAATTTCATTGCTCACAAATGAAGTTGTATTGAAACACAGTCACATCGATCCAAATACATTTTATCTGTGGCTGCTTTTGCATTGTATGGCTGAGTTGAGTACTGTGACCAAATGACCTGCAAAGCCTAACATATTTACTGTCTCAGTCTTCAAATTTTGCTGACCCCTACTCCAGAGAGTAGAAAGTAAATACTCACTTTCCCAGAGATACTTGTAAGGGAGCGGGGGAGGGGGGATCATGTGACCTAGTTCTGACCAATGAAATAGCCAGGAAAGTTTGCAAGAGGGACTGTAGAAAGATAGTGTAGATTCTAATGAAGCAAAAGAAAGAGTTGACACCTCTCTCCTTCTTCCTGACTTAAACATGGATGTGATGTCTGGAGCTGTGATGACATTTTTGTCACTGTGATGAAACCAGCATGAGGTTGACTGCATTTTTATCAGTTATATTACTTTTTATGTTCAAAAATCTAATGCTTTCTTGGGTCTCTGGCACTGGAATTGATTTGAAGCAGTGTATAGTTTTTCTAAACCCAGTTTTAACAATTGTCAACAAGGGAAAGAATAACTTAGATGGATGCTTCCCATGAGAAACTTTTCATTTCTTTATGAATTTGATTGTGGTCACATTACCAGTTGAGGGGAGTTCAACTTTAGCCCAAGTTAAATCTATCTGCTGGTGATAGACAGGGAAGCCTGGCACACTGCAGTTCATGGCATCGCAAAGAGTTGGACAGGACTGAGCGACTGAACTGAGAAAGAGAAAGTGAAGCTCAGAAAAGATGGTCACAGTCATAGAGTAACTATTTCCATGGGATCCAGATTTTTGGCAAATATTCAGTCATTAATTTTGAGGCCACTTGGACAAAAGAGGGAATTAAGGGGAATGCATGACAAAAATCTCCCTCAAATGTATGGTGACCTTCCAGAGCCTTGAGCCTATCATTCACATTGAATTCCCAGTAGCTGGGAAATTGCAGCGTATCATAGGCTATATAGCTAAGCTATACTGAAAAGCAGAGATGTTACTTTGCCAACAAAGGTCCGTCTAGTCAAGGCTATGGTTTTTCCTGTGGTCATGTATGGATGTGAGAGTTGGACTGTGAAGAAAGCTGAGTGCTGAAGAATTGATGCTTTTGAACTGTGGTATTGGAGAAGATTCTTGAGAGTCCCTTGGACTGCAAGGAGATCCAACCAGTCCTTTCTAAAGGAGATCAGCCCTGGGTGTTCTTTGGAAGGAATGATGCTAAAGCTGAAACTCCAGTACTTTGGCCACCTCATGCGAAGAGTTGACTCATTGGAAAGGACTCTGATGCTGGGAGGGATTGGGGGCAGGAGAAGAAGGGACAACAAAGGATGAGATGGCTGGATGGCATCACCGACTCGATGGATGTGAGTTTGAGTGAACTCCAGGAGTTGGTGATGGACAGGGAGGCCTGGCGTGCTGCGATTCATGGGGTCGCAAAGAGTCGGACACGACTGAGCAACTGAAGTGAACTGAACTGAACTGAACTGATAGCTAAGCTAGAATTATTCATTTTCCAAAGACTGGTTTATTTTTTCTTCCTTTTTTAAAAATAGTTTTTATTGCAGTATAGTTGATTTACATGTTGTGTTAGTTTCAAGTGTGTGGCAAAGTGAATCAGTTATATACACATCTCCTCTTACAGACAGTTTTCCCATATAGGCCATTACAGAGTGTTGAGTAAATTTCCCTGTGCTATACAGTAGGTCTTTCTTGGTTACCTATTTTATATACCATAGTGCGTATATCTCAATCCCAATCTCCCAGTTTATCCCTCCTCTCCCATCCCCGCCCCCCACCCTCCCCAGTAACCATAGGCAAAGATTGGTTTAAAAGTTGCTCTCTGCAGCATTAAAAAACAAAGGCCCCCTACTGTCCCTCCAATAGGCCAAGGAAACCACTAGCTCTGCCTTCCAGCTGACCATGGCCAGCCACCTGCTTGGCTTGGGGTTGAGGGGTTTTCACTGCTAAAACCAGGGAAGTCCCAGCAAACTGTGACAAGCTGGCCACTCTTCCATGACTCCTCTGCCTGATTTTCCCCGTTGTGCTCACCTAGATAGTTCTCAATCTTGCAAGCCCAAGTCAATTCCATCCCCTCCATGTCTCCTCCCAGATCCCCCAGCCACAACTCATCTCTCTACATGGCCAAAGCTCTGGGCTGGTGTTCATCTTGTGACCTCTGCTTCCCTCTCTCTCCTGTAAGATTGTTGTTGCTGTTGTTCAGTCACTAAGTCCTGTCTGACTCTTTGCGACCCCACGGACTGCAGCACGCCAGACTTCCCTGTCCTTCACTATCTCCCAGTTAGCTAACTCATGTCCATTGAGTCAGTGATGCTACCTATCCATCTCATCCTCGGTCGCCCCATTCTCCTTTTGCCCTCAATCCTTCCCAGCATCAGAGTCTTTTCCAATGAGTTGGCTCTTTGCATCAGATGGCCAAAGTATTGGAGTTTCAGCTTCAGCATCAGTCCTTCTAATGAATATTCAGGGTTGATTTCCTTTAGGATTTGCTTTGATCCTGATTTGAGACTGGTTTAATCTCCTCCCTATAAGATACTTTCTTCTTATAGCCCTCAAGAGGGCAAAACATATGTCTTGGGCTTTAGTTCTTTGTACCGAGTCAGTGGTTGATCAACATTGTCAAATTGGGAAGATGTTCAGAACTGGGCCCCGAGCATCTTCCTCTGTGCTGTACCCAGATTTCTTGCATTTGCTGGCAAAACCACACCTTGCAGCCAGGGCCTTGGCCCCTCCACGAAAATCTCAGAATTGCCAGGAGACGCAGGAAATTCCAATTGAATCTAGTAACCACAAACAAAGCTGAAAGTAATTCTTCAGCAGATTCTTGCCAAATAATTCTGGCAGAGAATAACCCTGATGGAACTCAGTAAATTAGCAGAAAACACATTACATTCCCCAGATAGAGGATCAGACTGAAGTCACTGTGTCCGTCTGTTTCTAGAGCCCAGGGCAAAGAGAAATCACAGCCAGGATGGAAGAGAAATTTCTCCTTTGAAATAATGGCCCTGGGGCAGTTTCTAAGCCTATCAAGATGTGGAAAGGAAAATAATATCTGCAACAAAGTTGGGCCAAAAGAATGTGGTAACAGCTCCAGAGTATTTCAAAAGTTCAGTACCAATAGCTCCTTATGAAAACAGGTTTCTTGGGTCACAAATGACCACTCGGGTAAATTACCACTGCTCTGCATAAGCTCTGTCACCTAAACATCTAAACTCAGCAGTTGTAGTCAAATTACCCTGGTGGTTTGTATCATCAAACTCTCAACAATAACTGTGTGAATACATAGTTCTAATGCTCACATTGCCTAGGCAGATTTAAACAGCATTTTATTATTCTGTGTTCACTTGACTATTTGATCTTTGGGCTAGTTGCTAATATCATCTGTCTACTTGGCATAGTACTGAGGAAAAAAAGGGGTTTTAGGGTCTCCTCTAACTTCCAGCTAAGATTTTCAACTGTATAGATACCTAAGTAAGAGACAGTGGATTCATAACAGTAATCAGCTAAACAGCAAAGATCCTTATCCTGGTGGTCTGGTAGAGCTAATGAAACGTGAACCGCTAACCAAGGAGTCAGTCCTGACATCACCAGGAAAGGGTAAAGAGGAAGATAAACCTTCTTTTGGTGGGGCGTCATTTCTGAAATAACATTGCTCCTGTCACCTGTTACTGAAAGTCTCCAGGACAAGGACACGCCATGAAATGGAATGTGAACAGTCCTTTAACGTGAAATGTATCATCATGAGACATCCTCCTCCTCCATGCAGTCCTCCTTGCTTTCTTATTGACTCTTCCTTATTTTCATGGTCCTTGACCTGACCTCTGACAAAAAGGCAGTTTCTTGGTTGCTCCTTGCTAGTTAACTTACCCTTCTCTTTCTCTTCTTTTTCTTTTCCCTGGATTATGGACAGAGTAGAAGCCATAAGCCATAAAGCTGAAAAAAACCTGAATGACAGAGGAAGATAGAAAAGGGGAGGCATGTGGATGGATGTTTGATCAAGGCCTTTCCCTGGCAGGATGTCACCCCTCCCTCTGGAGCTGCAATGCTATTCAGCTGCAGGTCTGCTCTTGTCCTGAAACAACAGAGTGTGTTGCTTCCTTCAGGAACATCGGAGTGTCACTATGCCATATCTCCTGTGTTTACTCATAATAATAACTTCACTAAGTTCCATCAATTGTATATTATTTGAAGTCAACTCCATTTTAAATAGTATAGCTAGTTCCCAAATGAATCATGTTTGCTCTCATTCTGAGTGATTTAAAATTTCCTTTATCTGAGTATTATTTCAACAGGAGTAATGAAAAAAAATATATATATGCATCAATGTCTGTATCTATATCTATCTATATAAGCCCTTCTGCGTTTCACTAAATGTAATATGACTTACATTCCATATGTATGGATACAATGTTATTTTAAAGTTAAGTGAATTTGAAATTACAAATTATGTGATCCTATTCTTAGAGAACTGGTCCATCTAAGATCAGAGCATTCCTTTATTTCAGCATGACATGTAAAATGCGATGTCAAACTTAAGATCAAGTCTCCTTCCCATTTTGAATTCTTAAAGATGGTGAGCTGGAAAAGGCAAAGAAGGAGAAGTCAAACGGGAGACACTTCTTAAATTTGGAACACACGGCAAAATTTTTAAAGTTACTTAGGAAAACACATATACATATGATAGATATACACATGTGGTAAATACACATGTGATACATATACATATACACATGTGATAAATAAAGTGAATTTTAAAATACAGTTTGGAAGGGGGAAGAAATAAACTAGGAGTTTGGGATTAACACATATACACTACTACATGTAAAATAGATAACCAACAAGAACCTCCTACATAGCACAGGGAACTAGACTCAATATTTTTTAATAATGTACAAAGAAAAAGAATCTGACAAAGAATATATATATGTTCATACATATATAATATGTGTGTGTGGCACATATAACTGAATCACTTTGTTATGTTTACAACACTGTAAATCCACTATACTTCAATTTAAAAAATAATAAAATGCAATTTGAAGAAAGTGACCTTTCCCTGGCTTAATGCTCTATGTAGTTTCCCACCCTGCCAAATCAAGACTTCTAATTAAATGAGTATTCTTCATACAACATTTTTTTTTTCATATAACATTTTAAACTTTGACAACAAATACTAGTCCATTGATAAGCCTTTCTTAGTCCTTTCGATGGTCAACACAACATTTTCCACGTCACAATGGGTCCTCAGGGTTGTTCTCAGCGCTGAGAATGGCTCCATGCCCACTAGGTTAGGGGAGTGGCTTGGACATACAAGAATAGAATCACAGCCAGGCAGACCAATAAGGAAACTTCACCATCAAATCCCACCTTTTCATTTGTAGGTAAAGAACACAAGGTCACTTACAGAGTCACACGGTCAGCTAGAGACAGAGACAGCACACACCCCAGGGCTCTTGAGCCCTACACCCAAAGAATGGGCTCTGGCCAGGGGACCAGATGTCATGTCCAAGCTCCACCACCCACCATCAGGGTTGCCTGAGCAAAGCCCTTAGCTGCTCTGAGCCCCAGTTTCCTATGGGATAAAAATAGTACCAATCCATAGGGCTATTTCAAGAGCTAAATGCCATAATGCACATAAAGTACTTAACCCTGAATCTGGTCCATTGGAGGTGATCAATAAATATTGATTGTTACCTTTATATGATAATATTAATTAGTCTTCAGCTACAGTATTAATAAAATATTTGGAAAAATTAAAGTCAAAGTAGTATTGTACACTATAATAAAACAGCATGTCCTTTATCCAATAAAATACTTCGAGTACTGGAAACACCTGTTTTGATAGGGAACACCAGAAACATCACAGGCCTTATCAGTTTTGTCATCCAAAGTGCTGGCATCAAAGGGGGGACATTTTATTTCTGACACATTAATAAAAGGAATTTTTGAGCTTCTTCCTTTATTTTGGCAAATGTCTGATGAGTTTACAAAACATCTTTATTGAGACATAATTCACACACCATGGAGTTCACCTATTTGATGTGTAGAGTTTAGGGGTTTTCAGAATATTCAGAGTTGTGCAACCATCACTACTATCCAATTTTAGAACATTTTCATCACCCAAAGTAGAAACCCAGCACCCACTAGCGGTGATTCACTTGATTGGGAATCTATCAACTGCTTGACTAGTTTTTGAATACTTCTGGATCTGAGAAATTTCACACTTATTCCTACCACGCGAGTGAGACCACAGCCGTTTCCTGACTTGCTTCCTCCTCGCTCACCGTCCTCTGCTCTTGCCGCATCCTGCACACCTGCGCTTTTCGGTTAGCCCTGCCCTGGCTTTCTGTTTGTCTTTTTTCTTTTTGCTTTTTCTTTGGCTCCCGTGAGCAGCACGGGCATCTTAGTTCCCCAAGAAAGTGTTAGTCACTCAGTTGTGTCCAATTCTTTGCCACCTCCTGGACTGTAGCCCGCCAGGCTCCTCTGTCCATGGAATTCTCCAGGCAAGAATACTAGAGTGGGTTGCCATGCCCTTCTTCAGGGGATCTTCCCCACCCAGGGATTGAACCCAGGTCTCTGGCATTGCAGGCAGATTCTTTACCATCTGAGCCACGAGGGAAGCCCTCCAGAGATCAAATCCATGGCCCCTGCAGTAGAAGTGCAGAGTCTTAACCACTGGGCCACCAGGGAAGTTCCTGTTTTATTTTTTATCCCAAGTGAATTTGAAGGACTGACTCTTCAGTAGGAGAATTTGCAATGCTCACTGTTGTGTTATCCTTCTTATATTCAATCTCAAGTTCAAGTTAATTTAGCCGTGTCAAGGTGTGAACAAAGGAAAACCACTCCATCCAGGTAAAACATCACACTCACACAACTACAACTTGGGCATGAAACACATTTATTGGTCAAAACTTTACAAACAACTTTTTAAAAAACATACAGCCACACGTCCAACATAGAAAATATAAAAATCTATCATCTCCTATAGGATTTAACATGTAATAAATTGTTACTCCCTAGTATTGAATGATAGAGAGGAGGCAGTCTCAGAGACATTTCTCTGGTTTTTACTTAGAGACTTAAATTATTTCTTAAGAAACACCATGAGTAAAAGTCACTGCAATGCTGGAGAAATTTTGGTAGCACTCTGTGTTTTGTAAATACCAGGCAAGTGAGACAATTGTTCGAACTCACCACATGTCTTGCGGGAACACAGGCAAATGAGGAAAGTACAGGAAAAGTCAGTAGGTAAATCTGCATCTCCCACTAAATGTCATCATGAAGACAGAAAAATGGCCAGCGAGGGACCACAGAGATAGAGCCAGAAGAAACCTTGGAGACCATTCACTCCTAACTCTATTTACATAGGAACTCAATGATCCCAAGTCACTTAGTCCATTAGTGGAAGGCCAGAGACTAAAGGGGGATTTGAACATGGAAGCCTGGAGAGTAGAAAAGAGTGGGATAGTTATTTTCTCTGATTGTATCGATATGACTGCAGCTCAGTAAATGAGGGCTTGAAATCCAGCCAGAAAGACCTGAAGCTCCAAGTTGGTCTGCAAATGGAACAAGGGAGAATCATGCAAACCCTTGGGAATACAAGGAAAGTCAGATTTATCTTTATTCTCAATAGAGCCTAAGATAATTCTTAACCAGAATTTAAGCGCTATCAAAAAAAAAAAAAAAAGCAGCTGGATGAGGCCAGAGCCAGAATGGACACAGGGCTTGGAGCTGACCAGGGAGACAGAAGCCCTGTTTGCACCTCTGAGTAATGAGCTTGCTTTGGCCACATTAACAATCACAACGCGGCTGAAAGGGAAGATCTTTGCAGGGTCTGTCACTCACTCTGGGCCTGAGACACCTTGCCCCATCCTGCAGCTCTGATACCGGAGGCTCCAAGGCCCAAGCTCGCTGTTGGAAACTTGGACTTTGCCCAGATGCATCACCAAAATAGCTCTTGCAAAAGGGAAAAATCAACAATGCGGTGTACTGGCCTCAAGAAAGAAAAATGTTCTCCATCCCAATAAGACCGAGCTTGCTCCCGAGTTGTTAATCCCTTGCCTTAAGTGTATTTTTAATCCTACTCTACTTTTTTGGACACTTTTGCTTTATAGGAGGATTCTTGGGTTTACCAATCAACAGTCACGGGACGGTGGTACCTCCTATTCAACCTAGAACATGGAGTCAGTTCCAGTCTGTATTCAGCCTCACTGGGGTTCAACTGCTCCATCTGCAGCAGAAGAAACTAACAGACTCTGCAGTCCCTTCTGGCTCTAATACTTGGCTCCCATGGCAGCATCCATCAGACTTCCAGGTCAGTGCCTCAATCATTCATGCAGAAACAGCAGTAGTCTGCTTTCTTGGGGCCAGGATCAAAACATACACAACACAGAGATTCCACCACCTAGGAAATCCTCACCCAAGAAAACCTATCTGTGGATTGAGATAACCTTCTTTTTCTTATATAATACATTAAGGCACTCAGCTGATGACATTTGGGAAAGATTAATTAAAATAACAAAAATACAAGTCATGAGAAAAATCCCTTTGTTTTAAATATAAAGAATTGCTTCTGCGTTTGCCATCCCAGAGAAACAGGAGCAACTACTTGGTTATATTGACATTTGCCTTGTTTTCCTCCTTTAAAAAGATATACAAAGCCTACTAGAAGGAACTCTCCTTAGCCGCACAAATAGACATTTTATCATTTAATTAAAAAAACAAACAAACATGAGAACTAGCAACCTTGGGCTATTGGGGAAAAAACTGACAGATCCCATTAACACTGTCTCTTGTTTCAGAGGAAAAGAAGACAGATAATCTGCCCCACACGTGTTTTCTGATTTTTCACAAGTTTGGCAATCTGCACCAGTGAGGTAGTTCAGAAGAGATGCAAAGTTACAGAAGTAAGGACACTGAATCTAGACTCCACCTCCTGTGTGTCCCATGACAGAAATGGAACTTCTACTGGAAGTAGGGCTTTTACTCTTAACCCTATACACACAGTAAAGGGTCACTTATCATCAGTGATTTATAGAGACTTTGTTTTCACAGTCATGGTGAAGGGTTTGTGTAAATCATGGAGCATCCCTCGCCCTGGTTCCCCTTGAGACAGAGCAAAACAGGCTGGCTTTCATAAGCACCAAAGCTGCAGCCTTCAATGAGTGTAACAGACCTAGCTGGGTATAGACAATTTCAATATTTCTAGCTGCAGGACAAAGGAAATGACTCAGCCTGTACATGGTGTGCAAAGGAAACGGGAGAAAGAAATGTCCAGATCAAACAGCATAAATGCACATTTTCTTAAGGCAACAGGCCCTTCCGGTGTCCTGGGGTTATTTTTGTTGTTGTTTTGCTATTTAAATTTTATGGGCAATTACACATTAGATCAGCACCTCTAAAACTGAAGAGATCTCCATCAAGTCATACTAATGAATACAAAATATTGCTCACATTGTGTTGTAGCAAAAATTCCTATCAAAATATTCCCTTCCCATCTGCAGGACAATATGGGACTTAAAACTATGCTTTGAGTTTAAGAAAGGACTTCTGGCCTGGCTGAATTAAGACCTCGGAGACCCTAAGAAAGGAAGAAATAAACTCCCTAATACACACCTAAAAATAAGATTTTACGTGTGCCAAAATTAAAGAGACCGATGTCTAGATTTTTTAAATAGCAAAATTCTAGATAAATTAAACAGAGCAGAACTCTTCCCATTTTTCAGGGCTTCTCTTTACTACAGATGGGCTTTAACTGCTCGCTAGACAATCCAGTGGAGGCTGGTGGTCAGCCTGGTTCCTCACTACTGTGAGATTAAAATTCATAACATGGTGAAATTGCAAAAGACTGTGTCATGAGATTTTCATAAACTTTTCCAAAAGAATGAAGTTCATGGGTTTTATACTTAAAAGCCTTTGGTTATTATGCTTATTTGGGCCTCACAACTTTGCTCACAAAAACTCACCCCTGACCAGCTAGAGCGTTGTTTAGTCGATAAGTCGTATCTAGCTCTTTGCAACCCCATAGACTGTAGCCTGCCAGGTCTTCTGTCAATGAGATTTCCCAGGCAAGAATATTGGAAAGGGTTGCCATTTCCTTCTCCAGGGGATCTTTCTGACCCAGGGATGGAACCTGTGTCTCCCGCTTGGCAGGCAGATTCCTTACTGCTGAGCCACCAGGGAGGTAGCTAGAGGGTAGTTGTGTGGTTTCACGCAAACGGTTCTCCTTTTACATTTGTTTGGTATTGAGTAATACAAAAAAGAATTTATAGTCAAATTATCTACATCTATTAAAACAGGATGAGTCCGGGGAATTCCCTGGCAGTCCAGTGGTTGAGACTCTATGCTTCTTCCACTGCCGAGGCCTGGGTTTGATCCCTGGTCAGGGGACTAAGATTCCACAAACCACGAAGTGCAGCCAAAGAAAAAGAGAGGATAAATAGTGTCCTATTTCCGGCTTTGACAAAGAAACTGATCTAATTTTAAGACCACAGGTCAGTGGACTCCTGGACAGCCCAACCATATGAAGCCAAAGGGATGCCGGCCTAAAAGTCTTCTATAGAACAATTGAGAAGGTTCCCTTTTCCCTGTATGAAATGGTCTTCTACTCAGGCCATTACCCAGAATGATTGTGTTTTGCTGTTGCTAAACCCAATCTAGGCTCTTGCCCAGGACCTGCTGTTTTAAAAATTATGGGTTTTAACACATATTGACAATAAGTTAGAACAACTCAATAAAGTTGCCCCTAAATACTGAGAGAGAAGGAGGTATAGAAAGACATGTAGCAGCAGAGATCATTTGAAAACTAGATAGTCTTCTTACTTAATAAACACTTAATACTTTTCGACTAATTCTCAGAATCTGCCTTCTGACTTGCTTCTTACAAACCAGCCCACAGTATTGTCAATTACCAGCATAGGACAATCAGACATAAATTATCTCCTTCTGAAAGTGGGTCTTTTCTTAGAATAGGTTTCATCTTCTGGTATAACTTTAAAAATTCTTCATATTATGGCAAAGTTTGTGTGTTCACCTAGAAATACATCCATTAAACAAGCATTTATTTCATGTGTACTAAGTGTCATAAGTTGACTCAGGCCCACAGGAGACATCTGTGAACAAAAAGGACAAGCTTCCCACTCTTGGACCTGATATTTTGGTTTAGGGAGAATTACCCAACCCGAGTCAACTGTGAACTGGTCACATCTCACCAGAAAAGACACTTTCTTTCAGAGCTTGTCTTACTTGAAGAGGCCATTAGGGGAGAAAATTAAAACCCCTGTATTACCATGAAAACCTCTTGGAATTTCAATATCTTGTGTGTGTGTGTTAGTCATTCAGTTGTATCTGACTCTTTGCCACCCCATGGAGTGTAGCCCACAAGGCTCCTCTGTTCATGGGATTCTCCAGGCAAGAATACTGGAGTGGGTTGCCATTCCCTTTTCCAGGGGATCTGCCTGACCCAGGGATCAAACCTAGGTTTCCAGCATTACAGGCAGATTCTTTACCATCTGAGACATTAGGGAAGCCCTTCAAAGTTTTTTTTTTTTTCTTCAAAGTCTTAAAAGCCATCAAAAGTTATGTTTTCCAAAAGACCTCCTTATCTGTAGCAAATGAACATATTTCTAAGCAAATGACAATGATGAATATTTCTGAGCATGATGAGAAAAGAGAAGAAACGCTCTCATCCACATGGGTTTCCATATGGTGATTCATCTTATTTCTAAAACGGCATAAGAATTCTGCAGTGTTATATAAAAACGCGTTGGTTGATATGACCTAAAGGATCAAATGATCTAAGTCTTAAAAGTAACATTATTCACTAACAAATGGTCTGTTCAAGCAGGAAAAAAAAAATTATCTCCTCCAGCTCTATACGGGAAATTATTTTACACACTTGTCTCATAAATGTCCCAGCTGTGCTGAACAACAACTGTCACACTCAGTGAAAACACCACATTAAATTATTGTGATATTCAGTAAAAGGGTCTAATTATCTTTTAAAGCTGTTATTGTTTTTAAGCACATGAATAATTCTAAACATTTTCTTAACTTGTTAAACAATTTTTACCTTCCTACTTAAAGACACTTAAAAGGCTTATCATCACCTCCAACCTTACCCTATAGTCACCCACTGGATTTTTAGTTACCACAGATAAATATCAACATCTGTCACCATACATAATATTTTACAGTTGCAAATTTGATTCCATTGTCAAAGAAAAAAATTTATTTAGAATATCTTTTCTTTCAGTGGGATGTTCTCTCGCTCTCTTGCATGTCTTCTAAGACAACAGTTATCTAAAAATGAGAGTTTCATTTTCTGGAATACCATACTTCCCTTTGTGTTCTTCAAATAATTTTCTCAGCTCCTCCATGTAGGTCTGATGCAACTCCTCAATCTGCTCTGAGGTTGGGTTCAGGGTCTGATGAACAGGGATTGGGCGGCCAACTGCAAAAAACAAAGAATGCATCATTAAGTAAGAAACCAAAACCACTCCACCATGGACTACCACCTCTAATGGACAGCTCTAGAAAGATCTTCCAATCAGAAGCTGTCAGGCCTGCCAGCTCCCATCCCTTCTTCATTTCACTGGCTGCCTGCAGTGGTCACACCATCTCTTCTGGTGACAAATGAAGAGCCTTCCTTCTCTGCACATGCTGGATTGTCAGGGCACTGGTGGTTTTGACTTGGAGTCAAATGAATGACTGTGCTGCTGCAGCTGTGGAGTACAAGCACATGGCTGTGTGTGCACGTCACCAGCTCGCTCCCTCTGGTACAGCTGACAGCCAGACCACAGTGCTCTATTATCACTGCCCGGGGAAGTCTTGACTCATGAGCCATCAACCCTCTAATCTGGCTCTTTGTAATGTCATCCTAAAAAATGAAAAGAATATACATCTTCACTGCCACGAATCTGGACTAGAAAACATACCTAATCACAAGGGTTCCACTATGTGTGACAGCAGAAAACAAAACAAACCAAAAAACTTCATAGAGAAAATTATTAAATAAATCACAGACCATTCATTCAATGGAATTCCAGGCAGCAATTTTTTTTGAAAGCTGAAATAATATTTTTGAAACGATGTATGGTGACAGATACTAAATAGACTTACTGCGGTGATCCTTTTACAATATACACAAATATCAAACTAACACTTGAAACTAATCTGTTATATGTAATTATATATCTCAATGTAAAAAAATGAAATATATATGTGTGTTCACACACATATGCAAAAGTCTAAAATGCAGTAGGAAGGGGAAAGTTGCAAAATAATACAGCATAATCCTATTTATTGAAAATGTTCTATATCTAGGTGCATTATAAGCATTTAGTTTACTAAGAAAGTCAGCCAAGAGACACTGCTAGCCCTTACATGGAGGGAAGAAGGGAGAGCTGGGGGACTTATATTTTATCTGTATTGTGTCAATTTTCTACAATGAGAAGGCACTAGTATTACCTGTATAATTAAAAAATGGATTAATTTTTTTAAACCTAGCATTTATATAATAAATAACTTTTACCTCACTTGTCTCAGATTAAAGATTAGATACACGTGGCTCTGCCACCTGCTCTTCAGTCCTCTCTGCTGTGCATTGCGCCCTCTGCTGGCCTGATGCTGCTACTAATGCCAAGAGCTGCAAATGTACAGGATGCTGCTGCTGCTGCTGCTAAGTCGCTTCAGTCGTGTCCGACTCTGTGCGACCCCATAGACGGCAGCCCACCAGGCTCCCCCGTCCCTGGGATTCTCCAGGCAAGAACACTGGAGTGGGTTGCCATTTCCTTCTCGAATGCGTGAAAGTAAAAAGTTTAAGTGAAGTCACTCAGTCGTGTCCGACCCTCAGTGACCCCATGGACTGCAGCCCACCAGGCTCCTCTGTCCACGGGATTTTCCAGGCAAGAGTACTGGAGTGGGGTGCCATTGCCTTCTCCAATGTACAGGATGGTCAACGTCAAAGGCTGAGCAGAAAACTGCTTATTACTTTTAGTCAGCTTCGGCATGAGGTCAAGTGGGGCTGTAGTAACAGAATGGCACTCGCAGGGCTTCCTTTGCCTATGTGGAGTCTCCTCATGCTACCTCCAAGGCTCAATCCATGTCAGTAACAAAGCATGATTAGTTAAAAAGAAACCAGAGAAAGAAGAAGTGATAAATAACAGTGAAAGAAGTGTGATAATAGTATGGGAGGTTAGGGAGTACAAGGAAGGGAATGATACAGACACAAACACACACATAGGTATCATAATGCATCATGTATTAAGATCTATATTTATATACAAGGTTATATATAATTTATCCATCCTGTGTGTGTGTGTATATATATATATATATATATCCTCACAGCAACATTAGTATTCCCAAATTCCTATATTTTTAGCTAGATATAGCCTCAAGAAGCTCATATAGAGTTTTCCTCGAAAGCGTGGATATCAAACATATATAGTAGGCAGCAGTCCTTTGTGATTCAACGTAACAGCATCACTGTCGGTTGTGGTTGCCTTTTTCCCCCCAACATGGTTTGTGAGATCTTAGCTCCCCAACCAGGAACTGAACCCAGGTCCAGGGCAGTGAAAGCACCAAGTCCTAACCAGTGGGCCACCAGGGAACTCCCATGTCAGCTGTGGGTGAAATACAGACTAGGAGAGGCTGAAAACTGATGGAAACAGGAGCTGGTGTTGCACAAGAGGCACCAGGCTAGATCACATCCAGGGCTAACTCCCCAGCAGGTACACCCAGCTAGCAAGTAACTTCCTCTCTGACCTTAATTTTCACATGTATAGGATAAAAGTCATATAGTCAAAGCTATGGTTTTTCCAGCAGACATGTATGGATGTGAGAGTTGAACCATAAAGGCTGAGTGCCAAAGAATTGATGCTTTCAAATTGTGGTGCTGGAAGACTCTTGAGAGTCCCTTGGATAGCAAAGAGATCAAACCAGTCAATCCCAAAGGAAATCAACCCTGAATATTCATTGGAAGGACTGATGCTGGAGCTGAAGCTCCAGTACTTTGGCCACTTGATGTGAAGAATCAACTCATTGGAAAAGACCCTGATGCTGGGAAAGATTGAGGGCAGGAGGAGAAGGGAGGGACAGAGGATGAGATGGTTGGATGGCATCACCGACTCAGTGGACATGAGTTTGAGCAGGCTCCAGGAGGTAGTGAAGGACGGGGAAAACTGCCATGCCGCGGTCCATGGAGTTGCAGAGTCAGACATGACTTGGTGACTGAACAACAATAGGATAAAAGAATAGGTGATCTTGAGGCTTCCTTCTAGCTCTAAGGCTTCCTTCATGGCTCAGACAGTAAACAATCTGCCTGCAGTGCAGGAGGTCCAGGTTCAATCCCTGGGTCAGGAAGATCACCTGGCGAAGGGAAAGGCTATCCACTCCGATATTCTTGCCTGGAGAATCCCATGGACAGAGAAGCCTGGCAGGTTATAGTCCGTAAGAAGGCAAAGAGTCGGACATGACTGGACGACTAAGCACACACACATTTCTAGCTCTAATCTTTATTGTTGTTTGATCCCCACCCACCCAAAAAAAAACTGAGAAGTTTATAGGCATAGTGAGAAATCTACCTGTAAATCTACTAGCAAATTTATGGCTTCATAGAAATGGTTTGTTTTCTTGTGAAATTATCATGGAGAGAGATTAAATGCAACTGTTCTGGGTGGGAGGGGGGATTTATAGTGATACAGGGTCTATGTGGTCTAAGAAGATGAAGTCTTTTATTTTGCTCCTAGATTACTCAGATTGTTGTTGTTCAGTATCTAAGTTGTATCAGACCCTTTTTGTGATTCCATGGGCTGTAGCCTACCAGGCTCCTCTGTCTATGGGATTTCCCAAGCAAAAATACTGGAGTGGGTTGCCATTTCCTTCTCCAGGCGATCTTCCTAACCCAGGGATCGAACCCATGTTTCTTGCATTGGCAGGCAGATTCTTTACCACTGAGCCACCTCAGAAGCACTTACTTCAATTAGGACTTGTGAATTCTGAATTATTGAATCCTATTTCCTAAAAGCTAGCCTATAGTTCATTTCAATCCTGTTCTTTTCCTACTAATAGTTTTATTATATTTCAAAGAGCTCAAACATGCCCACATACATTGAATTTATCATCATAAGACTTTTCCCTTTAAACTCTGATTGTGTTTTTCTTATTTAACCTGTAGAGAAAATGAGATGCTGAACATTTCCAAACTTCATATACACATACAGAAAAACAAACAGAAACAGACATACACAGAAGCCAAAGGGAATTAAGATTTAAACTCAACACTTTTGCCCCTCATTACTAAACTAGCCCAAAATTGGATTGGAGAGTAAGAAACCTTTCTAATTACTTTTTAGGGATAAAAACAGAGGTAACAAAAGAAAAACTTGCAAATCTGGGAAGCACCTTTGGAGCCCTAGAAGATCATAATTCCCACTTTCCAGAAAAAGGAGATTTTTACTACTAAGGAGAAGAAAGCTGTTTCAACATGAGACTGGGTTAGTTGCAGACTGCTGCATGACTCCCTGTTTATAACACAAAGGAAAAACCAGTTGCATCAGTTTATTTATAGAGATGCAGTTTTGATTTCTGGGTCAGAAAGATTCCCTGGAGGAGGAAATGGCAACCCACTCTAGTATTTTTGCTGGAAAATTTCATGGACAGAGGAGCCTGGTGGGCTACAATCCATGGGGTTGCAAAGAGTCAGACATGACTGAATGATTGAGCACAACAACAACAATCCCCACTTTATAATTAAAATTTAAATTAGGTTCGTCTTTCTTTCTTTCTATTGGGTTGGCCAAAAAGTTTGTTCAGATTTTTCAGTACGATGTTATGGAAAACCTTAAAGAACTTTTTGGCCAACCCCAATATTTCAGAAAAATCCCTTAGCTGTTTTATCCTTCACAGTAGAATAACTAACTGAAACAAAATGGACTACTTTTGTCCTCAAGTGGGATCCAAACCAGTTTTATTCAAATAAGGTACATTCCCTTCCCTAACTTTTTTTATAAAAAAATTCAAACCTATAGAAAAAATAATACAATAAGCACTTGCACGCCCTTCCTCTAGACTCACCAATTTCAAACATTTTGCACACACACAGACACAGTATGTATATAGATATACACATGTATTATTATTTTTGTTTTTGTAGAACCATTTGAGAATAAGTCATAGACATCATTGATTTGATCATGCTCATGCCATAAAGACAAAGAAAATTTAAAAAACAAATCCAGTTTAAAGTAGACTAATGAAATGTGAAAATTAAATGCAATGTATGATCCTGCTTTGGGAAAAAATATTGTCCTTCACCAAAACCCACAACTAAAAAGAAAGTGACTGTAGCAACTGATGAAATTTGAATATGGAGTGTACACAGTTAATAGCATTTAATTGATGTTAAATTCCTGTATCCTACTGATACTATGAAAGAGAATAATCTTGTTCTTAAGAGAGATACATAAAAGTAATGAGGAACAAATGGTCATGTTGTCTGCTGTTGCTGCTGCTGCTGCCGCCAAGTCGCTTCAGTCGTGTCTGACTCTATGTGACCCCATAGACAGCAGCCCATCAGAATCCCCCATCCCTGGGATTCTCCAGGTAAGAACACTGGAGTGGGTTGCCATTTCCTCCTCCAATACATGAAAGTGAAAAGTGAAAGTGAAGTCCCTCAGTCGTGTCCGATTCTTAGCGACCCCATGGACTTCAGCCTACCAGGCTCCTGCATCCATGGGATTTTCCAGGCAGGCGTACTGGGGTGGGGTGCCATTGCCTTCTCCTGTTGTCTGCATTTACTTAAATAGTTCAGTGATAACAATAGTATAAAGTGTATTTGTGATATTATTAGAGAGAGAAAAAAAATTGTAGCAAAAATGTTAACACACTGTGAGTCTAGGAGAAAGGAACATAGGAGTTCATTTTACTACTCATGAGACTTTTCTGAGCATTTGAAATTTTTCAACATGAAATTTTAAAACTTAAAACCAACACCTACTACAACACATGAAATTTCCTCTTTTAAATATCAAGTTTCTCTTGTATTTTACTTTCTTGCCCAAACAACTTTCCATCACATTACTGGTACTGGCTCTACAACTTGAACTTATTAGTAAATTGAGGGACTTTCCTGGTGGTCCGGTGGTTAAGACTTCGCCTTCCAGTGCAGGGGTGAGAATTTGATCTCTGGTCGGAGAAGGCAATGGCACCCCACTCCAGTACTCTTGCCTGGACAATCCCATGGATGGAAGAGCCCAGTAGGCTGCAGTCCATGGGGTCGCTAAAAGTCAGACACGACTGAGCGACTTCACTTTCACTTTTCACTTTCATGCATTGGAGGAGGAAATGGCAACCCACTCCAGTGTTCTTGCCTGGGGAATCCCAGGGAAGGGGCAGCCTTATGGGCTGCCGTCTATGGGGTCGCACAGAGTTGGACACGACTGACGCGACTTAGCAGTAGCAGCAGCAGGAAGCTAAGATCCCACAAGCCTCATGACCAAAAATCAAAAACATAAAAACAGAAGCAATATTTTAACAAAGTCAATAAAGACTTTCAAAATGACACACATCAAAAAAATCTTAAAAAAATACCATGCGTGTGTGTTTGCTCAGTCATGTCCGACTCTTTGTGGACTGTAGCCCACCAGGCTCCTCTCTTTATGGGATTTCCCAAGCAAGAATACTGGAGTGGGTTGCCGTTTCCTTCTCCAGGGGATCTTCCTGACCCAGAAATCGACCTCACATCTCCTGTATTAGCTGGCTGGTTCTTTACCAGCGAGCCACCTGGGAAGTTTATTTAAAATTTTTATTACTACGTACTTGTTCGATTTTTGAAAACTTGAGAATTACAACCAGACAGGCCTAACTAAAGACTAATTTGTTGATTCACAAATGTGTCTTGAGCTCCTACCCTGAGAGCACCGGGACACAGCAGAGAACAAAGAGTAAAATCCTTGTCACCTGGAGCTCTGTGAGGCAGAAACAAAAAGCAACATTCTTGCAAGGAACTGGGACTTTTTACAGCTGTTCTTGAAGCCTAAACTCACTTCCTTTTTCTCTCCCAGTTGTCATGATAGATGGGACATTGAAATCAGCTTCTCTCTACTACTGTGTAATAAAATACAACATATGTGAACAGTTTATTCTACTTTGATAAACTGATAATAACTCATAAAATATGTAAATGACATACTACTTCTGACACATGTAGAGAAAATACATGGCAGTTTCTTTATAAATTATGTCCAATGAGAATGACCCTGAAAAATCATATCATATCATTTCCCTCATATGCCCCCAAAATACCAATGACCATACTTTGCACATAAGGGATCAAAACTGACTAATATTATGACAAAAAAATGGAACCACTTATCTTGAAAAATGTAACTGCAAGCTTATCTCAGTATTCCTATTACACTGATTAATCAACTGAACTGAACTGAATATTCCATTTGAGTTAAAAGCAGCATTTTAAAAAATGTCATGTGACTGCAAGAGAAATGCGAAGCTATTACCACTGACAGCAGTGAACTCCCATTCCAAGGGAGCAGATCTAAAGAAATGTCTGAATTTCATTTAATGGGCCATTCGTGGTGAAATTATTACTTCCACTTCATATGTGTATATAGTCTGGCTAATCTTGCTATTAGCAATCGACTCACCACTTTCTCCTTTTCCACCCTCCAAACCCCTTTTCAACCTCAGGAGCAATTATTTTCTTCCTCTGTTCTTCTATTAACATGGTTGTTACCCTCCTCCCCCATCTCAATGCCCCCCAAACCCAAACATGCCATTTTTAAAAGGAAAATCAGTCTGCGAGTGAGTGCTCAGTTGATTTAGTCATGTCTGAGTTGGTGATGGACAGGGAGGCCTGGAATGCTGCGGTTCATGGGGTCGCAAAGACTCAGACACGACTGAGTGACTGAACTGAACTGACCCTTTGCGTCTCTCTAGACTGTAGCCTGCCAGGCTCCTCTGAGATTCTCCAGGCAAGAATACTGGAATGGGTTGCCATGCACTCCTCCAGGAGATCTTCCCAACTGAGGGATTGAACTCACATCTCCTACGTTGCAGGCAGATTCTTCACCCACTCAGCCACCTGGGAAGCCCTATATTAGAAAACATATAAATATACCTAGTTGGGAACAAAATGCTTTGTGGTAGAAACTGATGCCTATGAACTAAACCTGATGAAGACATCTATTATACACAAATTTTCACAAGGGATTCTGATGTAATGTATTCAAAGACTTGCTATGTTATCATCTTCTAGTATAGAGAAATAGATTCATCATAGAGTATTAGGAATGCCACTTCTAAAATTGGATTGTATTTGGAGTGCAATAACAATATTTTTAAAAATAGTGGGTTCCCATTCAAACGGAAAATATAGTCATTTCATAAATAAAAGGCATACTGTAAAAGAAGGTCAAATAACATCTATACGACTATTATTTTAGGAAGGGCTTACTCAAAGCTACTTCAGTAACAATAAACATTGCTCAAAGTAAGATAATCCTTTTGCTCAGTTTAACAAGCCTCCAGTATTTGATGTACATACCAACAGTGTGAATGGGCTTCCTATAGGGGATTAGGCCAAAATTGTATTGAAAAATTCCTCTGGCGTGGAACAGTGGCAAAGCAAATCCCATGATCTTCTGTAGTTTCTCCTGCACATTTCGAAGCCATGATCCTTCGGGATTGCTAACTTGTTTAAATAGTTCATTTTCACCAAAAGAAAACACTGGCACCAAATAAGCACTGGAAATAACAAGGAGGAAGAATAAGCATTTTCAATGAAAAGGATTTAAATATTTCATTTAGCTCAGCTGACCTGCAACAGATTCCTCACAATTGTTTAATGTCCCCAAGCCTCCTTGGAGTGCTAAGTTTATGTTCCATGTATTGAAACTGAATTCCTGAAGTCCTTTGCGGAGGTACCTCAGCAGTCTTAGTGATTTGTGGAATTTTATTCTATAGAAAATCAAGGTTCCAGAGGTTTCTTTTTCATTTATGGTTTTGGCCATGGCTCATTTGTTCATTTGGTTGGAAATCTATACTGTGCCTATGAAATTTTGTATTTTGCTTGTTTTGTTCTTATAGACAAGTTGAATGGCTGGATGCCATGACACTGAGTTATCTTAGAGGGAAGGTTGTCTTCTATTTCCCATAAACATTCACATCTGGATTCATTGTAAGGTCAGTGATGAGGTCTGTCTTTAAGGGCCAGAAAAATTACTTCTTTGAATTCACTTAATAATGGGTTAGCTTCCCTGACCCAGTTGCCTGAAATGAAAAGCCACTTACCCATGGGTCAAAGCAATTTTCACGAATCCCTTCCGCTGGCGGATGAACAGAGTGAACTTTCCAGGATGGGCATCCAGTGATTCCTCTGCACCCCCGAGCACAATGACTGAGATGTTTCCACCTCCCTCTTTGCTTAACACGTGGGACACACTTTTCTTGGAAACTGAGACTGGCCCTTAGTGAATAAAACAAAAGGCGTTAACTAATTGCCCTTTAACATTCTTATCTTAAGAATCTATAGCAACAGTTCCCATCCTTTTTGGCATCAGGGACTGGTTTCATCGAAGGCAATTTTCCCATGGGCCAGGGGGATGGGGGGTGATTTGGGGATGATTCAAGTGCATTCAGATGGGTTCCAAATAGGAAAAGGAGTACATCAAGGCTGCATATTGTCACCCTGCTTATTTAACTTCTATGCAGAGTACATCATGAGAAACGCTGGGCTGGAGGAAGCACAAGCTGGAATCAAGATTGCCGGGAGGAATATCAATAACTTCAGATATGCAGATGACACCACCCTTATGGCAGAAAGTGAAGAGGAACTAAAAAGCCTCTTGATGAAGGTGAAAGAGGAGAGTGAAAAAGTTGGCTTAAAACTCAACATTCAGAAAACTAAGATCATGGCATCTGGTCCCATCACTTCATGGCAAATAGATGGGGAAACGGTCGAAACAGTGTCAAACTTTATTTTTTTGGGTTCCAAAATCACTGCAGATGGTGACTGCAGCCATGAAATTAAAAGACGCTTACTCCTTGGAAGGAAAAGTCATGACCAACCTAGACAGCATATTGAAAAGCAGAGACATTACTTTGCCAACAAAGGTCCGTCTAGTCAAGGCTATGGTTTTTCCAGTAGTCATGTATGGATGTGAGAGTTGGACTGTGAAGAAAGCTGAGTGCCGAAGAATTGATGCTTTTGAACTGTGGTGTTGGAGAAGACTCTTGCAAGTCCCTTGGACTGCAAGGAGATCCAACCAGTCCATCTGAAAGGAGATCCCTGAGTGTTCACTGGAAGGACTGATGTTGAAGCTGAAACTGCAATACTTTGGCCACCTGATGCGAAGAGTTGATTCATTTGAAAAGACCCTGATGCTGGGAAAAATTGAGGGCAGGAGGAGAAGGGGACAACAGAGGATGAGATGGTTGGATGGCATCACCGGCTCAATGGACATGGGTTTGGATGGACTCTGGGAGTTGGTGATGGACAGGGAGGCCTGGCGTGCTTCGGTTCATGGGGTTGCAAAGAGTCAGACAAAACTGAGCAACTGAACTGAACTGAACATTTATTGTGCACTTTATTTCTAGTATTTTTACATCTGCTCCATTTCAGATCATCAGGCATTAGAACCCAGAAGTTGGGGACCCCTGATTTATGGCACTAGCAAATATTAAACAAAATTTCCTACACTGCTTATATTTGGAGCACTGTGTGGGTTTATAATTTTTCCATAGACAAATCTTTGGTAATATATTCCATCAATAAGATCTAACATTTTGGCAGGTGATGGGTTAGGTCTTTAAAATGTCACTTGATTATTTCTAGGTCTACCAGTTGTTTGAGTAAGTTGTGTACTGCTGAATTCTACAGACTGCATTCATATTGCATTTTAAGTAAAAGGTGTCTCCTGAAGTTGTTCAGTGCACAACCTGCACAGCTGTATGTGGTAGTCTTGATCATTTCCCTGGCAGATCCTTGCTCAGAACCAAACAATATACCCTCCAAGAGGTTGCACTGATCTTCCGTACACCAATGATTTGTTTTCAGGTACTATATGGATTTTTATTTCTCAAGCATGGATTTATAATGTAAATGGTTTCAAAAAAATTCAGACATCTGACAAATAACCTATATCAATTGCTAAATCTGTGCATGGTTCCAAAATGTCTAGTTTGACTTTGGTAAATTGTTTAAGACATAAGGTATATAACTGTTCAGTCTTTATATGAGGCTTTCCCATGTAAAAATAAGTTTAAAGACTCCTTTTCAGATTTTAAAAGCACAATGTACTCTTGGAAGAAAATACTATGAACTCTTGAAGAAAAAGAATAAAGATGAAAACACAAACAACTCGTGACCCATAATTCAGAGATAATCCCTTCTTAATGTCTTATTGTTTCCTTCAATTCTTGATTTTATCCTTTTTTTTTTTTTTTTGTCATAAAAGAATGCACTAGCTTTATCAAGACATAGCACTTCATCTCTTAAAAGAAATTACATGCTCATTTTACTGTGCATTTCTATTGCTGGGGGAATATAAAATAAGGACCGGATTCTGAAAAACCAGCTACTCTCTGCAGAGAAGAGGTAGAGGAGAGTGGGTTAGAGGGTAGAGAACCTGGGCAAAGAGGGGTGTGAACTCTTGTTGAGTTCAGGGCATGGCCATTCTGCTCTGTGTGCCCTGAATGGGTGCAGAGGCATCACCTCCACTGGAAAAGAGAGCCCCTTGGATTTTCAGACACCTGGCAGTCCTCTCTTGCCTCTGTCCACTTCTCAGTTTCCTCCTGAGTCTTCCCTTCTTCAGATCATGCTTAAAAGTTGGTATTTCTCAGGGCTGTTAGGGACTAAAAGTTTATATTCTTCCAAAATTCATATGTTGAAACTCTAATCCCTAATAGGATGGTATTAAGAGGTGGGGCCTTTGGGAGATAATTAGTGCACATGAATGGAGGCCTCCTGAATGGGATTAATTTTTTTTAATATTTATTTATATGTTCTAATTAATTAATGTGGCTGCTCGGGGTCTTAGTCGCAGCACTCAGATCTTCAGTTGTGGTATGAGAACTCTTAGATGCAGCATGCAGGATCTTGTTCCCTGACCAGGGATCGAACCCAGGCCCCCTGCATTGGGAGCATGGAGTCTTAGCCACTGGACCACCAGAGAAGTCCCAGGATGAATGTTCTGACAGGAAGAGGACAAACCTAGTTTGTTCTCTCTTTCCACCACGTGAAGATACAACAAGATGGCCATCTGCAAACCAGCACGTGAGCCATCACCAGACATCAGATCGTCCCAGCCTTCAGACTTCGAGAAATAAATTTCTAGTGTTCAAGCTATCCAGTCTACGGTGTTCTCTTATAGCGGCTGATGTCTTTAACCTCATCTCTCCACAAGGATTCAACCACCACTCACGTGTGCTGAGTTAGCCCAAACCCATCTCCAGGGAGTTTTACTCCGGAGGCTCCAGGCCTACACCTGCTGTTGCTCAAAGGACATCTCTACCTCAACAGCTTAGAGACACCTCAAACTCCATGCTTCCCAACCCAGTGCATGAAATTTTTCCACAAAGTTGTTTTTCTCCCAATATTATTTATCAAAGCGATTGGGACTATCATCTATCCAGTCCCCCAAGTCAGAATGTAGGTTCCTTCCATATACAGTCCCCTCTTTTCAGCCACCATGATCATTCATCACTCACTCGTTCATTCATTCATTCAAAAACACTTACTGCTACAGGTTAGACACTGTGCTACATGCTGATAAGACAGTGAAATACAATTGCTGCCCTCATGGGCTGAATCAGTCACTAAATATTGTTGCACTGTGTATGTGCCCAGTCATGTCCAACTCTTTGCAATCCCTTGGACTGTAGCCCACCAGGCTCCTCCAGGCGAGAATCCTGGAGTGGGGTGCCATTTCCTCCTCCAGGGTATCTTCTCGAGCTAGAGATTGAACCTGCATCTCTTGAGTCTCCTGCATCAGCAGGTGAATTCTCTACCACTGAGCCACCTGGGAACCCCAAGTTTTGTAGACTCTATCAACTATTTTTCATATCGATTCCTTGTTCTCTAGTTCCACTACCACAGCCACTGTGCCAGTTTAGCCCTTATCACATGTCCCTTGATGACTGAAATAGGCCTTTTCATGTTCATAGTCTCCAGGCTCATCTCTACCTTATTTCCAAGCTGCTGCCTGCATGACTTACTGTGCAAAATCCTATCAGGTCCCTACTTTGCTGAAAATCCCTCACCTCATGGCTAACCTACAAGAAAAAAAATCTAAAGTGTATATATTATAGATAAAGCTGCTATGATCTGATCTCAACTGCCTGCTCAGCCTTAATGAGTAGACATAAAGAAACATGAACCACATCGTGTACTCTAGCCAACATCTGCTGAGTACAGATTTACCAAAATGCACCAAGAGGAATAGCATGGACATGGAACTTGCAAAGACTTATAGCCACAGAAATCTTGGTAAGAGTGAAATACCATCAGCAGAGGATTTCTGAAACGCAATGGGTTACTTAGGGCTTCCTAAGGTAGAGAACCTCAGTGGTAAAGAATCCACCTGCCAATGCTGGAGACATGGGTTCAATCCCTGGGTTGGGAAGATCCCCTGGAGAAGGAAATGGCAACCCACTCCAGTATTCTTGCCTGGAGAGTCCCATGGACAGAGGAGCCTAGCATGCTGCAGTCTATAGGGTCGCAAAGAGTTGAACACAACTTAGCGACCAAACAACAACAATGGGTTCCTTACTAAGTGAGGTCTTGGGCACATGGCTGTCTGTCTTTCCCCACCAAAGAGGCAGTCACCAAGGCAGGTGCAGAGTAGAGAGGCAGCTTTGGACCAGGGGCAGTTCTAGGAGGCCAGTTCTATGAAGGGATGAGAACTCCCTAAACTTAGAGACAAGGACAGTCCAAACTTCCCCTGGCTACAAGTTTGGAAGTTTTTATTTAGCTTTAGGAGATTTCAGGTGACAGCAACAGGGAAGATCTCATGATGTCATAAGCCAGGGACAGTAGACCGGCTTCATCTCAAATGCCAGTTCTAGAAAGCAACAGTGGCTCCTCGTGGACAAAGACCCTATCCTTGGTTATTTGTGGTTGACATGGCCTTCAAGAGGGTATACCTTCATCTCTCCTGCCACAAATTTGCCACACCTGCTTCCAATTATACTACCCAAACTCACCTGTGGCTATACTTCGACTCAGCAAACAGTATAATGTAAATGGGCCTTGCCTACTGGCTCAGATGGTAAAGAATCTGCCTGCAATGCAGGAGATCTGGGTTTGATCCCTGGGTCAGGATCCCCTGAAAAAGGGAAAGGCTATCCGCTCCAGTATTCTTGCCTAGGAAATCCCATGGACAGAGGAGTTTGGCAGGCCACAGTCCATGGGGTCACGACTGAGTGACTAACACACACACATAATGTAAATATATTTCTGTGATTTTTTGAAATTAAAAAAAAAAAAAACTTTTCCTTTTAACTTTCTTCCTTTTATAAAACTCTAACCCAGCATCTGCAAAAGAGGAAAGAGAAAGGATTTTTTTTTCCCCCCGCTTAGTTCAGGAGATGGGGGATAGTGCGCCCTCTAGTGGCCAGATGCAGGCACAGCCTAAACTGGACACAGCCCAGGGTTATATGTGTGAAGGTCCATAAGCAGAACCTGGAAACCCAGGCAAGGATGTTCAGTGATTTCCAACAAGCTATCTAATGACAACAGAGAGTTGAGAAATTAATAAGAAGTAATCAAAACCTGGGATACCATGAGCAATTCTATCTCTGAATATGCTCTGATCCTGAAATTACAATTTTCCCAAGAGATTATCCATTTTTCATTATGTCCAAGAAATGCAAAGACAATAATAATTAACCTACACAATGATCATAAACATAAAGCTCTTTGTAGTTACTACAGCTCACGCTTAGTAAATTGGTCAAGTTGGAAAAACCAAGTAAATTGAGCCTCTTAAGTTGAAATAAGAGCTATTAACACAATCTCAGACTTCTGAGACACACTCATATAATATCTTTACAGAATTTTTACTGAATTTTATTCTCAGAATTGGGAGAATTATGGTTTCTCTAATCTGAAAGTCTTCCACTAATTCAGAGTAGCAGAGTAAAATTTCTGAGTCAAGTTGTGCTTAATCTGGGAGGAAAAAGACAGCAGATTCAGTGTGGCCATTATTCCAAGACACATTGGAGGGCATTTTCAATTTCTAGTATTCATAAAAGCAGACATAGCACCTCTCCAAAGGTACCATTTACTACTTATTTGCTCCAAGCATGATTCTTTCTTTCTCATCTGGATACACAAAATGCATTCATTAATTTATGCTTTCATTGAATTAACATCTATTAGACATTCCTAAATCCCAGGTACTATGCTATATATTATGCTAGTTACTTGGTGAATTATGGGGAAAAAAAATACACAGTCTTGTGGCTCAGACAGTAAAGAATCTGCCTGCAGTACAGGAGACCCAGCTTCGATCCCTGGGTCAGGAAGATCCCCTGGAGAAGGAAATAAGGAAATGGCAACCCACTCCAGTATTCTTGCCTGGAGAATCCCATGGACAGAGGAGCCTGGCGGACTACAGTCCATGGGGTTGCAAAGAATCGGGCAGGACTTGGCGACTAACACTTCCACTTTCTTTCTGTCTTCCTGGTGTTTCCAGTCCGGTGGGGGAAAGCAAGAACCATCCAAACAGCATATGAAGTGTGAGACAGGGATAAAGACAGAGTTGTACTCTGCTGCTGCTGCTGCTAAGTCGATTCAGTCGTGTCCAACTCTGTGCGACCCCATAGACAGCAGCCCACCAGGCTCCCCCTTCCCTGGGATTCTCCAGGCAAGAACACTGGAGTGGGTTGCCATTTCCTTCTCCAATGCATGAAAGTGAAAAGTGAAAGTGAAGTCGCTCAGTTGTGTCCGACTCTTATCGACCTCATGGACTGCAGCCTATCGGGCTCCTCCGTCCATGGGATTTTCCAGCCAAGAGTACAGGAGTGGGTTGCCATTGCCTTCTCCGAGAGTTGTACTCTAAGAAACCATAAACCTGGTTGGCTTGAGAGAGAACATTTTGTGTGGTCCTGCCACCCCAGAACACTGTGGAAACAGTGATCTGCTTTCACTTACCACTGCTCATCAGATATTCCCGGAAGAGCGGACACCGGAACCAATACGGCAGCACGTGAAGATAGGAGGTAAAGCCGGGAAACAGCTCCTTGAAGGCCGAATAATTTGTACAGAAGTTTCCAAAGGCTCCAACCACAAGCACTCCATGGGGGTGAAACCCAAATATGTAGTTGTGACTCGGATCCAAATCCCAGGTTTTGATGAGCTACAGTGCATTTATGTTGACATAAAAAAATAAAATGTTGCCCGATTAGTTTCCAATAAGAAACAAAAGGATGCAGTTCTACATTCAAGAGGAAATGGGAAACTTGACTCGTTTTAGTTTCCTGGGACAGTGTGTGTTAGTTTCTCAGTCATGTCGGACTCTTTGCGACCGTACTGATTGCCCGCCAGGCTCCTCCATCCATGCAAGAATACTGGAGTGGTTTGCCATTCCCTTCTTCAAGGGATCTAGGGATGAACCCAAGTCTCTCCTGATCTAGGGATGAACCCAGATCTCTCCCATTGCAGGCAGTTTCTTCATCATCTCACCCACCAGGGAAGCCCTCCCTGGGGTAGAGCTGTATTCACATTTTTCAACTGTGTCCTGAGCCCTTCACACACAGCCTGCTAAATGTTGTCAATTTAGCTTAGACTCCATTTAGTAACTTGGGCTGAATTTCAGGCTCTCTTCCTCTAAAAAGGGAAAAGCTTGAAAAATATGTGATAAAAACACATTTGCATTTTTTTCTCAGCTCAAAACCATACTATGTAAAATAATTCTACTCACATGAATTGGAAAATAGTCCTTAAAGTACCTCCAAATGGCCCAGTTTCTGACCCATTCAGATCTTCTGCCTCCTTGCTCTGGGGTTTGCCAGTCAAAGTAAAGCCATGTCAAGTAAGGAAGGTAGAGGAACCAGTAGTTGTATATGATCAGGAACACGATAATTCCGAGGCATACCTGTGCTGTAAGAAAAGGGAAGACCTCAGAAATTGGGATCTGTTAGAATCTTCCCGCTGTACATACAATCACTGGGTCAAGGTGTTGTTGTTGTTCAGTTGCTAAGTTGTGTCCGACTCTTTGCAACCCCATGGACTGCAGCATGCCACACTCCTCTGTCCTCCACTATCTCCCAGAGTTTGTTCAAATTCATGTCCATTGAGTCAGTGATGCAATCTAACCATCTCGTCCTCTGTTGCCCCCTTCTCCTCCTGCCCTCAATCTTTCCCAGCATCAGGGTCTTTTCCAATGAGTTGGTTCTTTGCATTAGGTGGCCCAAGGTAGGAGGACCTAATATTTTCAAAGTATATTTAACTGAGCCTCAGTTCAACTGAGATAATATAACAAGACAGCAATGTATAGTATGACTTAACATTTCTTGGATGTATAGTATATGGCAACTTCTGTATTGTGGGCTTCACCAAAATATTTTTAAGTTTAATCCTCATATAGCCACAACATCATAGAAGCAGCCGGAACATTCCTAATGTAATTTTTTCCTTTTTTTCCTGGGCTTCAATTTCTTGATTTTGTTTTTTAAAAGTCTAGAAAGTAATTTTTCACAAAAGGGTACAATTTAGAAATGAGATACATGTTTTAGCTGTTTATTTTCACATATAGCTGTTTAACAACGTTGTATTTGTTTCAGGTGTACAGCAAAGTGATTCAGTCATATGTATCCGTGTCTGCATGCTTGCGCGTGCTTGCTAAGCTGCTTCAGTCGTGTCCTATGGACTGTGTCTGCATGCTTGCGCGTGCTTGCTAAGCTGCTTCAGTCGTGTCCTATGGACCGTGTCTGCATGCTTGCGCGTGCTTGCTAAGCTGCTTCAGTCGTGTCCTATGGACCACAGCCCACCAGGCTCCTCTGTCCATGCAATTCTCCAGAATACTGGAGTGGGTTGCCACTTCCTCCTTCAGGGGATCTTCCCAACCCAAGGATCGAACCCTCTCTCTTACATCTCCCACACTGGCAGGCAGGTTCTTTACCACTAGCACCACCTAGGAAGCCCAATACTTGTGTCTATTCTTTTTCAAATGTTTTTCCTTTTTAGGTTATTACATAACATTGAGCTAATGTACTTTTTACAGTAGGGAAAATTGCAGCTTAAGGAGGTTGAGTGAATTGCTCAAGACACACGAATTGTAAGTGGCTGACCCGTCTAAATTCAAGGCCCATTGTCAAAGCCCATGACCCTACCCCACCACCCCACTGCACCCCCAATGTGGAGGAACTGTCGTTGACAAGACGGATGCAGAAGAGTTCCTACCTCAAGTGTTCACCTTGATTGAGCAGTTATTCATCATATGCCCATGTAAAGGGCACATTCCACTGAGAAACTTCATTTTCAGGAACTCAATTGCCAGAGATAGAAATAAAAGAGAAGAAACTCTGTGCCTCAGCTCACCTACTTCTTGCAACATTTCACGGCAGAGCAATTCTAATTATTTGTGCACCTAATGACGTAGACTGAAATAGATGCAGCAGGAACTGATAAAACTTGACCTGGGCAATAGTGACAAGAATATTTGCCTTTAAGTAATACATTAAGCTAAGCTACACATTTTCTTCTTATGTCAATGCTGTGTCAATGCGTGCAAAGTCGCTTCAGCCATATCTGACTCTTTGTGACCCCATGGACTGTAGCCCACCAGGCTCCTCTGTCCATGAAATTATCCAGGCAAGAATACTGGAGTGGGTTTCCGTGCCCTCCTCCAGGGGATCTTCCTGACCCAGGGATTGAACCTGTGTCTCTTATGTCTCCTGCATTCAGCTGCATTGGCAGGCGCTACCACTAGCGCCACCTGGGGAGCCCACGTGTCTATGCTCTGTGTCAGATTTTTTAAAAAATTATAAAAACAAAAAGATATCAATGGGGAAGAGCACAGAGACTTAAAGCCTGGCACAGAGTAAATGCTCAAAAAATGCCAGGCATTACTACTACTCTAAGGAGTAGCATTGCCTCTTTCTTCTTTATTTTGTGCTGAGTCACTAATCTCAGGCTGACTTTATCTCCCAGCTCCTGTCCATTCTCAACTTTGTCCCAGTGGTTGGGATGCCACACCTGCACTGCCACAGTGTGACCAAAAATTTTTTAATAAACAAAAGGATAACAATAAGAATAATAAAAGAACAATGATGGTGAGAGCAGCTGTTTTGCCCCTTTCCTATTCGCCCAGTTCTGTTCCCTTCTAACCTTAAAAGAACCTAATTATAGGAATGAGATCACTAAGCCATTGAAACTAACTCTGGACTTAGGCTCTCCTGAATGCACACCATGCTTTGCCTCACCTGTTGATCCTTTCCCTAGATAAAAAGAAGTGGAAATGAAGAATTATACAGTTAACAAAATAACTAGCTCTCTACCCCCAAGCAATACTGCAGGCAGATCATACAGGCAAGATAATATCTGAAGAGTCAGCCAGCCTGTCCTCATGGAGAATGATGTAGAACTCAACCTCCTGCCTGGATGATTCACTGGGATGCTTCCCCTTCCCACATTTCCCCTTTTAAAAATCATCATGACTGAGCACAATCTTCAGAGCTGGTCTCTGGACACGAATCCACCTTCTCCCAGGTGGCTGGCTTTCCTTATGAAAGAATCTTTCCTTTCTACTGACACTTGTCTCTTGAATTATTGGCTTACCAGCTGAACCCAGGTTTGGTAAAAGTGGCATATACAAAAATTCCAAATAAATGTTAGTTATCAGCCACCATTAACTGTTTGAGACCTTTATAAATACCAGTTTCATATGGCTCAACCCAGTTTTTTATTTATTTCCCAGTGCTTATATTACCTTGATAAAAATTGTAAAAACAGGTAAATAAAAGGAAAGGAATATGACAAAACATTTACAATAGGTATCTCTGGGTGAGAAAATGGACTTTCTCTAGTCTCTCCTAAAAGTTCTTCTTTGGTTTCTAATTTTTCTAATAACTAGCATGAATTATCTTATAATCAAAACTTCTTTTTAAAAATTAAATAAAGTGATTCCACTAAAGAGAAAAAAAAGTAAAGAAAACACTGCAGAATAAGTCTACTTATGTAAGAATATTTTCATCTTTAACATGATTTTATTAAACTATCATGAACAAATCTCATCAGAAAAACACTGTGAAAACTTGTGGAAGTTTATTTATTTGCATTAAATAGTGACCAGTGATCAATATTAAGAAATTATTAAAAATATTTAACTTGTATGTGTATCATTTCCACTTATATTTAAGAAGTTTTCATTTGCCCCCATAAAAACTATTTCTATACTTATTTTAGCCATTAACATAGTATAGAGAAAGGAGAGAATTCAGAGGCAAGCAAATCCTTTAGCACATCACATTCTTTTCTTTCTTATTCCTGAGGCATTGTGTTTTAAAACATCAATCAGTGCCATCTGCTGAGTATAAGACTGCAATTTTAACATTCCTCTAATTTTTAAAATGCTTGCTTTAAAAAAACTTCACTTCCAGAGATTCTTAGGATGACGATGATGCTAAAACACAAATCTAAGAATCCCTCGAAGAATTTTGCAGCCTAGTATTCCTCATATGTGGGTCTGCTCCATACTGCCTTTTAAAAGTATCGACTTACAAGGATTCACACTTTTCTTGGTTAAAGATGAATTCATTATTGGAACTGTTTCTTTGCCTAATGAAGTCAAATTATAACAAGGATTGAGTTGAAACCAGTCCCGTTTTCGTACTATTTCAGAAAGCTTTACAAGCTGAAGGACAAAAGAAACATAAATAATTTGTAAAGCTACAAACTAAAAAGCACAAAGATAATCCATGATAGAAGAGGCATATAGTGTTCATGCAAGTCCAAGAATCTAGTACAAATCACTAGAGTGAACATTAAAACGTGCTACCTCAAAATCTTCCAGATTAAGGGAGACTAAAATGATGTAATTTAATACACGTAGATTCCTTTGCTATAAAGGACATTAGTGGGGCAACTGGTGAAACATGAATAGGGCCCCTGGATTAGGTCATAGTTCAGTTCAGTTCAGTCGCTCAGTCGTGTCCAACTCATTGAGACCCCATGGACTGCGGCACGCCAGGCCTCCCTGTCCATCACCAACTCCTGGAGTTGACTCAAACTCACGTCCATTGAGTTGGTGATGCCATCCTACCATCTCATCCTCTGTCATCCCCTTCTCTTCCCACCTTCAATCTTTCCCAGCATCAGGGTCATTTCAAATGAGTCAGTCAGGTCATAGTACAACATCTTTGGATTTGGACACAATCACAGAAAACTAATCAATCTGATCACATGGATCACAGTCTTATCTAATTCAGTGAAACTATGAGCCATGCTACGTAGGGCCCCCAAGACAGATGGGTCATGGTGGAGCGTTCTGACAAAACGTGGAGAAGGGAATGGCAAACCTTCTCCACTGGAGAAGGGAATGGCAAACCACTTCAGCATTCTTGCCTTGAGAACCCCATGAACAGTATGAAGAGGCAAAAAGATGGGACACTGAAATATGAACTCCCCAGTTTGGTAGGTGCCCAATATGCTACTAGAGAAGAGTGGAGAAATAACTTCAGAAAGAATGAAGAGGCTGAGCCAAAGCAGAAACAATGCACAGTTGTGGGTGTAACTGGTGATGAAAATAAAGTCTGATGCTGTAAAGAACAATATTGCACAGGAACCTGGAATGTTAGGTCCATGAATCAAAGTAAATTAGCAGTGGTCAAACAGGAGATGGCGAGCGTGAACATTGACATTTTAGGAATCAGTGAGCTAAAATGGACCCAAATGGGTGAATTTAATTCAGATGACAATTATATCTACTACTGTGGGCAAGAATCCCTTAGAAGAAATGGAGTAGCCATCATAGTAAACAAAAGAGTCTGCAGTACTTGGGTGCAATCTCAAAAATGACAGAATGATCTCAGTCCATATAAAGGCAAACCATTCAATATCACAGTAATCCAAGTCTATACTCCAACCACTAATGCCAAAGATGCTGAAGTTAAGTGGTTCTATGAAGACCTACAACTAACTAACACCAAAAAAAGATGTCTTTTCATCATAGGGGACTGGAATGCAAAAGCAGGAAGTCAAGAGATATACCTGGATTAACAGGCAAGTTTGGCCTTGGAGTACAAAATGAAGCAGGACAAAGGCTAACAGAATTTTGCCAAGAGAACACACTGGTCATAGCAAACACCCTCTTCTAACAACACAAGAGAAGACTCTACACATGGACATCACCAGATGGTCAATACTGAAATCAGACTGATTATATTCTTTGCAGCCAAAGATGAGAAGCTCTATAGAGTCAGCAGAAACAAGACCAGGAGCTGACTGTGGCTCAGATCACGAACTTCTTATTGCCAAATTCAGACTTAAATTGAAGAAAGTAGGGAAAACCACTAGACCATTCAGTTTAGCTCAGCTCAGTCACCCAGATGCTTTGCAACCCCATGAACCGCAGTACGCCAGGCCTCCCTGTCCATCACCAACTGCCAGAGTCTACCCAGACCCATATCTACTGAGTCGGTGATGCCATCCAACCATCTCATCCTCTATCTTCCCCTTCTCCTCTTGCCCTTAATCTTCCCCAGCATCAGGGTCTTTTCAAATGAGTCAGCTCTTTGCATTAGGTGGCCAAGGTACTGGAGTTTCAGCTTCAACATCAGTCCTTCCAATGAACACTCAGGACTGATTTCCTTTAGGATGGACTGGTTGGATCTCCTTGCAGTCCAAGGGACTCTCAGTCTTCTCCAACACCACAGTTCAAAAGCATCAATTCTTCGGTGCTCAGCTTTCTTTATACTTCAACTCTCACATCCATACATGACTACTGGAAAAACCATAGCCTTGACTAGATGGGCCTTTGTTGACAAAGTAATGTCTCTGCTTTACAGTAGAAGTGACAAATAGATTCAAGGGACTAGATCTGATAGAGTGCCTGAAGAACTATAGACGGAGGTTTGTGACATTGTACAGGAGGCAGTGATCAAGTCCACCCCCAAGAAAAAGAAATGCAGAAAGGCAAAATGGTTGTCTGAGGAGGCCTTAGAAATAACTATGAAAAGAAGAGAAGCGAAAAGCAAAGGATAAAAGGAAAGATATATCCATTTGAATGCAGAGTTCCAAAGAATAGCAAGGAGGGATAAGAAAGCCTTCCTCAGTGATCAGTGCAAAGAAATAGAGGAAAACAACATAATGGGAAAGACTAGAGATGTCTTCAAGAAAATTAGAGATATCAAGGGAACATTTCATGCAAAGATGGGCTTGATAAAGGACAGAAATGGTATGGACCTAATAGAAGAAGAAGATATTAAGAAGAGGTGGCAAGAATACACAGAAGAACTGTACAAAAAAGATCTTCACGACTCAGATAACCACGATGGAATGATCACTTACCTAGAGCCAGACATCCTGGAATGCGAAGTCACGTGGACCTTAGGAAGCATCGTTACAAAGCTAGTGGAGGTAATGAAATTCCAGTTGAGCTCTTTCAAATCCTAAAAGATGATGCTGTGAAAGTGCTGCACTCAATATGCCAGCAAATTCGGAAAACTCAGCAGTGGCCACAGGACTGGAAAGGGTCAGTTTTCATTCCAATCCCAAAGAAAGGCAATGCCAAAGAATGCTCAAACTACCACACAATTGCACTCATCTCACACACTATCAAAGTAATGCTCAAAATTTTCTAAGCCAGGCTTCAACAGTACGTGAACCGATAACTTCCAGATGTTCAAGTTGGATTTAAAAAGGCAGAGGAACCCGAGATCAAATTGACAACATCTGTTGGCTCATCAAAAAAGCAAGAGAGTTCCATAAAAACATCCACTTCTGCTTTACTGACTATGCCAAAGCCTTTGACTGTGTGGATCACAACAAACTATGGAAAATTCTTCAAGAGATGGGAATACCAGACTACCTGACCTGCCTCCTGAGAAATCTGTATACAGGTCAAGAGCCAACAGTTAGAACTAGACATGGAACAACAGACTGATTCCAAATCAGGAAAGGAGTATGTCAAGGCTGTATATTGTCACTGTACTTATTTAACTTATATGCACAGCACATCATGAGAAATGCTGAACTGGATGAAGCACAATTGGGAATCAAGATTCCTGGGAGAAATATCAATGACCTCAGATATGCAGATGACATGATACTTATGGCAGAAAGCAAAGAAGAACTAAAGAGCCTCTTGATGAAAGTGTAAGAGGAGAGTAAAAAAGTTGGCTTAAAACTCATCATTCAGAAAACAAAGATCATGGCTTCTGGTCCCATCACTTCATGGCAAATAGATGGGGAAACAGTGGAAACAGTGGCTGACTTTATTTTTAGGGGTTCCAAAATTACTGTAGATAGTGACTGCAGACATGAAATTAAAAGATGCTTGCTCCTTTGAAGAAAACCTATGACCAACTTAGACAGCATATTAAAAAGCAGAGACATTACTTTGTCAACAAAGGTCCATCTAGTCAAGGCTACGGTTTTTCTAGTGGTCATGTATGGATGTGAGAGTTGGCCTATAAAGAAAGCTGAGCACCGAAGAATTGATGCTTTTGAACTGTGGTGTTGGAGAAGACTCTTGAGAGTCCCTTGGACACAAGGAGATCCAACCAGTCCATCCTGAAGGAAGTCGGTCCTGAATATTCATTGGAAGGACTGATGCTAAAGCTGATACTCCAATACTTTGGCCACATGATGTGAAGAACTGACTCACTGGAAAAGACCCTGATGCTGGGAAAGACTGAAGGCAGGAGGGGAAGGGAACAACAGAGGATGAGATGTTGGATGGCATCACCAACTCAATGGACATAAGTTTGAGTAAACTCTGGGAGTTGACAATGAACAGGGAGGCCTGGCATGCCGCAGTCCACGGGGTCTCAAACAGTCTGACACAAATGAGCAAATGAACTGTGGAGTAACAGAAATTAAAAACAAAAATAAACAAATGGGACCTAATTAAACTTAGAAGCTGTTTCACAGCAAAGGAAACTATAAACAAAGGGAAAAGACAACCCTCAGAATGGGAGAAAATAATAGCAAATGAAACAACTGACAAAGGATTAACTTTCAAAATATACAAGTAGCTCATGCAGCTCAATACCAGAAAAACAAACAACCTGGTCAAAAAGTGAGTAGAAGACTTAAACACATGTTTCTCCAAAGATGACAGTTCAGTTCACGCTCAGTCGTGTCCGACTCTTTGTGACCCCATGGACTGCAGCACACCAGGCCTCCCTGTCCAAAGAAGACAGATAGCTTAATATGGAAAGATGTTCAACATCTCTCATTAGAAAAATGGAAATCGAAACTAGAAATCAAAAGTTCTGGGGATGTAATGTATAGCATAGTGACTATAGTTAATAATATTGTATATCTGAAAGTTGCTAAGAGTAAATCTTAAAGGTCTCATCATAAGAGAATAAAATTGTAACTGTGTGGTGATGGACTTTAACTGAACTTGTGGAAATCATTTTGCAACAGAGAAATCAAATCATTACGTTATATACCTAAAACTAATACAATGTTGTAAGATTGAAAAACAAGCACTTAACATTTATCTCAAGGAAAGAGTATTTGATTTCATGACTAAATGAAACAATTTGCTATTTTAAAAAATATATTTCAAGTGCTATTGGTAATAGTTTAAACCCATTTCCTGATGGTGGAAAGAAAAATGCATTCCAAGATCTTCATTTAGAGATTTTAAAAGACATAGTTAATAAAATTTCTGTCACCATTGAAAGGAGATATTACAACTCTTTAAAATAATTAAAATTGAAAGAAATAAGTGTTTATCCTTATCTTCCCTGTAAGAAAGGAATTGTAGGGTAAGCGATGGCCATAGATGATAGGAAAAATTATTCCTGGTGTGAATTCTAGCTAATATGTGAAGAAAGAATGAGACAATATGAAAATTACCATTTTGTAGTCCCAAATAAAAGTTAATCTAGTCAAGGATCATTAACAGAGACTAGGTGAAAGATCATTGGTCAATGGGGAACTTTTATCTGCACCCATGTCAATTACCAGCCCTCACATTACTTCTTACCTGGACCCACTGACCACTCTTAGACACTAATAATGGGACAACTGGACATTACATGGATCTGACATAATGTGACATGAGCACCCAGCAACACCTTGGAATAGGACTGGCAAAAACACTTCACCTAAATCTCATCAAGGTTTTAGCTCCAACTTCCCTTTTAGAAGAAATACAGAGACTGATGCTGAAGCTACAATACTTTGGCCACCTGATGTGAAGAGCTGATTCATTGGAAAAGATCCTGATGATGGGATTGAAGGCAGGAGGAGAAGGAGATGACAGAGGATGAAATGGTTGGATGGCATCACAGACTCAATGGACATGGGTTTGAGCAAACTCTGGGAGATGGTTAAGTTTAGGGAAGCCTGGCAGGCTGCAATCCATGGGGTTGAAAACAGTTGGACACAACTAAGCAACTGAACAACAATAGATAATTGAGGAACAAGTTAGCCCTCCAAAATAGCAGAGGAATCCTGAAGGTATCTTGCAGAACAGATAACCTGGCTCCTTGGAGGTACAGTAATTGTTGAAGGTCACAAGGTGAGTGGTAGAGCTCCACATACCACATGTGAGTGGATTGGACATGGCCCACCACTCCTAATTTGAGTCAGACTACAGGGGCTTGACAGACTATTTTTTTTTTAACTTTTTATTTTGTATTGGGGTAGCTGATTAACAATGTTGTGAGTTTCAGGTGAACAGTGAAGGGACTTCACCATATACACACTTGTATCCATTCTCCCCCAAACTCCCCATCCAGGCTGTCACATAACACTGAGCAGAGTTCCTTCCATGTGCTATACAGTAGGACCTTGTTGCTTGTCCATTTTAAACATAGCAGTGTGTACATGTCCACCCCAAACTCCCTAATTATGCTTTCGCCCTATGGTTCCATCTTCACCCAGCCCCACCCCATAACCAAGTAACCAAACCATAAGCCTCCCTTCTCCATTTTCCCTCCCTTCTCCACTTGATAGGTTTCTAGAGATTTGGTCATCCTCTTTCCTACAGCAAGGGACACACAACTACAAATAGAGATTCCTCTTATAAATGTGAATATTACTTACAAAAGGGTAACTCCTGCTGGGTTTTCAGAGTTTTTTGTTTTGTCTGTTTTGTTTGGTGCTTTTTAGAAAATAACCAGCTTCAAATAATTAATAAACCAAAGAAACATATTTTAGAGTGACAAATTCTGCTTACCTGTGGATGGCAATACAGACCTTTCTCAAGTAGCCACAGACATACACAGATACAAGCATCAGCAAGGGCCATGGAAGGAAAAGACAGCAGGCTATCAGAGATGTGCTGACTGGTGAGTGAGGTCAGTCTCCAGGTTCAAGACATTAAACTGGACAGCAGAATGGTTAAAGCAGGAAGTCTGGGTAGAGTATTCAGGTTTGCCCCCAGCTCCTCCACCACCTACTAACCCGTGAACAATTCACTCGACCTCTTGGTTCCTTCATCTGTACAATGAGTGCAAGAAGGCACAGTCCTTACCTCAAAGGGCTGTGGTGAAGATTACATGGTTAACAGCGTATGGTGATTAGCACTGTAGAGGTAGGCAGCACGTGCCCATTTGTAGTTGGCAGAGAGCACCTGGCACACCCCAAGGCCTTGATAAGTGTAGCTATTATCTCAATGGTACTTTGACCAAGAGCAAAACAAAATATAATGCTGTCCCAACAGTCTGGCCTAGGAGGACTTAATGAGCTAAGGCTTTCAATTTCCTCTTTTAGTAAACTCAAGCTGCACTTGGGAGAATTTATTTAAAAAAAAAAAAAAATCCCCATGGGCAGGTTCCATTCTGAAATAAATGAATTCAAAATTCTTAGGGAGAGACTATGGGCATCCTATTTTTTAAAGGAAGTTCTCCAGTCATTTTAATTGCAGCCTAGGTTGAGAACCATCGATCCAAGACATTCAAAATGTAAGAAGGTTCAAAACTGTAAACCTCTACAGTGCAATGAGTTATTACTGCTACTGCGGCCTCCAGTGCACAGCCCATGGTCTTCGAGCATACAAATAACTAGTCTTCTGAAGCGGCTGTGTGTGTTAGTCGCTCAGTCCTGTCTGAGCGGTTAGGTTCCCAATAATTCCTGTGCTCTCATACCACCCCCCTTTACCCTGACCCCCTCAACCCCTTTACTCCAACAGCAGAAATATCCGTAGGAAAGGCGCACAGGTAAGTCCCCTGCCCCATCTAGTGACTGGCTCCTGTGTATTCCTGCTGCTGCTGCTGCTAAGTCGCCTCAGTCGTGTCCGACTCTATGCGACCCCATAGACGGCAGCCCACCAGGCTCCCCAGTCCCTGGGATTCTCCAGGCAAGAACACTGGAGTGGGCTGCCATTTCCTTCTCCAATGCATGAAAGTGAAAAGTGAAAGTGAAGTCGCTCAGTCGTGTCCGACTCTTAGCGACCCCATGGATTGCAGCCTAACAGGCTCCTCCGTCCATGGGATTTTCCAAGCAAGAGTACTGGAGTGGGGTGCCATTGCCCTCTCCTGGGCTTCATTTAAGAGCCGGCTAGGACAACATTCTCCGGGGTTGAATTATTTACAGGCAGAGGCCACCCAGCCCAACTAGTGCATGGTGCATCCGCAACAAGGTACCTTTCCGCATCCCGGAAACCTTCAACACGGAGTAGCTAACCAAGATATTTGTCCTTAGGGTGGAGAGAAGGAAGGGATCAGGTTTCAGATCCTTGGGCATTGAGTCCATTTCCGAACCCGTAATTCAATAAACGAGTTTGTCTACTTCGAGAGGCTTAAGTGCCATGTCTTCCAGCTTGCTTGGGTCGTGGTTCCATTTGGATGTATACATGTGTCAAAACCCATCGAGCCGTAAATCTGGGCCTTTTACTTGGGGTAAAGGTACGCCTCGATTTTTAAAAACAGCACTGGGGAAAATTAAGTCGGAAATCAGTCGTTCGCTACGAGCTTCACGTGAAAGGATGAATCAAAGAGGGGAATCCCAAATTAGTTACCCACGCCCCGTGTGATCTGACAGATTAGGCTTACAAAGGGAGTGGGGCTGGAGAGTCTAAGAACGTCCCTGGAGTTTCCGACAACGACGGTCCGGAAAGGAGCAGACGGAGCCCCAAGCACCGCACGGTTTCGCCTGGATCTTGCGCGGCCAGGCGTCCTTACCGAACAGCAGGAAGGACAGCAACCAATGCAGCACCGCAGCCGTCTGCAGCCGCCGCGCCAGCGGGATGTTGAGTGGCGCAAACTCGACCTTCATGGCCCGGCCGTGGCGAGCGAGGGCGGCGCTGAGCGCGGTCGCCTGGGACCTCGTTGCTCCGCTGCGCCTGCAAAGTGTGAGCGGCCGCCCGGGCCAGCACCTGGCTCCCGAGCGCAGAGGAGGCAGCGACCGCCCGGGACTGGGCGCGGACTGGACTTGGTCTTGGGTGGGAGGGCCCGCCGGGGCTGAGGCTGGGGGCTACCAATCACAAGCGCCGGGGCTCGGGAGCAACTGCGGCGCCCGGAGCGCATTGGCTGACTCGCCAGGGCGCCGAAGAGAGAGCGCAACGCTGGGCACAAGGGTCGGCAAGCGGGGTCAGCTGGCAACCTGCCCAAGCCCGGCAACTCGGGTTCCTGCAATTAGCCTAGAAACCCGGGGATCTCCACCGAACCCTGGCCGTTGTTCAGAGATCGATTACTGTGCGTCCGGCTTCAGCATCCGCCCTTAAACCCACCTCTTCCTCCTAAAGTGTCTGCAGCTGGAGAAGGGTTAGGCTCTCCCACCAGCTGGAGGTAGGAGCAAGAGTTAGCTTCTCTGGAGCTTGGTACCCATCTGTTTATTGGTCTGTGTCCCCCACACCACTCCCAAACTCTGGGGGACTCCTCAGCTTTGTGTCTCAGATTCCTACACCTATCCTGGAAACCTTTCGCTTACTCATTCATTGGACATTTATTGAATACCTATCACTTGCCGGGAACAAATCTGGGCAGTGAGGATACATACACTAGCTCATTCATCAATTCTGCTCTCGGTACAAATTGAGATTGGAGGGTGGGGGTGGGGCGGGGAGAGAAACAAGAAAAATTAACCACACCATTGGGTGTGTAATTGCAAAGTGAAACCCTACTGTGAATGAATGAGAAGGTTCTAGGATTTAGACTGGAGGGTCAGTCTCAGAAGAAGTGACCTTGAATTTAATTATAAAGGTGAATCTAACTCAAGCAAAGGGAAGCACATGTGCAAAGGTCCTGTGGCTGAAACTAAAGTATATAAATATACTTCATTTACTTCATACATTCAAATATAATGGGAACTCAGAGAACAAGGAGATTGTAGTGAAATGATGCAAAAACAGTGGCCACGAATCAGATCCTTGCAGGCTGTGTTTAGGGTTCAAGTCTTTACCCTAAGATTTGCCACGGAAGGATTCCGTTTATGATATGCTAAATAAATGGAGTGATTCTAAATTGTGCCTCGGGCTTCCCTTGTGGCTCAGCGGTAGAGAATCTGCCTGCCAATACAGGAGATACAGGTTGGATCCCTGGGTTGGGAAGATCCCCTGGAGAAGGAAAGGGCAACCCATTCCAGTATTCTTGCCTGGGAAATCCCATGGAGAGAAGAGCCTGGTGGGCTGTAGTCCATAGGGTTGCAAAAGAGTCAGACACAACTTTGCAACTAAATAACAGATTGTGCCTCATCCTATGAGCACACACTACATTTTCTTTATAATTCTTACTGTAGAGTTGACCAACACCAAGTGGGAGGTAGCTGTCAAGTCATTGCTAGAGGGAGTTTGGAACAGGGCAAATCAACATAGTTGACTGCCAATCCCCCCACCATGCCCCTTTCTCCTTCAACATTTTAATAGAAAGTTGGATAAAAACAACAACACCTGAGTAGTTCAGGGGAGTAGTTTGTGACTTTTTGTATGCAAAACTTGCTGGGGTTTTTTTTTTTCCTAATTGAGAAATCACTTTTTTTTTTCCGGCCCCATTTTCTTTATTTCAAGCCACAGGTCTACTTGGAGGGTCAGCAAGTGGCTTGTGAATAAAATCAGAGTCTATGAATAGCGTCAGCACATTAAGAGACAGAATCACTGAATTCTCTCCTTAGGTCAAGATCTTTGGGATCCAGGAGTTGGTATTATTTATGGCACACCTGAGAGGTACCTGGCTCCGATTAACATTACCATGCTACTCACTACAAAAAAGCCCAAGGGTAGACTACTGAAGATGCCAGTGTCACCATTTTGTGAAGACTTAGTGGTAGCCCAATCCATGGACTTCATTACAGCTTTCTTCCATGTGGAATAACGAATTTCGCTCTCCTTGGCGTTGATCTGAGGTTCAAACCGCTCCATCGTGACAGCTGACAAATCCTCAGGCTCGAGACTCCACACGCCGACCCCTTCTGCAGCCCCTGCTGCCATGGCAGCTCCCAAGGCAGTCGTTTCCGGCATCGAGGGCTTCACTACCGGGATATACAGAATGTCGGCTTGCAGTTGCATCAAAATTTTGTTGTTGGTCATCCCTCCGTCCACCTGCAAATGACTGAGTGGAATTCCACAGTCGCGGTTCATGGCGTCCAGAATTTCTCGGGTTTGGAAACAAACAGCCTCTAGTGCAGCAAAAGCAATATGGCATTTATTGGTGAACTGAGTGAGCCCACAGATGATCCCTCTGGCACTGGGCTCCCAATAAGGGGCATATAGGCCTGAAAAGGCTGGGACGAAATAGCAACCATAAGAGGTACCTACTTCATTAGCAAGTTTTTCAATTTCCTCTGAGGTCTTTATAATTCCAAGATTGTCCCTTAGCCAGCGAACAACAGCACCAGCTATAGCTACCGAACCTTCTAGTGCGTAATATACTGGTTTGTCTCTGCCGAGCTTGTAAGCCACTGTGGTCAGAAGGCCATGTTCAGAAAATACACACTTATGGCCTGTATTGCATAGTAAGAAACAGCCTGTCCCATACGTGTTTTTGGCTTGTCCATCCTGGAAGCACAGTTGTCCTACCAATGCAGCAGACTGGTCCCCCAGACACCCTGATATGGGCACACCTTCCAAAGACCCAGCTTTCATTAGGCCATAGATCTCAGAAGAACTCCGGATATTTGGGAGAATTTTCATTGGAACTTTAAAAAACTCACAGAGCTCTTTATCCCATTCCAAAGAGTGAATGTTGAAAAGCATCGTCCTGCTTGCATTTGTTACATCTGTACAATGGACACCTCCACGGGCTCCTCCTGTCAAGCTCCAAATAAGCCATGAATCAATGGTCCCAAAAAGCGCTCTATCTTCTTCAACTGCCTTTTGAACTTTTCTCACGTTGTCAAGAAGCCAACGAAGTTTCACTGCGCTGAAGTAAGTGCTCAGTGGAAGGCCCGTCTTGGTCTTGACAAAGTTGTTATTTACTGGAATGCTTTTACTAAGACTCTCAACGGTAGACTGGGTTCTCAGATCGAGCCACACCACAGCATTGTATAGAGGTTCTCCAGTTAATTTGTCCCAGACTACAGTGGTTTCCCTCTGGTTACTGACACCAATAGCTTTTATGTTGGAAATATCAATATTGAGCTGTCCAAGTTTCTCACACGTTTTCTCTATACACTCATACACGGACAGCAGGATTTCCTTAGGGTCTTGTTCCACCCATCCTTCTTTAGGAAACTCTTGTTTTATTTCCACTTGATGATGACTAAGTAGTTCGGCTGTTTTTGAATTGAAAACCAAAAAGCGCGTCGAGCTGGTGCCCTGGTCCACTGCTCCCACCAACGGCCCCAAAACTGCTTTCTTCGTGGCTGCCATGAAACTAGCTTCGGTCGGTGGGCGGGCGAACGCGTCCCGTTTCCCAGGTGACGGCGGCGGGGGAGGGGAGGACGGCGAGCCCAGAGGGCCAAGCGGCGCGCAGCCTCAGAACGCATTATCTGCACCAAGCTTCTCGCCCCGCCCCTTCCACTTCTAGACTTTGGACCTCCCACCACTGCTACTGGGAATGTTGAGTATACGCCATGTCACACATTCTGCAAAGCCCTTTACCAAACAGAGCGCATCGTAAAGCAACCCTGTGAAATTAGCTCATTTGTCAGTTAATGAAGGCCAGGGTCAAAGTCAAGCAACTAACAGAGTGACAATTCAGCTTTGTTTATAACGTAGAGAGGAGAGTCCTCCCTTCTTCAGTTGACCCAAACGTGAAACAAGTATTTATGCAGTACCTGCTTGGCACCAGGCATAGCCCTCGGTCCTGATAACCCAAAGGTGAATTAAGACAGGGTCGCTGAGACTGAGAATTCACACGCATTCATTCATTGACTATTTATGAAAAGGCGTCCAGGTGCTAAACACTAGGTGGGGGTACGGGGATGGGCTGAATAAGAGGGGGTGAATAAGAAAGGTCTCTGACTTCATAGGGCTCAGAGTCTAGTGAGAGAAACAAAATAAGCCAAATGTGTGCTAGTGCCCTGAAAGACACAAGTTCTAGTGATAGAGGTTGAACACCTAATTATTTTTTAAATCAATTTATTTAATTGGAGGCTAATTACTTTCCAATATTGTGGTGGGTTTTGCCATACATTGACATGAATCAGCCACGGGTGTACATGTGTCCCCCATCCTGAATGCTCCCTCCACCTCCCTCCCCATCCCACCTCCTTCCCCATCCCACCTCCCTCCCCATCCCAACCCTCAGAGTTGTCCCAGTGCACCGGCTTTGACGCCCTGTTTCATACATTGAAATTGGACTGCTTCTTTCACATATGGTAATATACATGTTTCAGTGCTATTTTCTCAAATCATCCCACCTTTGCCTTCTCCCACAGAGTCCAGAAGTCTGTTCTTTACATCCGTGTCTCTTTTGCTGTCTTGCATATAGCGTTGTGGTTACCATCTTTAACACCTAATTATTAATAGAAGAGATTGGAAGTAACAAGAGTGGAAGTATGGAGACCCTAAGGAGGCTTATGTGAGAATAGAGGATGCTGGGTTGGCCTACTGTGTTAGCAAATAGAGATGGATTTGACATAAGCTTGAGAGATATAAAGACTGACAGGTTAATTGGATTCACAATATATTGGTGGGTAAGACAAGCGGGTTACCCAGAATTCCTATTCCTAGTCATTTGGAGTTCGCTCTCCTGAATTATGCTCTTGTCACTTTCCCGGAGCCCTCAGCAGGTAGAAAAGAACTGTCATATCCCACCACAACTCATTTGAGCAAAGTAGGGACCCATGAAGTTCTATCACAACTTTAATTAGCAAATAAATCATTCATTCACTTGTTTAACATTCAACACACTTATTTTGTACATATTGTGTACATATTGTGTCCCAGGTTATTGGAGTTAAATGGTGAGAAAGTTTTAATTCATCAAGCTATTCAAAACAACTTTTCTGTATGAGTTTTGTTAATCTCTAGAAATAAAACTCGGAGAAAGCAATGGCACCCCACTCCAGTACTCTTGCCTGGAAGATCCCATGGACGGAGGAGCCTGGTAGGCTGCAGTCCATGGGGTCGCTGAGAGTCGGACATGACTAAGCGACTTCACTTTCACTTTTCACTTTCATGCATTGGAGAAGGAAATGGCAGCCCACTCCAGTGTTCTTGCCTGGAGAATCCCAGGGATGGAGGAGCCTGGTGGGCTGCTGTCTATGGGGTCGCACAGAGTCGGACATGACTGAAGTGACTTAGCAGCAGAAATAAAACTAATAGGAAAGCATGAACCTTAGACATTATCTTTCTAAACTATGCATTTTGTGGAGTAAGGAGATTAGGGCAGAGAAGCTGATTTGTCTGTGGCACCCCAGCTAGTTACTGGCAAGGAGTAGACCAGATGTCTTTATGACTGCACTAAAACAGATGAGAAGTGATGTCCTGTAGGATCATGGGTTTCAAGCTTTGAGTTTAGCAGGGGTTTTTTCTTTTAAATCTTCAAATAACTCCAATTTATAAAAGAAATCAAAGTGAAACTGCTCTTATTGGAAATGAACAGGGACCCTGACTGCCACTTTGTCAGTATCTTCCTCCTTCCCAAGGTAACTGTATCTTTAGCAAAATGAAACTAATATCATCAAATAATTACAGAACTGAAACCATTCAGTGTCATTTTCAGGGGCTCCAAAGAGTTCTAGTACCACAGTCCTTTATGTCTCCGCACAGAAAGAATTCAGCGAGAGGCAAAGTGATGGATAAGATGGATATTAGAATAGGATGCTTGTGAGGCTTACAAGCAGGTAGGAGAGGAGGGATGCCACACCCCCCAGAACTTTATGGGCTACAGTTTTATAATCAAAAGAAAAGTGAGGAGGGGGAGAAGAACTTCTTTGTCTTTCTTGAGTAGGCATCATGCTTCCATCATCATTTCCTCCTCCAGGCTGAGAAGGGGAGTTTTGGTGTCTCTACCTGTCAAGCTAGGTTCACAGATGATTGTTTTTAATATGTACAGATAGTGTGTTCTAACTTACTGAGCTCACTGGGCAGGATGCGGTCTCGTGCCACCATTGTTTTATTGTTTGGGGGCATATCTCGTGTTTCTCTTGCATGGTCTTGTTGTTGATCAACTCTGCTTGATTTTGTACTTAAGCAAACCTGCTTTATCTTTTTTTTTTCTTTAATAATTTTCTTTATTTATTTTTGGCTGTGCTGGGTCTCCGTTGCTGTGAAAGCTTTTTCCCTAGTTGCAGCGAGCGGGAGCTACTCTCTAGTCATGGTGTGCTGTCTTCTCATTTTTGTGGTTTCTCTTGTTGGGAAGCACAGTCTTAGTTGCTCTGAGGCATGTGGGATCTTCCTGGACCAGGGATTCAACCCATGTCTCCTGCATTGGCCTTTGTATTCTTTACTGCTGAGCCACCACAGAAGCCCAAACATACTTTCTTGAGTAATTATTAACCTAGAGGAGTCTCCCACACTCTTCCTGTTTTACAGTACCCAAATGGGATTAACTATTTAATCACCTACTTTGTCCCATTAGAATCTCTGAGGGACTGGCAAATGGGTTGAAAACCACTTTGTGCATGTGTGTGTGTGTGTGTGGTGGTGGGGTGGTAGTTTTGGGTCATTTAATATTTGGAGAAATACACAGCTTAAACAGGGGTGCAGTTAAGTAACTGTATGTGATGTATCAACTTGACTTAGTGCTGACCAGGGTCTGTCATTGTCGTGCACGTGCGCTCAATCATATCTGACTCTTTGAGACCTTATGGACTGTAGTCTGCCAGGCTTCTGTGTCCAAGGGATTCACCAGGCAAGAATACTGGAGTGGGTTGCCATTTCCTTCTCCAGGGGATCTTCCTGACCCAGGGGTCAAACCTGCATCTCTTGCATCTCCTGCACTGGCAGGAGGATTCTTTACCATTGAACCAGTATCTCACCAGGTACTAGGCTACATGCTTCATATGCTGTGTTTGCTTTAAGCCTCATAACGGCTCTCCAGGGTAATACTATTATTCCTTTTACCAGTAAAGAAAGTGAGGCTAGAGGTCAAACTAATTGTTCACCTAGTAGGTAGTAGAAGTGAGTTTCTGTTGTTTGAAAATGGGTTTGTCTGTTTCTAGAGCCTGAGCAAATAACTACCATACTAGGCTCCTCCTCAAACAATATCACAAGGAAGGAAGGGAATGTTGTTGAAACCAAGGAATAAGTCACTGAAGAGCAAGTGGAAGAATGCAGAGGGCCAAATTCGTCATAATTTGGGTTAGGGTTAGTTATTCATTCAGCCAATAGTTATTTGCCAGTCATATTCTATGTGTTTGGCATTGGGTATATATGAGTGAATAAAACGTGCATAACTTTTCAATAATTCAACAAAAATTTATAAAGCAGCTTTGCCACGGTAAATCCTGAGGTGGCCATTGTGTTGGAAATCAGCTGTCCAACTTGAAGATCTGAGATTCCAGCAACCAAGTGCAGTTCCTCTTTCCAGGTCTTCTCTTTAATTAAGGAATGAGAAGGTGACAGCTCAGATTGCATCATAGGTTACAAAAGTCTACCCTTGGAAATGAGTAACTAAAAACCACTTCTTTGTTTTGTTTCCTGTGCATTTGACAATAGCTAACTTCTACTAGCAAGAAAATTTTGAAAGACCCTGATGCTGGAAAAGATTGAGGGCAGGAGGAGAAGGGGACGACAGAGGATGAGATGGTTGGATGGCAGCACCTACTCAATGGACATGGACTCCGGGAGCTGGTGATGGACAGAGAGCCCTGGTGTGCTGCAATTTATGGGGTCGCAAAGAGTCGGACATGACTGAGCAACTAAACTGAACTGAACTAGCAAGAAGATGCAATGTTTTTCTATAACATGACATTTTACTATAATTTATGTTAAAATGTTCCTATTATTAGGAAAGGAAACTGCATTTTCTCTAGAGTCATTGAGAGTCATTAAAGTGGACAGTTTAGCTCACTGTTCTGGTTTTCATAAAGTACATTCATCATAAAGGTAAATATTTCTCTCTCATTCACACACAGAGTACACACAAGAAACTCAGCTATCACAGTTATTCATTGAGAGTGACCAGCTCGGGTTAAAGTCAAACAGAGGACCATCACTATGGCAATTTCAATGGAATGTCCTTTAAGCAGTTATATTTTCAATACTCTTTTGAACGAAGTTCAAGAAACTTGCTTAGGACCCTCTGTTTTTTTTTTTTTTTATTATCTTCTCGATGAATTATTTTATCAGTCCAACAGGACTGGAATGTGTTTGTTCTGAGCAAAGTTTCAGGAGTCTTGCCCAAGAGAGTGAAACTTTGTAGCCACCCCATGATAATGTTGCAAAGGTTTCCTTTCTCTGTATTTTCTTTTGCTATAGGCACATACAAGTTCTCAGGTGGTGCTAGTGGTAAAGAACCTGCCTGCCAATGCAGGAGATGTAAGAGATGTGGATTTGATCCCTCAGTTGGGAAAATCCCTTGGAGAAAGAAATGGTAACCCACTCCAGTATTCATGCCTGGAAAATTCCATGGACAGAGGACACATGTGTCACAAAGAGTGGACAAAACTGAGCACATTATAATAAATTATAGGCATGTACAAGTTTTCAGACTCTATATACTATTCTTTTCTTTCACATTCTCCTTTGAAAGTCCAACTGATATAAGTTCAGTTGTTATCTTTCCATTAGTTAATGTTAGTATATGATTTCCTCTACAAAGTAGGCGCTTCCATAGTTGATGGTTTAAATTATTGTAATACTATGAACAATTGGTGGTGATGGTGGTTTAGTCGCTAAATCGTGTCCTACTCTTGCGACCCCATGGACTGTAGCCTGCCAGGCTCCTCTGTCCATGGGATTCTCCAGGCAAGAATATTGGAGTGGGTTGCTGTTTCCTTCTCCAGGAAATCTTCCCGACCCAGGAATCGAACCCAGATCTCCTGCATTGCAAGCAGATTCCTTACTGACTGAGGTACAGAGGAAGCCCCATGAATTAGAAATTATTATGGTAATCACTGCTGCTGCTGCTAAGTCACTTCAGTCGTGTCCGACTCTGTGCGACCCCATAGACGGCAGCCCACCAGGCTCCCCAGTCCCTGGGATTCTCCAGGCAAGAACACTGGAGTGGGTTGCCATTTCCTTCTCCAAAGAATGAAAGTGAAAAGTGAAAGTGAAGTCGCTCAGTCGTGTCCAGCTCTTAGCGACCTCATGGACTTCAGCCTACCAGGCTCCTCCGTCCGTGGGATTTTCCAGGCAAGAATTCTGGAGTGTGTTGCCATTGCCTTCTCCATGGTAATCACTAATGTTCATTAAGTGTCCTTTCTCTTCTCATGGTCCACTCTGCACTTTACTTTGCATGTGGTCTGGGAACCTATTTGGGGCCCCAGCAACCAAAACAAGGGAGAATCTAGGAGAAAGAAACTAGAAAGGCCCACTGCAACTGGCCGGGGCCTGACAGGCTCTTGAGAGAAGCTGTCAGCCATTTAAACAACAGTGTCCTTGGAGTTTTGCAGTAAACTGCATCATTCACTTTTAGTTTCCAAGAACATCCAATCCAATGGCTGGACTTTCACTCATGTTTGTATCTTTCTGGTTGTTCATGGCTCCTTGATATATGACCTGTTGGTTCCTCTGGTCTATTGTTAATATTGTTACTTTCCCTCCCCCGACACATGCTATTTCCCTGGTCCTGGCTGTTGTCATTTCTTCTTGGATTATTGCAATCTCCTAAGTGATTTCCATGCCTTGAGTTTTGCCCCTTGGTCTACCATCCCTAATCCCTTCTCCACAATGTATCCAAAGTGAACTTAAGAAAATACCAAGTTAATCATGTCACTTTTCTGCTTAAAACTTTTCAGTTTCTTCCATTGCTCTTAAACTCCAAACTCTTTCAAGTAGTTTCAGACCCTGCATTATAGGGCCTCTATTTACCTCTTGGGGCTTCCCTGATGGCTCAGCGAAAAAGAATCTGCCTTCAAATGCATGAGACATGGGTTTGATCCCAGGATCAGGAAGATCCCCTGGAGAAGGAAAAGGCAACTCACTCCAGTATTCTTGCCTGGGAAATCCCATGGACAGAGGAGCCTGGCGGGCTACAGTCCATGGGGTCACAGAGTCAGACAGGACTGAGCGTGCACACACACACATACACACACGCACTCACCTCTTGAGTCTCAGCTGTAATCCTTCTCTGACCCTTACACTCCAAGCTTTCATCCTTCTGAACTTCATTCATGTGAACAATCAAGTTTCAGGATGAGGAGGGAGACACTTGAGTCTTATGAATAACCAGGGATTTCAGTCCTTCTGGGTCTCTCTCTGCTATCTTTTCTTCATGTCAATATCATTTTAGCTCATTACTGATTAGTTTTCTCTGTATGATGGGAAACGTACAGAGAACATACAGAAACACCAATAGCTTTAGCCTTGCATCTTGCTGTTTCCACCATTAAAAAAAAAAAAAAAAAACAGAACCTCATGTCCCCAGTGGTTCCAAGTCCAAAATTCAGCTTACTTCAGCTGTTTACCCCTGGACCAATTCACTGGCATGAGATACAGTGTCCCGTTGCTTTACCGTGGTGACTCAAATGTTTACCCTGTGTGGAGAGAAACAAGGAATGCTGAGCAGATTATCCCAAGTTGCCTCAATCATAACTTGTTAGAAGAGAGAAGAGTTAGATTGACTTCAGTATTTCTGGCTTGGACAACTCTGTGGATGCTCATGACTCTGAAAAAGATAGGAAGAACATGGGGAAGAACAAATGTTGTGGTAAGTGGAAAGTATAGGTTTTGAGTATGGCGTGCCAGCCTGTTGAGAAACCAGCAAGAGATATGCAGAGGCAAGAGGTCGGCTGGGGGCTAGAATGACAGCCATATCTGTTTAGGTGATGGTGGAAGTGGAGATCTTTCAGGGAGAAGATCACCAAAGACACACCTCTAGAGGGTACCCCACACTGAAGATAGAGAAAGGGTAGTGTAGGAAGTAGAAGAGGCCATGAGAGTTAATATTGATCAAGTGTTCCCCATGTGCCAAGTATATATATATGTGTATGCTCAGTCGCTCAGTTGTGTCTCTTTGTGGTTCCTTGGACTGTCACTGCCAGGCTCCTTTGTCCATGGGATTTTCCAACAAGAATATTGGAGTGGGTTGCCATTCCCTCTTCCAGGGAATCTTCCTGAGCCAAGGGTTAAACCTGAGTCTCTTGTGTCACTTCCACTGGCAGGCAGATTCTTTACCACTAGCACCACCTGGGAAGCCCCATGCATAGCATGATCGGCTTCTATTAAAATTTGTACAACCACCCTAAGGTATACCTATGCTGCTGCTGCTGCTGCTAAGTCGCTTCAGTTGTGTCCGACTCTGTGCGACCCCAGAGACAGCAGCCCACCAGGCTCCCCCATCCCTGGGATTCTCCAGGCAAGAACACTGGAGTGGGTTGCCATTTCCTTCTCCAAGGAATGAAAGTGAAAAGTGAAAGTGAAGTCGCTCAGTCGTGTCTGACTCTTCACAACCCCATGGACTGTAGCCTACCACGCTCCTCCACCCATGGGATTTTCCAGGCAAGAGTACTGGAGTGGGGTGCCATTGCCTTATCCCATACCTATGCAGTAGATATTATTATTATCTTCACTTCATAAGAAATGAAGGCTTATCAGTATTCAGTAATTGGTCTAAGGTCTCAGTTAGTAAGTAGTTTAGCCACCTGATGCAAAGAGCTGACTCATTTGAAAAGACCCTGATGCTGGGAAAGATTGAGGGCAGGAGGAGAAGGGGATGATGGAGGATGAGATGGTTGGATGGCATCACTGATTCAATGGACATGGGTTTGGGTGGACTCCGGGAGTTGGTAATGGACTGGGAGGCCTGGCATGCTGCGGTTCATGGGGTCGCAAGGAGTCAGACACGACTGAGCAACTGAACTGAACTGAACTGAACTGAGATACAGAATCATAATCAGTGACTAGTTTTAGAACCCTTAACATGACATTGCATGGTTTCTCACCTACAATAGTAGAAAAATCCAAGGAGTTAAATAGAGGAGTTGAGAGTCAGGAAAATTAAGAAAGAATTTTAAGAAAGAGGGAATGGTCAATAATATAACAAGTCTAAGAAGTTTTTTTAAAAAATATAATTAAAATTGACCAGTGACTTGACAATCAGGAACATCAACCTGATGCTTGGAGAGTCTAGCAGACCTTCTTGATCTTGTTGGATCCATCAGTAGAAAACTTTGGTCATGTCCTACAAGAGATTAAAACTCCAGGAGAATTATAGGAAAGGCATATTAGGTTTTCATCAGAACAGAACTAGTTTTGGATACATAGCAATTAAAACGAGGTTGTTGTTGCTGTTTTGTTCAGTTGCTAAGTTGTGTCCAACTCTGTGCGACCCCATAGACTGCAGCACACCAGGCTTCCCTGTCCACTATCTCCCAGAGTGTGCTCAAACTTATGTCCATTGAGTCAGTAATGCTATCCAACCATCTCATACTATGTTATCCCCTTCTCCTCTTGCCCTCAGTCTTTCCTAGGGTCAGGGTCTTTTCCAATGAATCTGCTTTTCACATCAGGTGGCCCAAGTATTGGAGCTTCAGCTTGAGGTCAAAGTATTGGAGATTCAGTTTCAGCATCAGCCCTTCCAACAATATTCAGGGTTGATTTCCTTTAGGATTGAGTGGTTTGATTTCCTTGCAGTCCAAAGGACTCTCAAGAGTCTTCTCCAACACCACAGTTTTCAAAAGCCTCAATTCTTTGACATTCAGCCTTCTTTTGGTCCAACTCTCACACATGTACGTGACTACAGAAAAGACTATAGCTTTGACTATATAGACCGTTGTCGCCAAAGTGATGTTTCTGCTTTTTGATACTCTGTTTAGGTTTGTTGTAAATTTCCTCCCAAGCAGCAAGTGTCTTTTAATTTCATGGCTGCTGTCATCATCCGCAGTGATTTTGGAGCCCAAGAAAAGAAAATCTGCCATTGTTTCTATAAATTGTATCATCTATCATCTGAGTTTACAGCCCTGTCTCACACTCCTGGAGGCAGCAGCTCAAGTTTTACTAAGCTTAATACCAGAAAGGATTTGCAGTCTCAGATTACTTAGGTTGTCACCTGGAATATTAATAGCTAGTATTCAAAAGGTATTTGGCATCTTTCAAATTGTTTCCACATACTTTGTCTCCAAACCATCCAATGAGGTCCTACATCCACTTTATGGATGAGGAAATTAGGCTGGAATGGACAGTGTTTGTTTTTGAAGAAGAAAGCACATACATAATATCAGCATACCGCTTTATTTTTTTTCTAATCAAAATTTTTGCATTTCTTTTTTTAAATTGAGGTATAGTTGATATATAATATTATATAAGTTTCATGTGTAAAACATAATAATTCACAAGTTTTAAAGATTATATTACATTTCTAGTCATAAGATATTGGCTATATTCCCTGTGCTGTACAAAATATCCTCATATCTTATTTATTTTATACATAGTAGTTTGTACCTCCTAATCCCCTGCCCCTATCTTGCCTTTCCTCCTTTCTCTCTCCCCACTGGTAACCACTAGTTTTTTTTTTTCTCTATATCTGTGAGTATCTCTATATCTCTATATATGTGAGCTTTTGTTATATTTACTCATTTACTGTACTTTTTATATTCCACATTAGTGACATCATAGAGTATTTGTCTTTCTCTTTCTGACTTAGTATATACCTCCAAGTTCATCCATGTTGTTGCAAATGGCAAAATTGCATTGCTTTTTTAGACTGAGTTGTGTTCCATTGTGTGTGTGTGTGTGTGTCACATCTTATTTATCCATTCATCTGTTAATAGACCAGATCTGTTAATAGATCTGTTAAAGTGTCACTTTATATGCTGCTCTAGTGTGAGCTGTCATCAGACACAGCATTGCATTTTCAGGACCTATGTAGGAAGAATTTCGGATCTGACAACATGTCTTTCCCAGCTGCTGCCCAACCCTCAAACATTACAGGAAAGTGGCATAATCAGAAACTTCTTCCAAGGACGTTACACGTTTTATGGGCAAAAACAATCATCATCGGCCAGATCTACACAAGCTATGTAGTGATGAAAGAGCTAGGTTGTGTGCCACTGATTAGGCAGGGAGGAGAACCGAACACAATTGGTTTTTCCTCACAATAGAAGTAATCCTACTAATTACAGGTCTGTAAAATACAGAAGGTACAATGATGAAAGTGAGCTCGCCACCCCAAGATAACCACTGTTGACACTTTGGTGTATACCATTCCAGTTGTTTTACTTTTGTTCACAGTCACATACATACATGCCCTTGAAAAACCATTTTAAGTATGTTGTTTAGAAACTTGTTTTCCTGTACTACGTTGTGGACTTTTTAAAAGGAGCCATTTTATGATTAATTCATTTGTTTGGCTGCCTCGGTTCTTAGTTGCAGCATGTGGGATCTTCACTGTGTCATGTAGAATCTTTTGCTGCAGTGCATGGCCCTCCATCTGTGGTACGTGGGCCTCAGTAGCTGTGGCGCACAGGCGTAGTTGCTCCAAGGTATGCCGGATCTTAGTTCCCCGACCGGGGATTGAACTCACGTCCCCCACATTGCAAGGCAGATTCTTAACCACTGGGCCACCAAGGAAGTCCCTGTTGTAGAATTTTTCATGTTGAAAAATGCAGCATCATTTCTAATGTGTGCGTGGTATTCTATTATATGGAGGTGTCAGAATTTATTCCATCAAGTCCCATATTGTTGGACATTTGTCTCCAAATTCTCGGTATTATAAAGAGAAGAATACTCCCTTCATTATTTCCTTGGAATAATCCTAGGTGTGGAATTTCAGGATGAAAGAGTATACATCTAAAAGTTTGATTCATATTGTCAAGCTACTATTTATATTCCTGACAGCTGTGCCTAAGAGTGCCAGCCTCCTAAATCTTTGCCAGCAGGAGGCAGATCATTTACTTCTTTAATCTTTGCTAGTCTCCCTGGAGAAAATATCTCTGCTTTCACTGTGGTTTTAATCTGCATTGCTTCCCCCCTCCTCACTTTTTGTTTTGTGTTTCTGTTGATTGAAATGGTTGTTAACATTCTTTGACTGTTTTTTTTCTATTGAAGTATCTATTTAAAAAAGAAAAGATAATACTCTCTATATAATATATAACAATATGTATTTTAATATTAATGATATAAATATATAATATTCCTATCATTAAAGGAAACCATCAAACATTTATCTAAGGTCTGCTCTGTGCTAGTCACTGTTTAAGGCTCTTGGCATATATTATTGAACAAAATACAAAAATTTCTGCTCTATAAAATTTATATTTTATTAGGGAAAGACATTTATATCTAATAACCATAATAAACAGTATAGTCAGGGATAAATCTCTCTTAGACTTGTTGGAGCTGAGAGAGCTGGCTCTGCAGGAGTCTGGGGTCAAGAACACTCTAACAGAGGAAACTGCTGATTCAAAATTTCTAAGGTGGACCAGTGTCTGCTATGTCGAAATACCTGCATGGAGACTATGGTTTTTGGTTAGAAAAGTTCCTAAATTAACCCATAAAGTACATATGATTCCTAGTAAAACATCAGAAGAATGTTTTTCAGAACTTGATAGAATTTAAAGCTCATGGAGAAAAAGTAACATGAGAGAATAGTCAAGAAATTTTTTAAAAAGGAAGCACCGAACACTCCTTCAAATACTGAAATGTATTATGAAGCTATAATAATTAAAGCAGTTTTGTACTAGCAATGGAATAGATAGTTCAGCAACAGACCCAAATAGATATGGAAATTCAATATGTGCTAGAGAAGGTATTTCAAATCTTTGAGGAAAAAGAAGTTTATTCAATAAATTTTGCTGAGCTAACTGGATAGCTGTTTAGGGGGAAAAAAAAAAATCTGGTTCATTCAGTATCTTAAAACCAAAGTGAATTTTGTAATGATCTGAGATTTAAATGGAAAAGGAAAAAAATCCATTCAAGTCTTCTGAAAAGAATATGTGATTTTTAAAAGAAATAACTTGGGATGGTAAAAGTTCTATTAAAACAGAACATAACAATCCCACTGCTGGGCATACACACTGAGGAAACCAGAATTGAAAGAGATACGTGTACCCCAATGTTCATCGCAGCACTGTTTATAATAGCCAGGACATGGAAGCAACCTAGATGTCCATCAACAGATGAATGGATAAGAATGCAGTGGTACATATACACAATGGAGAATTACTCAGCCATTAAAAAGAATACATTTGAATCAGTTCTAATGAGGTGGATGAAACTGGAGCCTATTATACAGAGTGAAGTAAGCCAGAAAGAAAAACACCAATACAGTATACTAACACATATATATGGAATTTAGAAAGATGGTAACAATAACCCTGTATATGAGACAGCAAAAGAGACACTGATGTATAGAACAGTCTTTTGGACTCTGTGGGAGAGGGAGAGGGTGGGATGATTTTGGAGAATGGCATTGGAATATGTAAAATATCATATATGAAACGAGTCACCAGTCCAGATTCGATGCACGATACTGGATGCTTGGGGCTGGTGCACTGGGACAACCCAGAGGGATGGTATGGGGAGGGAGGAGGGAGGAGGGTTCAGGAGGGGAACACATGTATGCCTGTGGCGGATTCATTTTGATATATGGCAGAACCAATACAACATTGTAAAGTTTAAAAATAAAATAAAATTAAAAAAAAAACAGAACATAAAATCCAGAATATATAAAGGAAAAGAATCATAAATTAGATTCTTTAAATAAAATTCTTTTAAAAATGCTGTTTATGAAAAAAAAAAAAAACTTAAAATCAAATTTGAAGTTTTCCTATTGTGTTTCTACTCAGCTATAGGCCACCAAGCATTTGTTTCCCTCACCTCCCAAAAGGAGGCCACAATTCATCTCTTGTTTCTCATTTCATTTTAAGTTCCTTAAAATACATCCATAAAGGTATACCAGAAAAAGCAGAACACTACTAATATTTTTCAAACCCTTGGGTATCCCAATGCTATAGGCTTTGTCCTTTCCATCCCACAGGCCTGTCTCAATTCTAGCTATTCATGGAGAAGGTTGACTAGAAGAACTGACTAGTCTCAGATTTTCTGTTTATCATCGGTTTTCCTTTAGTCTTACCATCTATTGACATGTCGTTTTTCAGTTGCTAAGTCACATCCAACTCTTTGAGACCCCATGGACTGTAGTTCATCAGGCTTCCCTGTCCATGGGGCTTTCCAGGCAAGAATACTGGAGTGGGTTGCCATTTCCTTTTCCAGAGCATCTTCCCAGACCAGGGATCAAACCCATGTATCCTCTATTAGCAGGAGCATTCTTTACCGCTGCCACCAGGGAAGCCCCATCTATTGATGTATGCCTAAATAATATACTCTTTAGGTTACCCTGTTTTTCATTTTTATATAAATGGCACCATGCTGTATATATATTTCCATGGTTTGTTTATTTTTTTTGTCCAAGTTTATACATGCAGCTGTAATTCATTTTCACAGCTGTATGGTGCTTTGTTGTATGAATTTATAATTATTTACCTGTTCTAATATCAATAGACATTGGGATATTTCCAGTTTTTAACTATAATGAACAATATAAGTGAACATTCTTATTTGGTAGTCCAGTGCACAAGGGTAAGAGTTTCTTTGGGGAATACTCCTGGGTTCCTAACTGCTGGGTAGTAGGGCAGGCATATGCCCCGCCTTGCTAGGTAGGTAAGGTCATGTTTTCCAAAGTGGCTGTATCAGTTTATACTCCCATATTCTTACCAACATCTGGTTTAGTCAGACTTTCACATTTTTGCCAATCTGGTGGGTATAAAAATGTATTTTATTTTAATCTTGTTTGTTGATGTTGTATAGTTGCTAAGTCATGTCCAACTCTTTTGTGACTCCATGGACTATAGCCTGCAAGGTTCCTCTGCCCAAGGGATTTCCCAGGCAAGAATACTGGAATGGGTTGCCATTTCCTTCTCCAGGGAATCTTTCCGATTCAGGGATTGAACCCACGTCTCTTTTGTATCCTGCATTGTGGGCAGATTCTTTACTGCTGAGCCACCAGGGAAGCCCTAATTTGTGTCTTCCTAATTTCCATTGTATGGAGAACTTTTCATGTTTATCGGCCAGCCCATCTTTCAGTCCTAGGAAATAGTGCCATCTCATTTTTGCTTTCAGGCTGGGTTTAAAATTAGACAAGAGAAACACCTATCTATATTTTGTGATGTACTATCCCAACATTTTCCACATATCTTTTTTATCTGTCAGCCAACGCCATTTTTCAGAGAAGGCAATGGCACCCCACTCCAGTACTCTTGTCTGGAAAATCCCATGGACAGAGGAGCCTGGTGGGCTGCAGTCCATGGGGTCGAAAAGAGTCGGACACGACTGAGCAACTTCACTTTCACTTTTCACTTTCATGCACTGGAGAAGGAAATGGCAACCCACTCCAGTGTCCTTGCCTGGAGAATCCCAGGGATGGGAGAGCCTGGTGGGCTGCTGTCTAAGGGGTTGCACAGAGTCAGACACGACTGAAGCAACTTAGCAGCAGCAGCAATGCCATTTTTGATGTGTACTTGTAGCCTAGTTTTCCCTTTTCCATTAGATTATCCTAACATTTTTGTTGCTGAACAGGGTTCTTGGCCTTCCCCAATCAATAGAAATGGACTAGAGGCCAGACAAGAAATTCAGACCAGGCTTTACTGGGGCCCCTGCTGCAGCAGGGAGGAGTGAGAACAAAAAAACACGTTCCCTTGCTTACTCACTCCTTGAGTGCAGGGGGGAGGAAGGCGGAAGGAGAGAGCTTGTTCCTTACATGGGGTGAGGGTAGGAATGTGTCCACAGGTAGGACAGAGGGGTAGCTTTGGTGTTTTGCTCACCTGTTAGGTGGTACTGTGTGCAGGGGAGTGTGCACAGTACCCTTACTGTGGTGCTCCCAGCACCCCATTTTTGCTCCAGGCTCTTTGAAAGTGGCAATTGGGTTTTCTTTTTTCTTTTTTGGGGTCTCTTTGTATCTTTTGTTCAGAATCTGTCCCACTGCGCATGCACACAGCTATTTTTAGTTCCATACAATTCCTTTGTATTTTGTTGCATGAAGAGAGGTGTGTCCCAGTACAAACACTGAAGCACAGCAACAAAAGGTGCCAGGCCTGTCTTAATTCTAGCTAGTCGTGGAGAAGGTTGTTGTTCAGTCGCTCAGTTGTGTCTGACTCTTTGCAACCCCATGAACTGTAGCTCGGCCAGGCTTCCCTGTCCATCAATATCTCCCTGAGTTTGCTCAAACTCATGTCCATTGAGTTGGTGATGCCATCCAACCATCTCATCCTTTGAAGCCGCCTTCTCTTGACCTCAACCTTTCCCAGGAGAAGGTACAGGGTACCTATGCCTGCACAAGGACAAAAAGCAGGATGGATGAGATATGGCATGTAGAAGCTGGGAACAGAATGCCTCTGAGAATAGTCTGAAACTGAGGATAATAATAATGACAATGCCCAAATTCCAGGACTCAGGACACAAGAATTATGCTACTCGTTTATGAGTATTATTTCTAATCCTTACAATAATAGATGAGGAAAAAATGGAAACAGTGATAGACTTTATTTTCTTGGGCTCAAAATCACTGCAGATGGTGACAGCAGCCATGAAATTAAAAGACACTTGCCCCTTGCTATGGGGTTGCACAGAGTCGGACGCAACTGAAGCGACTTAACAGCAGCAGCAGCAGCTCCTTGGAAGAAAATCTACACAGTGTATTAAAAATCAGAGATGTCACTTTGCCAACAAAGGTCTGTATAGTTAAAGCTAGTTTTTCTAGTTATCATGTATGGATGTGAGTTGGACCATAAAGAAAGCTGGGCACCAAAGAATTGATGCTTTTGAAGTATGGTATGGGAGGAGACTCTTGAGAGTCCCTTGGACTGCAAGGAGATCAAACCAGTCAATTGTAAAGGAAATCGGTCTTGAATGTTTATTGGAAAGACTGATGCTGAAGCTGAAGCTCCAATACTTTGGCCACCTGATGTGAAGAGCCAACTCATTGGAAAAGACCCTGATGTCGGGAAAGATTGAGGGCAGGAGGAGAAGGTGGGGGACAGAGGCTGAGATCATCGGATGGCATCACCAATTCAATGGACATGAGTTTGAGTAAGCTCCAGGAGATGGTGAAGGACAGGGAAGCCTGGCATGCTGCAGTCCATGGGGTTGAAAAGAGTCAGACATGACTGAGCAACTGAACAACAACAACTTTATAGATAAGGAAAATAAGGTTAAAGGCCACAGAACAATTTGGAATGTCCAGAGAAGAGCTGTTCAGCATGCAATAATTCAGGAAGTTCTTTATTCACTGATTCATTTTTCATCGAGTATCAATTTGGGGGGCAGAGAATTTTATTTGGCTTTGGGCAAATTTTATTTGCCATTGATGGGCCTCTGCCAATCTATCGTGTTAGGCACTGAGAAAGCACTGCCTGCAACCAAACAGGAAAGCTTATGTAAAAAACAAACAAAGAAAAAAACCCAGATTAATTGGCAACTGTGTGTGGGTGTGTGCTAAATTGTTTTGGTCACGTCTGACTCTTTGCAACTCTATGGACTGTAGCCTTCCAGGTTCCTCTGTCCAAGATTCTCCAAGCAAGAATACTGGAGTGGGTTGCTATGCCTGCCTCCAGGGGATCTTCCCGACCCAGGGATGGAACCTGCATCTCCTGCATTGGCAGGCTGTTTACCACTAGCACCACTTGGGAAGCCCTACCTGGCAACCAGGGAGGCCTAAATCCCACATAGCCACAGTCCCTTCAGCTGAATGGTCTTGGAGGCCCTCACTCACTGTCCAGTAGAAAGGATAAGGGTAGGCTCCCTTGTGGAACTGTCTCAGCTCTACCTTCTGAGTTGGGTGAATCAGAGTGGGCCTCAGTTTTATCATTTGCAAAATGAGGATAATGGCAGCAGCTACCTGGTGTATTATTTCCCCATGGCTGCTGTAACAAAGTACCACAAATGCAGTGACTTTAAACTAATAGATGCATTTGCTTATAGATCTGACGGAAGTGCCGAAGAATTGATGCTTTTGAACTGTGGTGTTGGGGAAGACTCTTGAGAGTCCCTTGGACTTCAAGGAGATCCAACCGGTCCATCCTAAAGGAGATCAGTCCTGAGTGTTTATTGGAAGGACTGATGCTGAAGCTGAAACTCCAATACTTTGGCCACCTGACGTGAAGAGCTGACTCATTTGAAAAGACTCCAGTGCTGGGAAAGATTGAAGGCAGGAGGAGAATGGGACAACAGAGGATGAGATGGTTGGATGGCATCACTGACTCAATGGACAGGAGTCTGGGTAAACTCTGGGAGTTGGTAATGGACAGGGAGGCCTGGCATGCTGCGGTCCATGGGGTTGCAAAGAGTTGGATACAACTGAGAGACTGCACTGAACTGAACTGAACTGAACTGATAGATCTGAGAGGCAGAAGTCCAAAAGTCCAAAATTCTGAGGGGCAGAATTCCAGGTTCACTGGGCCCAAATTAAAGTGTCTAGAGACATTCCAGGGCTGCTCCTGAAGGCTAGGGGAGAAGCCTTACTCATCTCTTCCATTTCTGGTGGTTCCTGGCATTCCCTGGATTGTGGCTGTATCCCTCTGATCTCGTCCCCCATGGTTACGCTGCTTCCTCTCTTCTGTTTTTCTTAAATCTTCCTCTAACTTCTTCATGGAGCCCTGCCCCAAGGCCACAGGTGCCAGGCCTTTCATCAAGGCCACTGAAGTGGAGCCCAGAACCAAGGTCACCTCTGGAACTGACTAAGCCCCTTTGTGGGGCTGCCCAGGTGGTGCTAGTGGTAAAGAACACGCCTGCCGACTCAGGAGACATAGCAGACTTGGGTTCACTCTCTGAGTTGGAAAGATCCCCTGGAGGAGGGCATAGCAACCCACTCCAGTATTCTTCCCTGGAGAATCCCATGGACAGAGCAACCTGGTGGGCTACAGTCTATATGGTTCCACACGTTTGGACATGACTTAAGTGACTTAGCATGCAAGCCCCTTTGTAACCCTTACCTAAAGCCTCCTCCCTGGCCACCAATCACCACCAACAAGCTTCCTGATCCCATTTTAGGCAAAAATGCCCACCCCAGTGCTCACCCTATAGCACTCTGACCAATCACCTAATGTCACCCTTCCAGCAGGAATTCTGTCTTGAGGCTATAAAAATTGGCTACTAACCCAGGGAAAGCATCCGCTCTCCCTTGAGCAGGGATGCTGTAGCTGTTCTAACAGCCCCCAGTCCACTGTGCTAGCAGCGCCCTCATTATCTCCGCTCCTATTCTCAAGAAACTCCCTTCTAAAATACTGTGTCTGGAAATTCTTTTCCAACCGGCACTCAGACTGCCTAGACTTTCCTCTTATAATAATACATGTGATTGTATTTAGGGCCTATTCTTATAATCCTGGATAGGCTCTGCATCTCGAAAATCTTAACTATCTAAAAAGACTGTTTCCATTTAAGGTAACATTTACAGGTTCCAGGCATTAGGGCCTGGAACATTCCATGGCTGTTCTGCTGCCGATTACACTGAATGTTGTTAGAAGGAGATCTGCCAAGGCCAGCAAAGGACTGAGCACAGCATCTGCCAATAGAAACCCAGTACATGTCAGTCTGTTTCCGCTTTTAAAAAATGGTTTCTAAGGAAGCCTCCCTAATACGGCTGCGATAAAGTCCAAAGCACAGCTAGAACACGTAGTAGGGTGTAAGAGATTAGTTTTTTGGTTTTAGTTCAGTCGCTCAGTCGTGTCCGACTCTTTGCGACCCCATGGACTGCAGCACGCCAGGCCTTCCTGTCTATCACCAACTCCCGGAGTTTACTCAAACTCATGCCCATTGAGTCGGTGATGCCATCCAACCATCTCATCCTCTGTCGTCCCCTTCTCCTCCCGCCTTCAATCTTTCACAGCATCAGGGTCTAAAGAATGAGATAAAAGCAGAAACGCTAACAGTTTGGCTCCCGCTACTTGGGTTTGCACATCACGCAGTCCTGGCTGCCTGCTAATAAGCGTCAGTTGTGTCTGACTGTGCGACCCCACGGACTGTAGCCGGCCAGGCTCCTCTGTCCATGGGATTCTCCAGACAAGAATACTGGAGAGGGTTTCCGCGCCCTCGTCCAGAGGATCTTCCCCACCCAGGGATGAAATCCAAGTCTCTTAGCTCTCTTGCACTGGCAGGAGGGCTCTTTATCCCTAGCGCCACCTGGAGCTGCCTAAGACCTCGCCTTCTCACAGTCTCACTCCCTCCCAAGAGACGTCTCTATCTCTAGGTCCCGCCTTCTCTAGGTCCCGCCTTCTCTAGGTCCCGCCTCCTCCACGCACTCGCCCCGCCTTCGCCCCGCCCACCTAGCTGGCCGTCCTCCTTCCGTAGTGTTGAAGGCGTGAGGACCTTCGCGGGCTGTTCATCTTACTGCCTATCAAACCCTCGCCCATTCTATCCAAGTATGTCACCTTTTTCGGCCTCCAGTTTATTCTCCCAACGAATTAGATTTAATGAGCTTCATGGTGGCGACTCACCTGCTTTCAAATGAAAATCGAGAGGAGGAACTGTGAGAATTAGACGGGCAATATTTAAGACAGCCCGCACGGAAGGTTCGGGTCCTACACACAGGCCGGTCGCCGAGCCTGGGCCCGCGCTCCGCGCAGGCGCAGTGGGCAGGACTCACCATGCCGACTGTCAGCGTGAAGCGAGATCTGCTCTTCCGAGCCCTGGGCCGGACCTACAGTGAGTGCGCGTCCCGTAGCCTGTGCTCTGCGCCTCTCCTCGGAGGCTGGGACCCTCTTGCAAAAAGGCGTTGTGGCCACGTTTATGCTGCGCGCAGGTTTTGGCCTCGCGTTCGGGGTCCAGCTAGGGTAGGCCAACCGCGGATGTAGCCTCTGGGAACAGTTTGCCGCGGGTGTCAGGGCAGCACCCGCACGTGCTGGGCTCGCAGTGTCATTCATTCACGGGTGTCTTACGGAGCGCCTCCGGCGTACCTGATGCCAGGGGGTAGAACAGGAATGAAGCTCCGGATGGCATTCCAAGTGTAGCCAGTGGAGTGCAAGAAGAGCGCTCTGGGAACTCCCATTTGTGAGCAGGAGCAGGAGGCACAGCCTGCTTTCCTTCCTAGTTTTATTTTATTCACGTTTACCTAACGCCGGTTATGTGCCATGTATTGTTCTTGGCGTTTGGGGAATACAGCGGTGCACAGGGCGCCTAAAGTCCACCACGTTCACATTTCTGATGAAAGGGGCAGATAATAAAACCAGCTTAGTAACTGATGCTGGTTTGGATAATGTTAAATGCTAGCAGGGAAACAAAAAAGATACTGTGTCTGGAAAAACGTTAATTAGGTGGTAGCATGTGGTCTCAGAGAAGGCAATGGCACCCCACTCCAGTACTCTTGCCTGGAAAATTCCATGGACGGAGGAGCCTTGTGGGCTGCAGTCCATGGGGTCGCTAAGAGTCGGACACGACTGAGCGACTTCACTTTCACTTTTCCCTTTCATGCATTGGAGAAGGAAATGGCAACCCACTCCAGTGTTCTTGCCTGGAGAATCCCAGGGACGAGAATCCCAGCCTGGTGGGCTGCCGTCTATGGGGTCACGCAGAGTTGGACACGACTGAAGTGACTTAGCAGCAGCAGCACCATCATCTGATGTTTTATTCTCTAGCTATCCTCTCCCTTTTCTTCATATTGAGAGATATCAGGTAAACTTGATTATTCATAAATATCTGTTGACTGCTGGCTCATTAAAGTTTCACTCAGGAAGATTGATCTTGGTGTACTTCAGACAGTTCAGGAATAATACTCATTATTATTTTATATTTCACGTGTTCTTAATCTTTTAAATGTTAATTAAATTAAGGTCAGATTCTGTACCACTAAGCCATCAGGGAATCCCTCAAGCTGCTTTTATTTTATTCATTTTGCTCTTCTGGGGCAGTTTTCTCTCCTTAGTCCATCTTTTTTTATCGCCTTTCTGTTAAGATGTTTTCTTCTTGCCACTCGTTTTCTTGTTAACTGATTTGTTTTCACTGTTCTTCAATTCTGGGCCTGTCCTGCCTTGGTGTAATTGCTTGCAATGCTGCCAGGGCCACTTCTGTATATCATATAAACCCCAAAGATGTAGTTACTTAGGGGGGTCATTTTGTTAGAGGGAATCATTAAACATGATTTATTGTTGGTTCTTCCTTGCATTTAAGTGGTGAAATAGAGCTGAAAGGAATAAAACAAATTGTATGATAATTAGGACCCAATACAGGATTCAGTATATTTTAATGAGTCCAAACAATTTTGTCAGTAACCATTTAGTTATCTATAGATAATCCTCACACTTAGCACCTTAAAACAATGGTCATTTGGTGTATGTTTCTGAGGCTCAAGGATTGGGGAGTGACTTAGCTGAGTGGTTCTGACTTTCACGTGGTTGTAGTAAAGGTGTCAGGTCTATACTCATCTCAAGGTCTAATGGGCTGGAGAGTCTTAATTCCAAGTTCACTCAAGTGCTTGTTGGCAGACAGTAGTTCCTTGCTGAGTTTTGGTCAGAGGTTTCAGTGCTTCCCACCTTGACCTCTCCATAGGACTGCTTGCAACATGGTGACTCGTTTGTCCCAGAGTGAGAGGTCCAGGAGAGCAGATAGTCAAGAGAGAGGTCACGATAGAAGCCACAGTTTTTCCTAACGTATCAGAGGTGATATACCATCCCTGGCCATATTCTCTGGGTCACAGAGACCAATTCTGGCACTGTGCAGCTGGAGACTGCAAAGGATGTTGGTACCAGAAGACCAGAGGCAAGTGTTCTTGGAGGCCAGCTTGGGACCTGACTAGTACCGTCTGTCCTGTGGCCCCCAATGATTCATGTTCCTCCCACATGCAACGTATACTCCCTCCCAAAGCCCCAAGAAGTGTCATCGCATTACAGCAGCAGCTCACAACCCAGTCTCTTCATCTAAATCAGGTCCAGTTGCGGACGAGGCTCTTCAGTGTAGTTCCCTAAGTACAGCTCCTCGAGTATAATTACTCTTGACCCGAGAGACTAAAGAGACAGGTTATCTGCTCCACCTGCACCTAACATACAGTGGTAAGACAGGCCTAGGACATTGTTCTTCAAAAGATAAGATTGGAGACACAAAGGACTTACTGGTCCATGGTAGTTCTGAAATTGGGCTGGTAAATGTTGGAAATTCTTGATTAGAACTTCAGGCCTGGGATCTTTGTCCTTGGTTCTGCTCCACCCTCTAGTCTCTTGGTTCTACCCTCCGGATGATGCTCTTTACTTTATTTTTTTGGTGAAAAGAAAGCACTCTTTACAGCTGATTGGTTTTCTCAGTCTTCTTCCCACTAACAGCTTTTGGGTATTCATTTCTTCCCGTCTCTGTCCCTTTTAGCTCCAGCTTGCAATGTTTGTGCATATGTATTTCTTTAAAAAGAAAAAAAAAAAAAACTCTGGATCTTCAGTCAGTTTTGTTGGTTTCCACTTCCTTGGTCAAAAGCCACAGCACTCACGGATCTCTGAAATAAGCTGTTCTGTACCTTGGGCCTCTGCTGACACAGTGCTCTTATTTAAACTCAGTTGGGAGACTGAATAAATTTGTGAGGCACATCCTTCATTTCTTGATCCATAGTGCCTTTTGTCTGAGTGAACAGTGTTTTTGATTTTGCTGAGTCTCAAGAGTTTACAGTCACACCCTTGATTTCATCTTTAGACCATGTCTCCCTGGCGATGCTCTGGATTTGCTCTTTGCTCAGAAGTCATTTTTTAATCTTAGCATTTGTTGTATCTGAGGAGACTGAAAATTTTGAAAACCATCAAGTCCAAGCTCCTTTTTGTTTGCTAGTCTTCATCTCTTCTCTCACATTATAAACCACTGTGTCAGCACTGGATGGAAAGCTTAGTTAATATCACCCTGTTGAGTGGGTACATTTTCTTCAGTCCTGGTAACTGTCAGCAATAGTGTTGCTAAGCTTTGCCTCTACATGAAAAGGATACTGGGTCTGTCAGTTTCCAGTAACACTTCCTCACTTTCCTCCATGTCCTTACCTGCCTCCTTGTCGGAGACTGAGGCTTCAAATAACAGCTTTGTCAGGCACTTGAGGTTTTGTTTACGCTGTCAAAGCCCACCTCCTGACTCCAGAGCCTTTCTTGCGTTTTGTTTTGTTACGGCAGCACTCCACTTCCAGGGACCGAAGTCTATGTTAGTTATTTACTGCTACATCACTGATTACACCAGTATTTAGGAGGCTAAAATGACAAGGCTTTATTATTTCGCAGTTTCTGAGAGAGGAATCGAGGGAGGAGCTGCGGAGCTGGGAGAGCTGGCCGTGGGTCTCCTACCAGGTTGCAGGCAAGCTGTCAGCTGGGTGTGCAGTCATCTCAGAGCTGGGCTGGGCTGGACAGTGTGCTTTGGGTTCGTCCATGTGGTCGTCTGAGACCTCAGTTAACAGGGTGCGAGCACCAGGAGGAGGGCTCGATGGGGGCCTTTGTCACCTCCTGCCCTAGTTAATGACACTCGCCACCTACACGTTCACCCCACCAGGGACCTGGGAGCCATCCTAGGCACCTCCTGCTCACTCACTCTTCCCGCCTCCCAGTCAGCCTTTGCGCCTTACAGATTCTACCTTCCGCATTTCTCACATTCTTCCTTCTCCCTCACTCACTGCTGCTGCTTTAATGAATTCCTCACTGTCTCACTTGTTTGCAGTAGATTCTCTGCTCCAGTTCGTCTGCCACCCTGCCACCATTCTTTTTTGTTGTTGTTTTGGCTGCACCATGCAGCACGAGGGATCTTAGTTCCCTGACCAGGGATTGAACCTGGTCCCCTGCATTGGGATCACATTCTTAACCACTGGGGATGCCAGGGAAGTCCCCTGCCACCATTCTTTAAAGCAGGGGTCCCCAGCCTCTGGGATCTAATGCCTGATTTTCTGAGGTGGCGCTGATGTAATAAAAAGAGAAATAAAGTACATGATAGACGTAATGTGCTTGAATCATCCCCCAGGTCTGTGGAAAAATTGTCTTCCACTAAACCGGTCCCTGGAGCCAAAAAGGTTGGATACCACTGCTCTAAAGTGCAGATCTGACCATGCTGTTGCCCAGCTGAAAGTCCTGCAGTGTAACTCCCCGTCGCCTCAGGCAGGACGGGGGGCAAATCCCTTGGCATCAGGAGCTGACTTCTCTCTACTTCTTCCATTGTATCTCTTCCTGACATGAGCCTCATGCAGCATTCATAGGGAACGTGCCAGATTTCTCATGCTGTTGTCTCACTCCCCACGGTCCCTGCCTAATGGACTCCTTTCTGTGAAGTTTTTACTGACCCTCAGTTGATGACTTCCTTTGTGCCAGCTCTGTACCTTGCACTTAACATACCTGCATTTACATATCTGGTTTGTTTGCTGGAGTAGGAAGTAGTTATGGCAGGAATTGTGTTTTATTTATCTTTGTAGCCCTGGCACCTAATATAGTGCCAACTCATAGAAGATGCTCAGTAAATGTTAACTTGAATTGAACTTCAATGTCAGGATCAGAAATCTTAAGACCAGCTTAACACTAGAATATACTGGTAATGATGGTTTGTGTTCCATTCTTCGTAACATGAAAACCCTGACAATGCTGTGTATCAGGTAGCAAAGCGAAGTAAGATGTGATTTAAAAGTAAGGAAGAGAACTATTAATGATTGCAGACCTACTGTGTTTCAGGATACTAGGTGAAGCCCATTATCTGCATGAATGCATTTAAATCTTTCCAACAGTTGCGTGCATGGCTGTAAAATACTACTTTATGAGGCATAGGAATCAGAAAGTTTCCATAAGGTGCCAAGCTCTCAGGACTAGTGGAACAGTCAGAAATTGAACTCAGATTGAGCTGGCTCCAAAGCCAGCTGTCAGGCCACCTCAGAGAATTTGAAATGATAGCAGTTATATGACGTGATTCTATTGTGTTGGATCTGTGATTTGGACCCACAATTGTTTTTCTTCCAAGTAAGTGTAAGAAGGATGGCATAGATGTCTTCAAAATAATTTCAGAGTAAAAGCTTCTAGCATTTTACTGTTAAATATGACGTTCTGGTCACCCCACTCCAGTACTCTTGGCTGGACAATCCCGTGGAAGGAGCCTGGTGGGCTGCAGTCCATGGGGTCGCTAGGAGTCGGACATGACTGAGCAACTTCACTTTCACTTTTCACTTTACTGCATTGGAGAAGGAAATGGCAACCCACTCCAGTGTTCTCGCCTGGAGAATCCCAGGGACGGGGGAGCCTGGTGGGCTGCCGTCTATGGGGTCGCACAGAGTCAGACATGACTGAAGCAACTTAGCAGCAAGTGTAAGCTGCCCATGCTTACAATCAGGTAATCTGATTCTATAGCTGATATTAGTTAGATGAATCAGCCCTTTATTTAATAGTTTTGTTTTTCTTTCTTTAAAAATTGTTTTTGATCAAGCTTTTTTTGTTTTTAAATGGTGATATCTGATGCCTGATAATCTAGTATGTTCGGTGTAAGACAGTTAAAAAGATGCAGTTTTTATGTGCTATTTGCATTTGTACTGAACAGATTAAAATTTGTAATCTCTTTTTTTCCCCCTAGCTGACGAAGAATTTGATGAACTGTGCTTTGAATTTGGACTGGAACTTGATGAAATTGTATGTATTAGATACTTCTTTAATATTCTGTATCTAAGTTCATTACATTTTATCTTTGATGCCTTATGGTTAGACTAAGAGGAAACATTTGTGGGCCCTGGTGGTTTCTGTGTTCTCTGTGTTATGAGACTAAGCTCTGATTCCAAGTTGTTGCTTTATGTAAAATCTCCACAGGGGTTCATGCCTTTACTCGGACGCAGTCCTGTCGAGGCATCAGGAAGGGGTCTGGGAGCAATGGAAACTGAGCTTCAGCCGACTTGCTGTCTCCTTGGCCTCTGGCCCCTCCTCCTCCATTTCCTCTGAGCCCCATCCCACCTTCCTCCCATGCCTGTTCTGGTGTTAATTCATTCTTCATTTATTACTCTACACATTGATCTTGTAAAATGATCTCCTGCCTTTTGAAGAATTGCTTGTAAAAATGATTTTGAAACATTTTCCTGGTCTTTGAATTGTACACTGATTAAAATGTTTAAAAAATAGCTTTATTTACCAAATAGATAACTAATATTGATTATGTATTAGAAGCACTGTGCTTGTAAATAAAAAGATAATATTTCTTGGTAATTAGTGTTATTTTTTCCCCCAAGCCTTCTTAATCTGTTCAGTGTATAAAACACTATAAGGTTAAAAAAGCCTTCAGACTGACAAAAACCTGTGTTGTCTTGTCTTAGTTTTCCTGCTGCTGCTTTACTAATGTTACAAAAAAGAATTTTTTTAATGTTAATGAGCATCTATATGCTCGAGAAGTCAGCTGAGATTTCTATAGTATATGTTAATTTTATTAGAATTCAAAATTATGTTTGAGGTTTTGTAATATCTAAGCATTGGACTGAAGGTCAGAAAAAATGAAGTAATAGTTTGAGCTACCACATTTACTAGCTGTGGAACCAGGGACATTACATTGCCTTTCTGGGCCTATTTTTCATCTGTAAATAAGGAGTTTACATGTATGATCCTTTCAGGGATCCCTGTAGATCCCGCTGGGCTTCCCTGGTGGCTCGGACAGTAAAGAGTCTGCCTGCAATGCAGGAGACCCAGGTTCGATCCCTGGGTCAGGATGATCCTCTGACCTGGAGAAGAAATGGCAGCCCATTCCAGTATTCTTGCCTGGAGAATCCCATGGACAGAGGAGCCTGGCAGGCTACAGTCCATGGGGTCGCAAAGAGGTGGACACGTCTGAGGGACTAACACTTTAACTTTCGCTTATCATAGATCCCTCTGGCTCTGAAGTTTCTGTGGTTGTTGATTTCCATAACATTTTTGTTAGCACTGATAAACTGCATTGATCACAGTCATCACCTGTGATCTTTGTATGAACTGAGATACTGAAAATGGGAGAAGGCTTAGGCAGCCATGTCTTTTTTGTAAAGGATCTCTAGTTACATTTTCTCCCCTCCTTTATATGGGGTCCTGCCTGAAATCCAGCACCCCTATGAAGTGACTCATCTTTCTTCACTAAAACATTAGCAATTTTGTTGACCCCTTTGATGGAACTCAGTTTAAATTCTAATTTTTCCTGCCTCTTCTCATATCCTCCCCCGTCCCTTCCCCATTTCTTTTCTCCTCTTCCTCTCCTGACCCCTTCTCTTCCCCTTGCTCTTTATCCTCTTTTTTTTTATTTTTTTGTTTCTTTAAAAAAAAAAAAACAAACTTATTTTTTCAGTTTAGTTCAGTTGCTCAGTCGTATCTGACTCTTTGCAACCCCATGAACTGCAGCATGCCAGGCCTCCCTGTCCATCACCAACTCCCGGAGTTTACCCAAACTCATGTCCATTGAATCGGTGATGCTATCCAACCATCTCATCCTCTGTCATCCCCTTCTCCTCCTGCCCTCAATCTTTCCCAGCATCAGGGTCTTTTCAAATGAGTCAGCCCTTCATATCAGGTGGCCAAAGTATTGGAGTTTCAGCTTCAACATCAGTCTTTCCAATGAACACCCAGGACTGGTCTCCCTTAGGATGGAGTGATTGGATCTCCTTGCAGTCCAAGGGACTCTCATGAGTCTTCTCCAACACCACAGTTCAAAAGCATCAATTCTTCTGTTCTCAACTTTCTTTGTAGTCCAACTCTCACTTCCATTCATGGCTACTGGAAAAACCATAGCCTTGACTAGACGGACCTTTGTTGGCAAAGTAATGTCTCTGCCTTTCAATATGCTGTCTAGGTTGGTCATAACTTTCCTTCCAAGGAGGAAGCGTCTTTTAATTTCATGGCTGCCATCACCATCTGCAGTGATTTTGGAGCCCAGAAAAATAAAGTCAGCCACAGTTTCTCCATCTATTTCCCATGAAGTGATGGGACTGGATGCCATGATCTTTGTTTTCTGAATGTTGAGCTGTAAGCCAACCTTTTCACTCTCCTCTTTCACTTTCATCAAAAGGCTCTTTAGTTCCTCTTCACTTTCTGCCATAAGGGTGGTGTCATCTGCATATCTGAGGTTATTGGTATTTCTCCCTGCAATCTTGATTCCAGCTTGTGCTTCTTCCAGCCCAGCGTTTCTCATGATGTAGTCTGCATATAAGTTAAATAAGCAAGGATAATTGTTTTACAATATTGTGTTGATTTCTGCCATACATCAACATTCTTTTTTTATTTTTAAATTTTCCCTAATTTTCACAGTATGCCTACTGAGTTTGAGATGGCCAGTGAAGGTGTTCCTTGGAGCCCACAGTCAAAAAGCACTATGAGCCCTGGGCAGTTCCAGCCTCCTGTGGACTCTGTGATTCCTCAGGTGTAACTCAGGTGCATAGTGCTCATTGAGGAAAGTGAATTCTTCAGCATGCTATACAAGTGTAGATTATACTTCTTTGGGAAGTAATCTGAACTGCTTATCTTGTGGCAGTGGGAGAGCCCCATGTAAAACAAAATACATCATATATTTTGATAGGAGTGCATCAGTTATTTTAGCAGATGATTTGTGATAGAAATAGCAGGAGTTCCAGTTAAGTGGGGATAACTAGTGGGTAACATTAACAGTTGGAGTATGACTTCTAAGGAATTTGATTGGAAATAAGTATATAGGTATTTTCCTGCCATGGTAAATGTAGAGAACAGAATTTAACTTCTTGGCAATGATTGTTTTTAAGAAAATCTCTACAGTGTGGTGATTGAGATATTCTAAGCTTTTTACTTCTGCACTGAATTTATTCTAGTGGTATTTCTTCCCCTTTCTCCCTCGTTTGTTTTTGCTCTTGCTGCTTTGTACCCTTTACTGTCCTTAGACCTCTTCCCATTGTACCTGTGAGTGAGTGAGTGAGTGAAAGTCACTCAGTCGTGTCCAGCTCTTTGCGACCCCATGGACTATACACTTATAATTCCTTCTGATTTACACCACAGCTTCTGATGATCCCTTAAAATGTTTTTGTTTGCTTTTATAGTATTATTCTCATTTTCATGTTGCTTCTAGTCTTGGGTGCCCATAGGATTTAGCTTTTAGAGTCATTATCTTATAAAAAGTTGCATATCTTTTCATTTTTTTTTTCTTTTTTCTTTCTCTCTCTCTCTTTTTTTGTTTCTTGGTTCGTGGGGTCTTAGTTCCCTGACCTGGGATTGAACCCAGGCCCTCAGCAGTGAAAGTGTGGCGACCTAACCTCTGGACCGCCAGGGAATTTCCAAAATAGCTTTTATTTGGTGAATTTCCTTAACTTTGTCTCATTGACACTTTCGTTATTGCTGCTCCTTGGTTCTTATTGTGTTCTCCTTGGTATTTTCATTTTCTTTTAGATCAAGGATGGGCAAACATTTTCTGCCAAATAGCAACCTTTTGAAAGCTACATAGAGTCTCTGTCACAACTCAGCTGTTGCAGTATGGAAATGACAACAGATGAAATGTAAATGAATAGGCCTGACAGTGTTTCAGTAGAACTTTATTTACAAAAACAAGTAGTAGGCAAAGTTTAGCCCTCGCCTTGCTTTAGACAGCTTTCTGCTGCTCTGGAAAGAACATGAACAGTGTAGTTACGTCTTTATAGGACTGATAATGACTTTTTCAAAAAAAATTTAGATTTATTTAGTTTTGTTTTAATTTTTGGGTTTGTTTTAGACATCTGAAAAGGAAATTATAAGTAAGGAACAAGGTAATGAAAAGGCCCATGGGGCCTCTGATGTTGTTCTCTACAAAATTGACGTCCCTGCCAATAGATATGACCTGCTGTGTCTGGAAGGATTGGTTCGAGGACTTCAAGTCTTCAAAGAAAGGTAAGGGAGTATATTCATTAAACCCGTGGCTAAGTGGGATTTCTTTTTTCTTTGCCTGTCACTGTCAACAACCCTGTTTAAGTTTCTGGAAAAAAGCTTGTTGGACAGATCCACAGCTTTGGGTCTGCATGGAGAGCTGACTGGAGCCTGTAGATGTAGCCATTTGAAAGTTGAAAAAAAGAGTCATAGTCTTTCTTTTGGGGAGCATGTTTTAAAACTGGAGTGGTTAATGATTTTATGGCTTCTTTAACAACTCTTTAGTGGGTTCATGTGAGTTCCTTCAGTAATCCAGTTGGAATAGATAGTTTATGGGGTTGGTTAAAGGTTGGGAGAAAAGCAGAAGGGTGCAACTTTATATGCTGTTTTCTTAAGAATTCTGAGGAAGCTCAGAAATGGAGCTTCCTGACTGGAAAACGGAAGATCTCGTGACGGCTGTGGGCAAGTTAATCGACTTCTTTAGTTTCAGGCTTGTAATTTATAATGAAGAATGTTTTCAAGTCCCCTTCCGACTCTTCATGTAATACATATAGAAAATGATGAATATGTAAAGTGAAAAAAAGGTGAAACAGTAAAGCTATCAAAAATAATTATAAAGAACAGACTGTTGGACTCTGTGGGAAAAGGTGAGGGCGGGATGATTTGAGAGAATAGCATTGAAACATGTATACTATCATATGTGAAACAGATCGCCAGTCGAGATTTGATGTATGAGGCAGGGTGCTCAGGGCTGGTGCAGTGGGATGACCCTGAGGGATGGGATGGGGAGGGAGGTGGGAGGGAGGGTCAGGATGGGGAACACATGTACACCCATGGCTGATTCATGTATGTCAGAAACCTCCACAATATTGTAAAGTAATTAGCCTCCAATTAAAATAAAATAAATAAATAATGGACATGGAAAAAAATTATTAATTTTTCATTACTTACCCATTATCTTGTCAGATGCAAAAGAATATGAGCCTCAGGCTGATAGGCTGCTGCTGCTGCTAAGTCACTTCAGTCGTGTCCGACTCTGTGTGACCCCATAGATGGCAGCCCACCAGGCTCCCCCACCCCTGGGATTCTCCAGACAAGAGTACTGGAGTGGGTTGCCATTTCCTTCTCCAATCAGGCTGATAGGCTAGACTTTGAAACTATGAGGCCGTCAGATGAGAGACAGGTGTTGGTGAAAGGGTGATAATAAGGCATTTGGTTAATAAGATGGTTAAAATTTGAGGGTTGACCCAGTTGCTTCTCTGCGTGACGATCAGATGTTTATTTTATTTTTTATTCTTTGGTTGCTTTGGGTCTTCGTTGCTGTTCACAGGCTTTCCTCTAGTACTCTCTAGTTGTGGTATGTGGGCTTCTCATTGTGGTGGCTTTTCATGAGATGAGGGTTTGATCTTTGGGTTGGGAAGATATCCTGGAGAAGGAAATGGCAACCCATTCCAATATTCTTATCTGGGAAATCCCATGGACAGAGGAGTCTGGTGGGCTACAGTTCTTGGGTCGCAAGAGTCAGACAGGACTTACCGACTAAACCACCACCGCCATCTCTCGTTGTAGAGCACAGGCATACGGGCTTCAGAAGTTGCAGCACGTGGGCTCAGGAGTTGTGGCCCATGGGCTGAATTGCACCAAGGCATGTGGAATCTTCCCAGATCAGGGATCGAACCCATGTCCCCGCTGCATTGGCAGGCAGATTCTTATCCACTATACCACCAGGGAAGTCCAGATGTTTATATTTTTAGGGTCAGGGATAGTCTCCTTACATTGTGTTTCCCAAACCTGCCTGATAGGAATTTAACAGGCACCTCATATGATTTTTATGATGAGAGAAAATTAGGAAAATGACTTAAAACCTTTGCTACCCGAAGTGTGGACCAGGGACCAGCATCTGTAACACCTGGGAGCCTGTAAGAACTGCAGAATCTGCTTCTACCCAAGACCTCTTGAATCAGAATATATGCTTTAACAAATTCACCAGTTGATTGTAGGCACCTTGAGGTTTGAAAAGCACTGTTAAAACAATGGTTCCCACCCTCGCCTGATATAACAATCACCTGAACTATGTCTTCAGAATGTACCATTTACCAGGCCTTTCTCTTGAATAGCCTGATTCATTAGGTCCAGGTGGGGCCAGACCATCTGTGTTTGTAAGACGCTCTGTTTTTCTGAGAAGTTCAAACTCTCATGGTTGGAATAAAACTTAAAGGTTATTTAATCCAGCCCCTCAGCTGATGTTTAAATGCCTCCATACACTTTGCTTAATTAAAGGTTTTCTAGTCTCCTGAGACTCCAGTGATGGTAATATGCATTACCACAAAGCATCATAGCCCATTTTTAAACACTAGAAATGTCAGAATATTTGTTAGGATTTTATTTTTAAATACTCAGCCCAAATTTGATTTGCTATAACTTTAACCCATTGTCCTACTTCTGTGCATTTTGTATACTTTCTATACACAGAAGAAATTAGTTTCAAATGTTTTGACTAGTAATGAACACATTTATTTTAATATTTTAGGATAAAGACTCCGATGTATAAACGGGTAATGCCTAAAGGAGAAATCCAGAAGTTGATCATCACAGAAGAGGTAATAAGGATCAATTCTCATTTTTCGTTTAAAAACATCCCTTGTGTGTATATCTCTCTAAGGTGGGACAGAGCTGACCCTTCTGCCAAATGTAGTTTTCTTTGATCATTGTATATTTAGCCTCTAGCTCTGAAAAACTGTCATTTTGTTTTTACCAAAAAGTGAAAGGAGACAGCATCTGTTTTCTATGAATTATTTTGGAAAATAACATCCAAATGTTTGCTTAAAATACTTTTAAGGTAATTATTTAAATTGTGGTGTGTTAATAACATTTAGAAAAAAAATCTCTTGGGGGAAGGCTGTTTTGGTAGAAATACCAAAAGCAAACTACTTGAGCAAACTACTTGAAAGGTTAATTTTTTTAATCAACAATTCAGTAAATTTTCAGATATCTTGCTGAAATGTAAATTCCATGAGGACAGTGACTTCCTCTCCTGTCACCACTGTATTTTATTGTTGATTGAATGAAAATTTGTGACAGCTGACTTTCTATTACAAGATGTTATTACAAAGAAAAGCCTTCATATTTACCATCTCTACTGATAAAATGAATTTCAGACAGCTAAAATACGCCCGTACGCTGTTGCAGCGGTTCTCCGAAACATAAAGTTTACAAAAGATAGATATGACAGCTTCATTGAACTTCAGGAGAAATTACATCAGAACATTTGCAGGTTTGTGAATGTATCTCTTTCTTGCTTGCTTCTCCCTCTTTCTCCTCCTTCCCTCCCCTTCTCTCTTCCTCTTTTCCTCCCTCTTTCCTTTCTTCCCCCTACCCCCGCAGACTTTTAAAAAATTTTTTTCTAAAATAAGAATATGTGAGAATAACAAGAAAGTTTAATGAAATTTAAATTTAAGTAAGTTTAAATTTGGGGGTTTCCGTGTGGCTCAGATGGTAAAGAATCTACCTGCAATGTGAGAGACTTCAGTTTGATCTCTGAGTTGGGAGGATTCCATGGAGAAGGGAATGGCAATCCACACCATCTCCCAGAGCTTGCTCAAACTCATGTTCATTGAGTTGGTGATGCCATCCAACCATCTCATCCTCTGTCCTCCCCTTTTCCTCTTGCCTTCTATCTTTCCCAGGATCTGGGTCTTTTCTAATGAGTCAGCTCTTCTCATCAGGTGGCCAAAGTATTGCATCTTCGGCCTCCACATCAGTCCTTCCAATGAATATTCAGGGTTGATTTCTTTTAGGAATGATTGGTCAGATCTCCTTGCAGTCCAAGGGACTCTAGAGTCTTCTCCAACACCACAGTTCAAAAGCATCAATTCTTTGGCGTTCAGCTTCTTTATAGTCCAACTCTCATATCCATGGACTTCCCATGTGGCTCAGCTGGTATAGAATCTACCTGCAATGTAGGATATGTGTTCGATCCCTCAGTTGGGAAGAACCTCTGGAGAAGGGAAAGGCTACCCACTCCAGTATTCTGGCCTGGAGAATTCCATGGACTGTTTAGTCCATGGGGTCTCAAAGAGTTGGACCCGACTGAACGACTTTGACTTTGACTTTTTCATATCCATACATGACTCCTGGAAAAACCATAGCTTTGACTATACGGACCTTTGGTGGCAAAGCTTTTTAATATGCTGTCTAGGTTTGTCATAACTTTTCTTCCAAAGAGCAAGTACCTCTTAGATTTTTTAACTGTATTTTCTTTTTTGAGATTTTTAAATAACTGAATTTTCTTATTCTATCTTTGACATTGCTATACATCATTTCCCATACAGCTCCCTTTAGTGTGATGATCTTCAGATCAGTTTAATTCCTCAACTCCTAAAGGTCAAGGAAGGTAACAGTGGGAGTCCTTGAACTAATGTCAGTTTTTCAAAAATCTTAATAAAAGTTACTGATAGGAAACATCAGTCTTTAGCTAACATACCAAGTTTTTTTGTGTGGTCCTAAAATACAGCAACATAAGTTACCTCATGCTAATCAAAGGTATGATTAATAGTTACATATGTCTTGAGTATAAAAGGGAAAACATAATTCTTATTTTTTAGTAATTGCAGTGATTGCAATTTGGTAGACTATGGAAACTAAAAGAGGCTTGTGTGTAAGGGATGGGCTGGACACAGGATTGGGAAGGAGACCTTGGGTGTTTTCTGCTGGTGTGAAAAAGACTTAAAAAATAAAACACCTGTGGTTATGTTCACACAGTTTCTTTTCTTGAAACATTTTTGAGTACATGGTAGAAGAAGCTTTTTCTAGGATTCTGAATAACGTTTATTCCAAGTTGTTTTATAAAACAATCTATTTGTCGTCTTCCAAATATGTCACTCTTAAGCAAAACAATAAGAATTTAAATATAGTTTCACCATATAGGTCAAGATAGAGGATTTCTGATAGGCATTGATATAGCTAGTAAGTACTTGAGCCCTGTTATCTGTTCTGGTCATTTGAAGAATCTAGTTGTTATCTAAATTGTAAGGCATTTCCTTAATTCAGCTTTAAGTTGTATTTTATGCAGTATTTCTGGAAATCATGAGCTTTTTCTAAGGGGAGGTATAAATTATATCCTAATACTCTGATATGCCAGAGTCAGTAAATCCTAATTTGTGTTTTTCAAGAGATATAATCATTTCACTTAAATTATAAGTGATTTATAGTAAACTTTTATTGGCATAAAAGTTGTTGATCTTCCCTTATTATCCTTTGATAGCTACAGTATCTGTATCAGTATCACCTCTTTTATGCCTATGTCTTCTCTTTCCCCTTTGATCAGTGTAGCTAGAAGTTTTATCAGTTACTTTAGTGGATATCTCTGTGTGTCAGTTTTCACAGAACTAGCTTTTGGTTTCATTGATTTTTCTCTGCTTTTGTGTGTGTATGTGTGTTTCTGTTTTTGTTGATCATACAGTGTTCTGTCTAAGGCTAATTAGTCCTTACTACTGAGGCGAGACCTTGTTCCTACTTTACCCATGGCCCCTGTGAAAGATTGGGTTTTCAGTCTGTGTGAGCACTGTTGCGTTGGATGGTTCTTTGCCTGGCCTTAGGTGGTTTCCTCACATGCTCACACTGATTGATACTCAGCAAGTTCTTGAGGGGGCCCCTCTGCAGATCGCAGAGCTCTCTGCCTGTGTAGCTCTGTTCATCTCCAGTGCTCTGTGTGGTGACCTCTGGCCGCCATCTTGGTCTCCCGAGGCTCTCAGCTGTGTCTCTTCAACTTAGGGAGTTCACTGGGCTCCTGCCTGACCCCCTTTCCTGCCCTGTGACTTGAAGTCCCTCCAGGCAGCCAGCTGGGCAGTCATAGGGCTTACCTTACCTGTTTCTGGTCTCTCATCTCCCTTATCTCTTTCCTGTCCTTCATCGCCTGAGGTCCAGTGCCGGCCTTAGAAACCATTGTGGTATATGTGTCTTCCCTCTTTTGTGATTGTGTCAGGCAAGAGAGTCAGTCTAGTCTCTGTTACTCCTGGAAGTATCCAGCAAACTTTTTACTCTATAGAATCTCTTTGGTTCCCTTTTAACGAAGTTTCTCTTTTTTTCGCTCGGTTCTTTCAGTCGCTGCTTTTTCACAGCAAGACTTTACCAAAATTCTTGCCAGTATCATAAGTAGAATCTTGATTTTTATTTTTAGTTTTCATATCTCTTTATTTGGGGGATATTAATCCTTTTTCTTTACCTGTGTCGTAGACCTTTCCTCTCTGTGTCTTTTGACTTGTGGGGTCTTTTGATTGTATAAAATTTACAATTTGGGTATCAATATTTATCAGTCTTCCTATATGACTTTTGTGTTTTGTGTCTTAAGGGATGTCCTGCTCCACAGTTTTAATTAAGCATTGTTCATCTATGTTTTCTCTGAATAATGTTTATGGTACCTTGTTTGTGTATATGTATGTGTGTATGTACCTATGTTTGCTGTTTGTTTTTCAAAATGCATAGCTCTCTGATCCATCCAGAATTTTTTTGTGATTGGCTTGAAGTTGAAATTTAGCTACATTTTTGAGATACTGTTTTCGGATTAAAAAACCAACATTAATGTCCAAGAAAACATGGATTTTCTTACTCATGGGTTTATCAGTTGTTGATTTATCTAAACTGACTGGACCATTGTAGTAGCTTTTTTTGTAGTGGTAGTAGTATTTTAAAAATCTGCATAGTGATTAGAAAATCCAGGTCATCTTAGCACTGATTTGTATGGGTTGGCTTGTTGGGAGTATGTTGTGTTTCCCTGTTTTCATATGCACTGCTTTCTGATTGTATACAGAATATCTTGTTATGGCAGAGGCTTTTGATTTTGTTCTTTTTCTCTGAGGAGTGGTTTCTGTTGCAGGCCATGGGTACATTTCTACTTGTGCTAGTATATGACTCCTCAGGTGGTGCAGTGGTAAAGAATCCACCTTCCGATGCAGGAGACGCAGGTTCAATCCCTGGGTTGGAAAGATCCCCTGGAGAAGGGAATGGCTACCCATTCCAGTAATCTTGACTGGGATATCCCATGGACAGAGGAGCCTGGCAGGCTACAGTCCATGGGGTTGCAAAGAGTTGGACTCAACTGAGCATGCATACATCTGATGCTAGTATATAAACATGCAACTCATTGAGTACAGTAACACTCCCTCTAGGGTTGTCAACAGCTCTGTTCAAGTCACCCATTAAAATTCTAGTCGCCTGTCTTAGAGACTGAACAAAAAAAATTTATTCAGTTAGTTGCTGTATAATGCTGTGTTAATTTGAGGTTGACCAAAGTTTGTTTCAACAAATTCTCAAAGCTATTTCATAGTTCATGTAATGTGGACTCAACACATTTCTTGATAACTAATGATTTTATCCATTTGATATTTAGTTTAGACCTACATAGTCTAAAACACATTTGAAGCCTTAAGAATATCATAAATTCTGATTTGAGTTTCTCTTTTTGGATTGTCTATTGGAAAGCTTAGAGTCAAATTTGTAATCTTCTGTGATAAGACTGTAGGCCTTGAGATTCTAATTTAATATTGGCATTGTTCCTGGCTTCATTTTATATCCCTGAGTCTGTTTCTTTCTTGCCTACTTTATATCTTTAAGTTCCTAAAATTACCTTAAATTCTTTGCAGATAAGCTGTAGAACAAATGAAATTAATAGCTTTTGAAATTTCCTTATTCAGTTTTAAATGTAATCTCAGTTCTTAAAATTAATTTCCATTAATAAAGCAATATAGCTATGTTACAGGAAATTTAGGAAAATATAGAAAAGCCAAAAAACAGAGGAGTTTTTGGGTGGTTTATTCTAACTTAATAAAACATTTATGTTTACTTGACATTAGAGGAAATAGGATAAAGGGAAATATGATAAAAAAAGAAGATAAAGGGTATGTTAAGGTCCTATTAATAATAACGTAGTACTTGGGAAAACTAGTAGAAGGAATTTCAGCTACTAAAATAATGTGTTTTCAGTAGCTTTATAATTTCTTATATTTTTAATGTTTGTAAAGATGTCACATAGTAACAGACTATTTTAAGGAATTGTCTACAAATAATTTTTAAAAACCTGTAGTCTTATGTTTTGAGATCTTCAGATCTCTTTTGTTTTTCTCTCTCTCCCTCCCCGTTTCCATATTTAGGAAAAGAGCCTTGGTTGCTATTGGTACCCATGATTTGGACACTTTGTCAGGTCCATTTACTTACACTGCAAAGAAACCTTCTGATATCAAATTCAAGCCTCTAAATAAGAGTAAAGAGTATACAGCCTGTGAACTGATGAACATATACAAGGTAAAGGTCATTTTATATTGATGTAATAGCTCTGCATAAATCATAAAATTCCTCCAAAATCAAGTTATAATTAGGGTGATGTCATGAGTGCTTTTGAAAAAATAACAGTGTCTGGGCTCCAACCCAGAGATACTGGTTCATTTGATCTAGAGTGAGTTCTGGCTCTAGTTTTATTATTTTTTTTATCCTCTCAGATGTTTGTAATGTATACCTAGGATTGAGAACCACTTACATAGGTCTTACTGCTCTGTAATATTCATATTTAGGAATAATTAAAACTCATGCAAATATAAGGCACAATAAGATTTATCTAGATTTTGTGTGTGTGTGTGTGGCATGCACTGTTGCAAAGTGCCTGCCTCCTATGATTAGCACTTACAGAGTCCAGCAGTAAAAATCAATTCAGTTGTCACTTTAAACTGCATTTAACAAATAGTAGAAGAGGTAGGTATCATTTGGGAAAAGCAGCTGTTATTATTGGCCTGATTTGCAAGTGATTTTTTTCTTGTTTATCTAAATAGTTTTGTATGGTTTGTGTTTTGCTTAAGGTGATTCAGGCTTACTCTGCAAATCTGTTTTGAGTCTTAAAAAATAATTGTGGTCTCATCTTTCCTCAGTGGTAAAGAATCTGCCTGCTAGTACAGGAGACATAGGTTTGATCCCTGGGGAATGGCAACCTATTCCAGTATGCTTGCCTGGAAAATCCCATGGACAGAGGAGCCTGGTGGGCCCAGAGTCCATGAGGTCAACAAAAGAGTCGGATATGACTTAGCGACTAAACAACAACTCATCTTTCCTCAGTAGGAGACTGAGGCTGTATGAAGATTCTGAGACATTACTTTATATTAGAAAATATCATACAGTTAAAACTTTGGGGGCTGTTTTGTTATTTTTCTGATTCTCCCCCCCTTTTTATGCTAGGTACGTATGTAAACTAATTACACTGATAGAAATAAGAAGCTAATTTTGTTTGTCTTAATTTTTTTTCAGACTGACAACCAGCTTAAACATTATTTACATATAATTGAAAATAAACCTCTGTACCCAGTTATCTATGATAGCAAAGGTGTCGTCCTTTCCATGCCTCCAATCATCAACGGTGAGTTATTTCTTAAGTACCATAGGTGTTTTGCTATTTCCTTCTTAATCTTTAGCATTTCTGTGGAATTCTCAATTGTCTTGGCTGAATCAATCAGAAGACTCAGTCTGAGAATCTCAGGTCTTTTGTGGATTTTATTGCAATAGTTCATTTCATTTTTTCAATATTTTACTGGTGATTTTTATATAATTCATAAATGTATACCTACTTTTAGGGCTTCCCTGATAGCTCAGTTGGTAAAGAATCCTCCTGCAATGCAGGAGACCCAAGTTCGATCCCTGGGTCGGGAATATCCGCTGGAGAAGGGATAGGCTACGCACTCCAGTATTCTTGGACTTCCTTGGTGACTCAGCTGGTAAAGAATCCTCCTGCAATGCAGGAGACCCTGGTTTGATCCCGAGGTTGGGCGGATCACCTGGAGAAGGGAAAAGCTAAGTTTATAAATATGTTCTGGTGCTAGTTCTCTGGATTCTGTTCTTCCAAAAGGTGTCGATATTTTGGTTTTAGCCCTTAATTCATTTCGTTAAACTTAAAGTGGAATTCTGCTTGGCCTGCTGTTTTATAAATTAAAATTTCAGAACTGAAATTTACCCTCTTAATTTCTTTCTGAAGCTTTTTCGAGAAGCAACTTGAATGTATTTACAAAATTTAGTGATGTCAAAGCCATAGATGTTTGCCTTTCTGGAGGTGAGAAGGGGGTTCAGTTGCTTCACAATGGGAAGGAGAAACTTCCTCCTCCATATCTTGGACTCTCGTACTCATCGTGGACTTTGGAGTGAGCCAGATCCAGGCCCAAATCTTAGCCTTGTTGTTTAATAGCTTGTGATTCTTGGCAGTGAGCTTAATCTTTGAATCTTACTTGTCCTGCCTGCAGCCCTGTCTTAGCATTATGGTGAAAATGAGATGAGATGGCTTCTGTTAAGCAGCATACTGTGTAATGTACTCTGTAAAGACTTTTTTTTTTTTTAACCTTGTTTTTTATTTTATCTTTATTCTCCAGCTTATAATGAGAGATTAGAATAAAAGTTGTGTGTCTCCTTACCTCTGAGGTGTCAGCTTGTATTTGTAGAGTTCTTTAGTGCACCTTTATTTCTGAAACTGATTGCTTTGTTGTTGTTTTGTGTTTGTTGCAGGAAACCATTCCAAAATAACAGTAAATACGAAAAATGTATTTATTGAGTGCACAGGAACTGACTTTACTAAGGTAAATAAAACTTTTATTTTATTTTTGTTCTCAATATAGATTTTTACCTCTGAGCTGAGACCATGTGACTAAATTTTAAAATTTGTTTATTTTTTAAATGGGGCTGTATTTTAGAAACTTAGAAAATGAGAAAGGTGTTTGTATTCTGTACTTTGGTTGTAGTGTGTGCTAAGTCACTTCAGTCATGTCCTACTCTTTGCAACCCTATGGACTGTAGCCCACCAGGCTCCTCTGTCCATGGGATTCTCCAGGCAACAACACTGGACTGGGATGCTGTGCCCTCCTCCAGGGGATCTTCCCAACCCAGGAATCAAACCAGCGTCTTTTACATCTCCTGCATTGGCAGGCGAGTTCTTCACCCACTAGCGCCACCTGGGAAGCCCCTTGGTTATGGTGCTTTCATTCAATTGACAAATGTTTAGTGAGCACCTACTCTCTTTCTCCAATGCCATGAATTTAACAAAGAGTTACTTGTTCTTGATTTCAAGGAACTCATCATCTTTGTGAGAGAATTAGCCACATACATTAAAACAGTAAAACTGAGAATGGGATCCACATTGTAATGCCATCTTTATAAGGAGTTCATCTTAGTTGGCTTAATTTGAATCCTAATTTTGTACTTTTGTGTACTTGTTAAAAAAAAATTTAGGACCAGCTGGCTATAAAGTCTTATTTAGCAAACTGATAAAGAGTTTACACACACACAAATATATCTAGAAAATACAGAATACTAGTCGTTCAGTCACTTTTCGTCACCACGTATTAGATTGGAACGTCATGACAGCTGTTTTCTATAGCATAAGATTTCTTTCCACGTGTTAAGTAAGGTGTAGAGTTAGGTGGTAGTAAAGCATATTAAGAAAGGTAGACTTGAATGGTTATAACTTTTATATATCAAATGTCGCTGGAGGAATACATGGCAACCCACTCCAGTATTCTTGCCCAGAGAGTCCTGTGGACAGAGGAGCCTGGAAGACTACAGTCCATAGGGTCACACAGAGACAGACATGACTTAAATGACTTAGCATGGTATGGCATACCAAATGTACATTCAGAAATGGTGTCAGGTAATATATAATACCTGTTCCTGTTAAAAACTTTTTAAAATTTGTACATTAGCAGACCTTGGTTATCGTTCTTGAAGTTTGTATATAAGTGTGAAATATATAAAAAAGCAAAGCATGTACCCCTATAAGATTACTGTGTTTTTTCCTCAGCATTTCTTTTAATTTAAAAATGAACAAATCAATAGGGCCATCACTATGTGCCAAGCATTGTCCTATGTATTTTACACACACACACACACACACTCTCTCTCTCTCTCACTCTTACACTCTTAATCTTCATGTTAACCAAATGAGGTAGGAACTTTTATTATGTCTACTTAACAGACAGGCTAAGGTACAATGACAGTAAGTAACTTGCCCCAGATCAGACTGATGGTAAGTGACTGGGCCAGGAATCTGGTGTCTGGCTGCAGAGGGTTATGGGACTGATAAGGTTTACTGCCGTCGTTAGCCATCTGTCTTTCTTGAAATTTGGTGAACCTAGGGGAGGGGGAGTGGGGGAAATAAATGATTTGTCTCGGTCATGGATTGTAACTCTCAGAGAACTTCATAAATGCAGAACACCTGACAATAAGGTCAGGCACATTCAAGCTCAGTTTTTATTCCATTTCTTTCTTTAAAATTTGTGTATGCAGTTCCATTTTTATATATTTGGAGACTAAATTATATTAAATATTAATTCATTTCTGTTTGAGGGAAGAGAGGATTTTCATGTGTTACCATAATATTTGATTTTTTTCCTTTGCAGGCAAAAATAGTTCTTGATGTCATTGTTACCACGTTCAGTGAATATTGTGAAAATCAGTTTACGTAAGTTCATTTGGTATTTTTATCAATGATGGTCTGTTCTGAAGTCAAAGCACTAGGGTCTTGTGCTAAATATAAAGATAAAAAATGCAGTTCCTGTAATTGGAATACATAATCTCTTTGGGGAGCTAAGACATGAATTAATAATATAAAAGGTGATAAGTACTTTAGAAAGTTTCAGTGATGCTCTGGCTGTTTGTAAGGGCACATTACTGCAGTGACAGGCTTTTTGTAAGGATCACTGGATTTGAGAATATAAACATGGAGGAACAGGAAAAGGAACAGCTGAACAAAGAGAAATCATACATAAAAGCAAAGCATTATATCTTATATATACCAATAAGACTACTGTATTTGTTCTAAGGCTAAGTTTTTATATAAAAAACTACTTCCCAAACCTATATGGCCCTTACTGTATGCTCACATCTTTTTTTTTTTTAAGTTGATTTGCATTTTAGTGGTGGTGTCAGTCAGCTTTCCTCCTATAACAACATGACTGTGGTAAAGCCTGGGACGTGTGTATCAGTATCAGCAAGGAGTTCATCGAGGATGTGTGCTTGGCAGGACTGGGAGATAAACTGATCAAGGAGAGACGCAAGAGCCACAGGAAATAAAATAGTAATGTTGTGTATTGGGAGGATTAACCTAGACAGCAGGGTGGGGACACGAATAGACTGTTGATTCAGCAGTTGTAGACCAAATGAACGTTGTATTAACCTCACACATTTCTAGAATGTATGGCTCTTTTTTCCCCTTAGGTTTTTGTTTTTATTTTTTAATTCTATTTCTGTCTTTATTTTTGTTTTCAGGGTTGAAGCAGCTGAGGTAGTTTTTCCTAATGGAAAATTACATACCTTTCCAGTAAGTATAGAAGTGACTTGATGATGATGACTTTGACAACAGTAACAGCAATACTAAGCTGTAGAGTGCTTGTGGTCTTTCTGTGCATCCATCTGCCCACCTACATGCCAGGCGTGATGCTATGTGCATCACGTGGGCTTAATCTTCACATTAACCCTATACGATTGGGTGCCACTATTAGGCCCTTGACCTTGAGATGATAAATAGCTTGCCTGTTACTATTGGTGGAGCTGGCGGCTCGCCTGCCTTATTGCTAGTGGTAGAGCTAAGATTTAAGCTTGACAGCCCCAACACTATTTTATGGCACACTTCACTCCTGACACACTCCATTATACCACAGGAGTTAGATACTGTAATTCCTGTGGTTTATACCCTTATCAACTAGGTAACTGGGTAATTTTTAGTTTCACCCCTTTTAAGGTTATACTGACTTGATAGACATGAGTTTGAACAAGCTCCGGGAGTTGGTGATGGACAGGGAAGCCTGGTGTGTTACAGTCCATGGGTTGCAAAGAGTCGGACACAGCTGAGCGACTGAACTGAACTGAAGGCTATTCGGCCTTCCAAACTAAGTCTTTTCACATTTGATTTACCAATTGTGAAAGGCCATCACTGTAACTAATAAATTACATCTGGATGTGTTAATAAAACTAATTTACTAGTAAGCACAATTACTTTGAAGATATGGGATCTTGATAAAAATTCAAAATAGCATTCTTAAACAACTGAGCTTTTTACCCCAAGATGGCTTCGCATACACAGGGTGGCCATTCTAACACATTTTTCAGTGTCACTATCAGTTGGGTTCTGATTCAGTGAGGCCATTCTTTGATGAGCTCTTTATCTTTGGATTTTTCACAATTCCTCTGTTACTTATGAAGTGAGTCAGAGCCTAGAATAATTTCTGCTATTCAAATGGTTTTTAGAGTAGATAAAACCTGCCAAGATCAAAACCTTCCCCTTCCTGAAAACATTAGTATTTGGCATCATGTATTATTCTAGAGTATTTATTATAATTCAAAACAAATGTATAACTGTAGAAAGAAAATATTAGTCGCTCAGTCATGTCCGACTCTTTGCAACCGTATGGACTGTAGCCCCCCAGGCTCCTCTGTCCATTGGCTTCTGCAGGCAATACCAGAGTGGGTTGCCATTCTCCAGGGGATCTTCCTGACCCAGGGATTGAACCTGGGTCTCCTGCATTGGCAGGCAGATTCTTTACTGTCTGAGCCGCTAGGGGAGCATAACTGAAATTTTGGGCTATAGCAGTTTTCTGTTTTTTTAATTGATTTTAGTTACTGTTATCAGCCCTTTTTATGTAACTACCCCAAGATTTACTGACTTCAGACAACAGTCATTTGTTTGTGTCATGGTTCTGTGGTCAGCCAGGTAGTTTCCTAGGCTCATCCCTGCCGAGCTCCTTCAGCTGGTCGGTAGGCTTGGCAGCTGATGACCGGGATCGGCCTCTCTTTCATGTTGCTTCTTAGCAGTGGGGCGAACAAGTCAAGTGTCTCGTCACCCAGCAGCCTAGCTTGGATTTCTTTACCTAGTGGTGGTTGCACTGGGGTGGTAATGATACTTCTGCTCTGAGAACTGAATTTTTCAGAAAATTTTGTATTGGGGTATAGCCAATTAGCAAGCAATGTGGTAGTTTCAGGTGAACAGCAGAGGGACTCAGCCATACATATGCATGTATCCTTTCTCCCCCAAGCTCCCTTCCCATCCAGGCTGCCCCATAACACTGAGCAGAGTTGTGTGTGCTATACCGTAGGTCCTTGTTGCCTATCCATTTTAAATACATCAGTTGTGTACACATCCATGCCAAACTCCCTAACTGTCCCTTCCCTTCAGCTTTGCCCCTGGCAACCATAATCTGAGAACCGCATTTTGATTAGCAGGACTCTGGCCCATTGTCCTGCTACTGCTAAGTCACTTCACTCGTGTCCGCACAGAGTCGGCAGCCCACCAGGCTCCTCCCCCCCCACCCCCACCCAGTCCCTGGGATTCTCCAGGCAAGAACACTGGAGTGGCCTGCCATTTCCTTCTCCAATGCATGAAAGGGAAAAGTGAAAGTGAAGTCGCTCAGTCGTGTCCAGCTCTTAGCGACCCCATGGACTGCAGCCTACTGGGCTCCTCCGCCCATGGGATTTTCCAGGCAAGAGTACTGGAGTGGGGTGCCATTGCCTTCTCCACCCATTGTCCTTACCTGAGTACAAACAGGTGTTTAAATTTATGGCCCTTTTGCTAGTGGCAGTTACACTTCTGAGAATAATTCAGTGATAAGAAATACTCATAGGTAAAGCCTGGATTTTATGTTTGTGTGTTCTTGTCTCACAAGGTAGAGTTGTGTACTGTTTGAAGGAGAGTGAGGACTAGTTCATCAGATGCTCCCAGCCCGGCTGGCTCCTGGAGCACGTTGATAGCTCGGGCTCGAGCCTGGTTCCATTTCCCCCCTTAAAAAAGAAGAGGAATGACTTCATAACACTCTTGGATTTAGTATGCTGTATAGTACAGTGCAATACATGAATTATTCTTTTTTAGTCATAGACACCTACTTGCATGAGATGAAATTGAAAGTCTTCAGCAGGATTTGTAAGCAGTGTAGAAATGATGTAATGCACCAGTGTTTTGCTGAGGAAAATGGTGATTGACCATGTAAAAGCAAAACATGTTTGGCATTTTGTAACATTTCCAAGCTTCCGGTTGTCTATTGAGTATCAATAGAATGTTCATTTACAAATACAATGTAGCAAATCATGTTCTGAAATACCTAGTTTACTTTTGATGTCTGGCTCTAATGACAGTTGCTTGGGAGCCTAATAAAACTGCAACAACAACAACAAATTGAATTAGAAAGAAGCTAAGGCTGTATCTGGCAGGAGTGATTTAAGCTTCTCCAACTCTTTCTCTCTCTTAGGAACTGGCTTATCGAAAGGAGATGGTGAGAGCTGACCTAATTAACAAAAAAGTTGGGATCAGGTACACTCCGCATGCTTCATTTATTTATTTATTGTTGAATTCAAGAATGAAGTGCACACATGACTGCTTAATTTTTCCTGAATGAATGCTTAGAGAGGTTTTTCTGTCCCTTCAGAGAAAGTTAAGTGATGACAGAACCTCAGTTAGGATGTCGGGGGTCTTTTGGAATTCACAAAGACAGGTTACTGTTTCAGGTAGTAGCATAGTTTAAAACCAAATATAAACATGTTTTAAATAATCCAATGACATTTATGGTTCGTACGTTCCTCTTTCAGAGAAACTCCAGAAAATCTTGCCAAGCTTCTGACCAGGATGTGTTTAAAGTCAGAAGTCATAGGCGATGGGAATCAGATCGAGGTTGAAATCCCCCCGACCAGAGCTGACATTATCCACGCCTGTGATATCATAGAAGACGCAGCTATTGCTTACGGATATAACAACATTCAGATGACTCTCCCGAAAACGTACACCATAGCTAATCAAGTAAGATTGCACCCTTAAATAAACACTCCTTATTGTTAGAAACTGATTATTGAATGCCAGGATGGCTTGGAGAGAAACAGAGCCTAGGAATTAAGCAGTCTTGGACATGCTTTGCTCTGAGAGGCATTTGCTGTGGAGAGGATACAAAACAGATGCCCCATTGATTAGAGTACGTTAAAAACCTGTGATGACTGGCTCTTTGAAGAAAGACAGGTTTTGAGTTTGGAGGCCTCCTTGCATCTCTAAGTAGGAGGTTCATTTTCTGATCCTGGGCCTGAAGGCAGAATGGTGTGTGGGGGAGAGAGAGGGAGGGTTTTTACCTCAAAGGAGGGGTGTTGGGGTGGTGGGGAGGGGATGGTAAGGTAGTACAGTAATGATGGGACTAGAACATATTAGGGTGAAAGGGCAGTTCCTTTAAGTGACAAGTTTTCTATAATTTTTTTTTTAAGTGGGAAATTTTATTGAAGTGAAATGATTTCTTTCCCCCAGTTTCCCCTAAATAAACTCACAGAACTCCTGAGACAGGACATGGCAGCTGCCGGATTCACCGAAGCACTTACCTTTGCTCTGGTATGTTGTACATGTGTTTTCTGTCCTGCTGATGGTTTTCTTTAAATCTCCAGATTCCTTGTTCTGTGATGCTTTACATGAATTTATTAAGACTTAACAAAATTTCCAAGCTCTAGAAGAATAACCTTTGTTACTTAGAGATTGTATAATTTCTGATACAGAAATGAAGATTTCTTTATTTAGTCACAGAAAAGCGTGAAGGATTAAAAAAGTATCTGAAATGACAGACGACAGTGTATTTTAGAGTTTCATGTCATTGTTGAGGGCTCATGGTGAATTTCATAACCAGAGTTATTACATTAGAATTTTTAGGCTTGATTCAGTTGTGGTGTGCCCGCTGGATGCCGCCCTGGTTGAGGGCTTGTGGACTGTTCCACATTAAACTTGTTTCTTTGTCTTTGAACATGTTCGCAAACATTTGCTTTGAGTTGAAAAGCTGACATAAAAGGCCTGAATCAGGAAATGAATTTTATTACAAAATCAGACGGAAATCTCCTTGCCCCAGCAGATTGACCATTTGAAGGGAGGGAAATGTGTGTGCAATTTGTAGTTTCTTTTTCTCTTTTGCTGAGCTGTTCTGTGGTGCCCACAGTGTAGTTTTTGAGAATTCAAGTCCGTTTCAGCTTAGCGACGTAGGGTAAAAACCAAAACAACCAGGAAAGCTCCCCCCGACTCAATTCCAGCCCTAAATTCTCAGACGATTTGCAGAAGAAAAGTAGTGGGAGTCACGACCAGTACATGGAGGGTTGGTGCGGCGATGCGGCCTGTCTCATGTCATTTTATTGATCATTTGTAGTTCGTAGGATGTTCATGTTGGGAGGGACCTTCCAGACCTAGCCAGCTTAGTTGTTTCTCTGGCTTAGCAGGTCATTCATTGAACAATATTTATGGAACATCTGTTATATGCCAGGCGCTGTACTGGTGAGGGAGCCTGGGGCTGAGACAATAAGCACCCGGCAAAGCATACACAGAGAGCAGGAGAACTGTGACCAAAATCTGGCCTTTTCACTTCTAGAGGAGTGCTTTTTCCTTAGGTCGGACCATGAAGGAATGTTAGGTTTGAATACGGTGTTCATGTATGGACCATATATACATATGCCGTCAGGAACAGCAATGATTTCATGTAAAATGTACACACAAAAAATCGCATAAGGAAATGTTTTTTTTTTTTTTGAAGTGTCTTCTGTTTTTTTAAATTACAGTAAGTGGCACGGGAAGGGACTTTGTAAGTGCATAGCCCCACGCATCTCAGGGGAGCCCATGCTCTGCTTGCTGACCAGTACCTACACTGCCAAGAGAATGGGTCTGCTGTGAAGGGGTTTATGTCCGAGATTCCGTCTCTCAGGGCAGCCCTGTGAAGTCGGTGTTTCTGTCTCTCACAGCAGTTAATTGAGGTAACTTGTTCCACTCCATGCAGCCAGTTCGCTGTGCACCAGGGATTCCAGACCAGGTCTGTCTGCACCCCAGGCCTGTGACTGATGGACTCCCACTAGGAGTCCATTCAGCTGTCCAAGGTCATGTCAACACATTGTCACAGTTCAGGGTGGGAGAAGTTAGGTGCTAGAGAGTTTCAGTTTTGTAGTAACAGTTTTTCTATAGGAATGTCAACATTACAGATATTTATGGTTACAAACTTTATGAGCAGACCTAAACATCACTGAGCCTTGTATATCTAGTTTTGCATAAGAGTAACAAGCCTTCTTTTCATAAAACTCAGCCCTTGATTTCCCAAGCGTAAGTACCTCACATAGCATCATGGTTTTTGCTATATTTCCAAACCAGTAGTAATAATTTCTTTTACGTTAGCTCACTTTTAAAACTGAAAAGCTACTTTAACCTTATTATAAGAATAGTATTCATAAAAATTATGGGCTTCATTTACTCTATACATTTTTTTCTAGCACTTTAAAACATATAAATATTAACATTGATAAACATTTCATCCTGTATACCTACTACTACCCCTTCAGGATACCTGATTTAAATTTCTTCTTATCTCTGTCTTTTGTCATCCATCATCACAATAAAGTAGAAGTCACTTAGATACCTAGCTGGGTAGCTGTGTGTCTGTGGGCCCTTTTTCATTTATGCAGACAGTACTGGTTCTGTTTGAGAATTCTCTCAGTTCCACCCCCTGTTCTGCCACAAGTCAGTGTGGATTTTGCAGAGGTTACAACAGGAGTCAAAACAGAAAGCTGTATAAACACCAAGGAGGAGGAGAGAACTTCTTCCTGGAGTCATTAGGGATATTTTTATGGAAGAGATGTCTTTTAAGTAGAATCTTGGCGGGAGGTGGTAGCCACAAGTTGGGTGGGAAGGCATTTCAGGTAAAGGTATGGAAAAGTATAAACAGTTGAGGGAATGAGAAGGGAATTGTTGGAGATTGGACCGCTAAGGTCAATGTAGGAGGGCCCAAGTACAGGCTGTACCACCAACTCCATGTGAAAAATGTGCTTTAGCTCTGCACCATGGTTAGAACTCTGGTAAGAGAACTATTAATGTTGAATTGCATCTGCTGTGCACCTGAATGTAATTGATGTATGCTTATTCTTAGTTTACTGATTTATATAATCTGCATCGCCACGAGACCATTACAAGTTGTTACAGCATTACATACTTTAAGATTTAGTCATCGTGTTTCCATATTGATCTATTTTCATGTATTCCTTAGTGCTCCCAAGAAGATATTGCTGACAAACTGGGTATGGATATCTCTGCAACCAAGGCCGTCCACATAAGTAATCCTAAAACGGCTGAATTCCAGGTAAGGGTTTTAAGTAGATAAGAAAATGGGTAAAAACTGAGAGGCAGTACATGAGTTATGAAGTCTCGTCAGTTGTTTTATCTCAGGGGGCAGAATTTTAGAGCTTCTTTAGAATCTCTTCTTGGATAAGTTTATGTTGGGTTCTTATATACTTTGCTGACAAAACTTCTTAGGACATTTTATCATCTTTTCTTGATTAGCTGTATCAGATCAGATCAGATCAGTCGCTCCGTCGTGTCCGACTCTTTGCGACCCCATGAATCGCAGCACGCCAGGCCTCCCTGTCCATCACCAGCTCCCAGAGTTCACCCAGACTCATGTCCATCGAGTCAGTGATGCCATCCAGCCATCTCATCCTCTTCGTCCCCTTCTCCTCCTGCCCCCAATCCCTCCCAGCATCAGAGTCTTTTCCAATGAGTCAACTCTTCACATGAGGTGGCCAAAGTACTGGAGTTTCAGCTTTAGCATCATTCCTTCCAAAGAAATCCCAGGGCTAATCTCCTTCAGAATGGATTGGTTGGATCTCCTTGCAGTCCAAGGGACTCTCAAGAGTCTTCTCCAACACCACAGTTCAAAAGCATCAATTCTTCGGTGCTCAGCCTTCTTCACAGTCCAACTCACATCCATACATGACCACAGGAAAAACCATAGCCTTGACTAGCCGGACCTTTGTTGGCAAAGTAATGTCTCTGCTTTTGAATATGCTATCTAGGTTGGTCATAACTTTCCTTCCAAGGAGTAAGCGTCTTTTAATTTCATGGCCGCAGTCACCATCTGTAGTGATTTTGGAGCCCAGAAAAATAAAGTCTGACACTGTTTCCACTGTTTCCCCATCTATTTCCCATGAAGTGGTGGGACCAGATGCCATGATCTTCGTTTTCTGAATGTTGAGCTTTAAGCCAACTTTTTCACTCTCCACTTTCACTTTCATCAAGAGGCTTTTGAGTTCCTCTTCACTTTCTGCCATAAGGGTGGTGTCATCTGCATATCTGAGGTTCTTGATATTTCTCCCGGCAATCTTGATTCCAGCTTGTGTTTCTTCCAGCCCAGCGTTTCTCATGATGTACTCTGCACATAAGTTAAATAAACAGGGTGACAATATACAGCCTTGACGAACTCCTTTTCCTATTTGGAACCAGTCTGTTGTTCCATGTCCAGTTCTAACTGTTGCTTCCTGACCTGCATACAAATTTCTCAAGAGGCAGGTCGGGTGTTCTGGTATTCCCATCTCTTTCAGAATTTTTCACAGTTTATTGTGATCCACACAGTCAAAGGCTTTGGCATATTCAATAAAGCAGAAATAGATGTTTTTCTGGAACTTTCTTGCTTTTTCCATGATCCCTTGCTTAGTGCTACCTAGCCTAGCCTTTCTTACCTCAACTTTCTATTTCACAATTGATTAAAAAAAAAAAAAAATTTCAGGTTTCACCTCTTTTCCACCCATTTATGAGTTAATCAACACCTGTTCCCAGAGCCTCCATTAAGTCTTTGGCTTTGAAATGAGTCGTTACGCCAGTTCTAGACTCTGCTGACTGTGCCTTTCATTGTGATTGTCTAGTGTTTTGTCAGTTTCATGTCAAGGTTATGATACATATTTAAATGAGAGTGATACTCCCTTAGTAGTAAATGTTAAGTGATATACATTATAGATTAGTGCACAAACTATAAAAAGAGCATTTCAAAGTTATAATGTCTTATTAATAAGTTTGAGTAGTCTTATCTTTCATACTTTAATAAGCTCACTCTTTTTCTTATGTATGCATATCTGTGATTTGTTTGGGCTTCCCCCATGGCTCAGCAGTAAAAAATCCACCTGCCAATGCAGGAGACATGAGTTCGACCCCTGGGTTGGGAAGATCCCCTGGAGGAGAGCACAGCAACTCAGTCGTTTTCTTGCCTAGAGAATCCTGTGGACAGAGGAGCCTGGCAGACTACAGTCCATGCAGTTGCAAAAAGTCAGATACAACTGAAGCAACTGAGCATGCATGCATGGTTTGTTTAACTGAGGCTTTAGAGAAGATCGTGTCTATTAGATTCATTCTAGCATCAAAGGGAATCTTAGAATTGGAAGGAAATGCTTTTAAGAAAGTTAATTTCATCTGAATTCTGTGATTTGTTTCTTTGGATCTTGATTTTCACTTTTAAAAGTAGTAGCTGAATTAGTTCTTGACATTCTAAAAGTTCTAATAATGTTAAAATTAGGTTTTTTTTTAAGTTAGATTTAATCAATAGAAATACTTACAAGTAGAATAGGGAAGCCTGGTGCACTGCAGTCCATGGGGTCACAGAGAGTCTGACATGACTGAGCGACTGAAGAACAACCAAATGTGGCAGATTAGAGCTAAACTAAGTAACTAATTGGTAATAATATGCATCAAGGACTTGAATTCTGTCTCTGTATTCAATGTCAGAACTTTAAAGAATTCTTATGCTAGTTTAGAAGGATTGTAATAATGAGTTTATATATTTTGTTTTCTGAGGCCCACTGGCTTTTCTAAGATGTCGTAGGTGTTCTTTTTAATAAGAGGTACTCAAATTCATTTGGATAGAATGGAACAGGTGTTGATTCACTCATTATAAATGGGTGGAAATTTTTCAGTAAATCTTAATGGATTTTTGAGTTTTTTTCCAAGTGTTTCTTTTTTTTTTTCCTTCTAGGTTCACTTATCAAGCTTGATAGATATCTTACAGTGTGATAATGTTAGGTTCTTTAGGATTTACATCCTGCCCATTTTATATAAGTGGAAAGAAAATAAATCAGAAGCACATTAAATGTCACTGTAAATAGCTGTACTTTAGCACGCATAACAATCAATATTTCTGCATTAAATACATGAGAGATGAGAGTCTGTGTTTTAGATTGGGCAAATTCTGTATTTTACCCTCGCTTTATGAATAGCTATGTCCTACCATTACTAATGTGGCTAACTAGTTTATATTTATTTATGGTTAAAATAAATGTACATTGTTCATGGTCTTCTATCAGTTTATTGTCTACGCTTATTCTTTCTTTTGCTCAATTCTTAACTTTGGGCTATTTTTTGGTAGTAGATACATTAGAAAATGGATGAAATAACAGAAGTGTTATTTACTGAAGTATGTGAAATTTAACTATAATTGTAGAGACAATTACAGAATATTACCATATCCCCTTAAATTAACAATAGTGTTCCTAATATCCTTAAGTATCTAATTATTGTTCAAATTTTCTCAAGGTTCTTTTACTTTTTTAAATTTTTAATTTTTTAATTAAAAGATAATTGCTTTACAGAATTTTGTTGTTTTCTGTCAAACCTCCACATGAGGTTTGACATATGTCCCCTCCCTCTCATTTTAATTGTTTGATTTGGGATTCAAATGAAGTTCATACTTCAATGTGATGTAGATTGATGTGCTTCTTAGTCTCTCCTAATCCACAGGTTGTCCCTCCATCCATTCATCTCTTCCTCTGTCCCCGTTTCACTTTGTGGAAGAAACTGGATCACTTACCCTGTGGAGTTCTCACATTTAGGGTTTTGCTGACTATATTCTGGTGGTCCCCTATAGTTTCAGTAAATTAGAATTAGATATAGGAGCTTGATCTGATTCCAGTTTTATTTTTTGTATTGCTGTGAGTTTTGAAGTAAATAAATCTTATCTATAGAATAAAATGAATAAAAAAATTCTAAGAGAAGTTATCTGCAAAAGTAGCTTGTTTCGATTCCAATAAGTTAAACTTGTTTTTAACATTGTGGTTTTGTTCTCTGAACAGTTTGGGCACTTTTCTCTGTGGTTGGGAAAGTGCCCCATATTTTAGGAAGCACAAAGTTGAAGGTTGATAGCAGCTTGCTGGTGGAAGGACTATGGTAGGAAGGGTGTCCTCTTCTTTGCTCAGCACAGTCTAGCGGGTCCTTTTAAGGGCTTACTGTTACTTGTGTGGGATCTAGGAGGGGCTGCTGTTTTAGCCAGAATGGGCAGGGCAAGCCCATGTAGAACCATGTAGACCTTTGAGCAGAGATCTGAAGGAAATAAGATAGCTACATACGATCTATAGGAAGAACGTGTGAGTCAGAAGAAAGAGCCAGTGTGGAGGTTGGGATGGGGTGTGGAGCAAATGTGCCTGGAACACGTGCAGTAAGCCAGGGGCAGCTGAGGGTATTGGGGCTGGAGAGGGAGCTGGGGCCAGATTCACATAAAGCCCCACATAGGGCATGGCTTTTATTCAAAATCTGATAGAAGCCTGTTGGAGGTTTTTGAGCAGAAGAGTTCCATGGTCTGATTCAGGTCTTAAAGGATCACTCTGTGGGGAGAATAATAGATCATAATAAAGTGGTAAGTAGAAGCAGAGAAATCAGCTTCAGAAGCTCAGGCAGAGCTTAGACAGAAGGTAATGGTGTTGGAGGCTGACTGCAGATGTAACACCACCACTCATAAAACCCTTCTGGTAACATGATGTGTTGGAAACTAATATCTCATAAAGCTTAGAAGGAGAAATTTATTTCACAGACAAAAGCAGGGAAGTTTTTCCTTTAAAAAAAAAAAAGAATTAGGATGAGTGTTTGTATTTCTTCATTAAGAATGAAATAACTATGCACGTTTTCCTGTTTGTTTTGGCTACTAAGCTGAAAACTGTGGTCATATGCCCATGGCAGCTTCATAGTTTTTTTATAGTGCCTACGTATTTGTGTCCTGTTTTCCTCATTGTCCAGGTATTTTTTATTGCATTTACATTTTCCTGGTCCTAGTTTTTAAAAATTTGGTTTAATTCATATTTAATCTATATAAAATATTTGTATTTCTTGTAATCTACTTCAATTACTTTGTGAAATAAAGCAGAACATGAAGTCCTGAAATTAAAACTTAAAAATGACTGGGATATTTAGGCAGTGCATTTTCCAAGTCTTCCTGTGAGACCACAAAGTCTTGAAATAAGCATTTAATTCCTATTTGGTCAGTGCAATTTCACGTCTTTTCCTGCAGGTGGCACGCACGACCCTTCTTCCTGGCCTCCTCAAGACCCTAGCTGCCAATCGGAAGATGCCACTTCCTCTGAAGCTGTTTGAAATTTCTGACATTGTAATAAAAGATTCTAGCAGAGGTAAGAATGAGTCACCTTTGATTTGTATATTTAAAGCATTTTTTTATTATGAAAATTTCAACTGTATATAAAAGTAGCGAAAATAATGTAATTACTCCTGTGATTCCAGCACCCAGCTTCAACAGTTATCAACACACATGAGGCCAGGCTTCCTTCATGTCTACTCCAACCCACTGCCCCTTATTTGAGTAGTGTAAATCCTGGACATCATATCATGTCAGCAAGAAACACTTCAGTTTCTGTTTCTGATAGATAAGGAATATCGCTGGTTTGCCTTTTTTTTTTTTAATAACCCAACACCATTGTTATATTATATCATTAATTATCTAGCTAGTGTTTGAATTTTTCCAGTTGTTTCATAAATTTAATTTTCATTACTGATTTGTGTGAATCAATCCAAGCAAGGGCCAGCTACTTGACTGTAGTATCTCTTATTTTTAATAGAAAACAAATTTTAACTGAGTTTAATAATATTTATGAAGAGCCCTATTAAAACCTCAACCTGAAAAGCACTGCGGAGCACTTCTTTTTTCTTTATGTTGTGATTTATATGTGTATCATTTTGACATACTTTATATCTTACCATTCTGGTTCAGCAGTGATTGTTCCTATCACTGTTGTCCAGTGATTATAAATCTGTTTTACCAGTTTTTGCTTCTTTTGAGTATGGTCTGAACTTGTTAGTACAGCAGGTTGCTTCATCTAGTATTTGGAATATAGTGGTTATTTAATAAATATATTAAGTGTGTAGTAAGTACTTAAACCCGATTGCCCAGAAAGCCAGTCTCACTCAGCCTTCTCCATATCTTCAACTTTATATAACTTTGACTTGACTGTTTGGAGCCGCGTATATGGTATCTCTTGGTGAGCAGTGCCCTCAAAGGACTAAATTACTGGCAGTGTTTCTTTTGAGTCCCTGGATTTAACCATTGAAGTCCCAGCAGTATTTATTTTACTGCAGACTTTGCAAAATTCAGTGTGTTCCTCTGAATCAGTTCACAAAAGAAGAGGCCTTTTCCTCAGTTTCTCCTGAAGAGGACAATATGGCGTCATTGTGATACCAGAAAGTAGTCAAGAACCACTGACTGTAAGCCGGCCTGTGTTAGAGGTACAGCCAACATGACTGTCTGTGGTGGACTGTCCACCGCAAACCTTCCAGCCAAAGCCTGGATTCCGTCTGCTCCCCAGTATGTAGCCTGTCTTCAGTTAACAGTGTCACCGTGCATTTGTATGGTGCTTTTTGCTTTTCAAAAAAAAAAGTATTTTTAAAATACTTTTTCTTTTTTGATTGTTAAAACATCTCTGAGGCAAATGGGACAAAATATTGTCCCCATTTAATATGCTGGAAAATGAAGACAAAAAACTGGTAATTTGTTCAGAGTCGCTTAAAATGAGGAACTTAGGGCTCGGGCCAGGATTTTGATCTTAGTGCTCATATCCTTAGAGAATAAAAGTTCACTGTCATATCAGTCCCTGTAGAATGTTCCTTGGGTGATAAATCTGCTGTAACAGAAAAGACATCTTCAGTGCCAGCTGCAAATAGTTTTGAGGGTTCTTACTGCCTCTAACCATCCTTTGGTGTAGATAACTGAGAATTTATTATTATCCCAATGTCAGTTTTTTCTGGTAACTTTGACTTGTTATCTCTCATACTAGTTCTTGGAGTTGTATGTTGTTTTCATCCTTGACGATCCATTCATATTTCTAAATATAGGGTAGGTTAATTACTTGAGATTTCCTCAAAAGTTCTGTAATACTATTTCAGCACCAGGCCTCTTCCCTAGTAGCAGAGGCTCCTTGCAGGGCTCCCTGCTCTCAGGCAGGCAACTGGAGCCTGGATGGTGTGAGTGAGAGGTGAGCTGTGGTCCCCATAGTTGCCATGGGAAGGCTTTGCCATAGGCGTGGAGCATTGCACTCTACTGCAGTGCTGGCTAGGGGTGCCTTTGCTGGGTTTCTTTCTCTCTGTGTTTCTTGGGAAGGCCCCAAGGCCCATGTGTGGAGGTTGAAAGAGACCTGTTCTTAAATATGAGTGCCAAAGGCCATCATTGAACCAATGGCCCTGGTGATGATTCAAAAACCCCATCCATATATGTACTTTTTAACTTGAAGATTTGTATTTCTGCTGCACTTTTGTTTGCTCAGAAAGAGTAGCTCTTCTCTCTGCAGCAGACCTCTTTTATAACTGTGTTTAGCTGTGACCATTCTGCTCTGTTTGCACATCAATCCATTTTTTAACTGCTACTACTTTGGTCTGCTGTCTTGCACCATTATGGTTTATTCTTTTTCCTTAAAATTTTCTGTCATCCCAATGGCATTCGAGGAATAAAGAAGAGGTAAATGTGCTCAGTAAGTCTACCATCTTGAAAATATAGATTTGCTTTCATTTATGTGGAATGTGTTTCCTGTTTAGGTAGGCCTGGATTCTGTTTCATAGCAGAAGAAGCGTTTCTGGTGGATTAGTCTCACTGTGGACCTGTGGCCTCCCTGCCTGTTGTCTGCTGTGCAGAGAGGACTCTGCAGTAGAGGCAGCCGGGCTCCGCAGGTCCGCCAGGGACTCTGCAGCCAGAGCGCCCGCATTTGAGCCCTGGTTCTGCCGTTTGTTGTTGTTCTGTCGCTAAGTCGTGTCCGACTCCCTATAACCCCACAGACTGCAGCACTCTAGGCTTCCCTGTCCTTCGCTATTTCCCAGAGCTTGCTCAAACTCATGTCCATTGAGTCAGTGATGCCATCCAACCAGTCTCATTCTCTCTCGCCTCTTACCAGCTGCTTAACTTTAGACAATTTAATTCTTCAGTGCCTCAGTTTCCTTATCTGTACAGTGAGAACAACAATAGAACTTTTTTCATGAGATTTGTTGTAAAAGTTAAGCCACATAGAAAGTTGCAGCCACATAATAAGCACTGTTTAGTGTGTGCTCTGTCAGGGTATTAGCAGTCCCTAACTCCAGTACTCTTGCCTGGAAAATCCCATGGATGGAGGAGCCTGGTAGGCTGCAGTCCATGGGGTTGCTAAGAGTCGGACACGACTGGGCGACTTCACTTTCATGCATTGGAGGAGGAAACGGCAACCCACTCCAGTGTTCTTGCCTGGAGAATCCCAGGGACGGGGGAGCCTGGTGGGCTGCTGTCTATGGGGTCGCAGAGAGTCAGACATGACTGAAGCGACTTAGCAGCAGCAGCAGCAGCAGCAAGGCCAGATACCTAGCATCTTGAGGTCTCTGGAAATTTTGAGAATGAATTAAAAATTGGCCAGTCATTAAAGGGTTAATATCACCTAGTGCTAAGAAAAGTGGGACTCATTTTTATCCTAACTTTTGACTTAATTGGTTTTTCTTCTATTATGCACAATTTTTTTTTTTTTTTTTTTTTATGGAAAAGAAAACCCAAACATACTATGGGAATTTACTTAAGAAGGTTGTTTTTTGAGCAATTTATCACCCACTTCTTTTCAATGAATTAGGGGTGTTTTTACCATCTCTCAAACCAGGAATCCTCTCTTTTGGATTTACATTAGCCATTTTCTCCTAAATAATGAAACAATTTTGAAGGAAAAAATCTAGATCATCAAAGGTGAAATGATAGAGCAGTCTTCCAGTTAACTGTAAAAACGTCCCAGATTTTCACTGGTGAGGGCAGTACTCAAACTATTGGTTGAAAAAGGGTGAAGGTGTGTGGGAAGAGTGGTCAAGACATTCTCGTTGGTTGTACTGCTGCTGCCGCTGCTGCTGCTGCTGCTAAGTCGCCTCAGTCATGTCTGACCCTGTGCAACCCCATAGAAGGCAGCCCACCAGGCTTCCCTGTCCCTGGGATTCTCCAGGCAAGAACACTGGAGTGGGTTGCCATTTCCTTCTCCAATGCATGAAAGCGAAAAGTGATAGTGAAGTCGCTCAGTCGTGTCTGACCCTTCTCGACCCCATGGACTGCAGCCCACCAGGCTCCTCCGTCCATGGGAGTCTCCAGGCAAGAGTCCTGGAGTGGGGTGCCACTGCCTTCTCTGCTAGAATGTATTTTTAAAGTTCCTTTTCTTCGCCAGGGACCTGCTTGGAATGAGAGAAAGGTTGCCAGCCTTGAGACAGACCAGTGAACAGTTTTTACAGGTGGTGTTACGAGGGAGTATGTAAGACACCCTGATCACACAGAGAAGGGAGTGACAACTGCCACTAATTGTTTTTGTGACGTTAGGGAAAACCCAGCACTCTCAGCGTCCCTTCAGTTTTGTGTAGCCAAGCATATCTTCCAAGATGGAAATGGAAAGGGAATCTGTACTGGATTCAGTATGACTCCCGAAAATTCTGTCTGACCTGCATTCCTGTAAGAGTGGATGAAAGTCCCTCAGCCCCTATTTGACCTCATCAGACAGTTTCGTATGCTACTGTGGACTTTTTCACTGGTCATGACATGGGGCTGGCAGCCTGCCCAGTGAGAGACTTGGGTACCCTCCTCTAGTGTGAGGGTTTCAACTCTGAGTCAGACACACTCCTGTTCTTTGAGGCTGAGCTGGTCACTGCGTTTGTTGAATCATAAGATCTGAAATTGCTGCAACATTTAAAAAAAAATTAGTCCTGACTCGAGGGACTAAGCTGATATATCCTTTTTATTGGGCAGAGTGATGTGTGTCTCTGAAACGAGAAGTTAAACGCAGATTCTGCTGTGGGGTAAATTTTCAACTTTATTATAACAACGAAGTCCAGTAGAGGCTGAACTGAAGCCATCAGATCAGACTGCCGTATGACCAACTGATCTTTTTCAGTTGTTACATTTGTCTTTTCAGTGTGGAAGAGAAACTGCAAACAAAATAGTAAAAGATTACTTCAGAGGAGCAGTTGTGGAGTGGGATTGCTAACCTTTGCGGCCACAAATGCAAATATATTTTGCCAAGTCCCACACTCTGGCTTTTTACTTAGTGCAGATTGAATTCTGCCTGTCACGGTTTATTCCACAGTGGTCCTTGAAGCTGCCAGGATGCCTCGAAGCTCACAATAATGGCAGGAGAACAAGCATCATAGGGTTGAGTCTAGGTTTAAAAGGAATGATAGAAGGAAGACTTAGTTTGGCTTTGTAGAGCAACTATATAGGGTGATTTACATTTGGCATGGTATGGACTCCCTGGTGGTCCAGTGGCTAAGACTCCATGCCCCCAATGCAGGGGGCCTGGGTTTGATCCCTAGTCGGGGAACTAGATCCCATGTGCTGCAACTAAAGCGTTCATATTGCTGCACCTAAGACCTGGCACAGCCAAATCAATAAATACATTAAAATATTTTTTAAAGGGAACATTTATATTTAAATAAATACATTTAGCGTAATGCAATCATCCAGCTGTCTGTTGACATATATTGGTGATAATCATATTGTGTCTTAAAGAATTTTTGCTGTGTGCTTAGTCACTCAGTCTTGCCCAAATCTTTGTGACCCCATGGACTGTAGCCCGCCAGGCTCCTCTGTCCATGGGGATTTTCCAGGCAGGAATACTGGAGTGGATAGCCTTGCCCTCCTCCAGGGGATCTTCCCAACCCAGGTATCGAAGCCAGGTCTCCCGTACTATAGACATATTCTTTACTGTCTGAGCCACTAGGGAAGAATTTGGGTTTCTAATATTTATTCTAGTAGGAGAAATGGGTTAAAGGCCCTTGACCTGAGGAAGGGTCCAGTTACCTCACTGGCCTCAGCAAGGACACTTGCTCCAAACCTTCACTTCTTGCTCAGACCATTCCTGCAGAGCATTGCTTCAGTTGTGGTAGGGCTGCATTTCTTCTGCCCTGCCAGATCGCTGCTTCAATAGTTCCTAAACCTCATTCTCCCTGCAGCTTTTCTAAATCAGAGAATGCTCTACTTCTTACCCTGCTTAGTTTGGATGTGGAAATCCAGAATTTTGTTTTTAAACTTTGGAAGGTAATTTTTTTTTTATCTTTAACATATTTAAGCTTCTTGTCTGTGCTGCTCCCTGCACCACCATGGCTCCTAGAACATAGCTGATTCACTGTTCTTCTGTGATTTGGTTCGTTCCTTCTGTTTGCTGTTGGTTTGCACCTTTTATGTATCTGTTCTATATTGTAACCTACTAAAATAAAGGGGCCCAATCTTTGTAGTTTTTTGTATAATTCTTTGCTTGATAAAAAGCTCAATGAAAGCATTTTCATTATGAGCTTGTAAAATACTTCAGCTCTGAGAAATTTCCATTAATTCTGCAGCCATTGAATATTAGGAGATTATCTAGCGTCCACATGTGGAATGTGGCTCTCTGAAGAGAGCTTATGTCATCAGTCTGGATTAATTTAATTTACTACTTTATATTTTTGGCATGTAGAATTTCCAATTAATAATTCAAAAAGTATGGGTGTAGGGAACATTGACCTTAACAATATTTGAAGTAGCATCATTCACATGTGTGATGGCATCTTAACTGTGTAAATAACATCATTTTTAATATAGAAAGTTATTTTAGTACATTTGGCTCAACATAGTTAAGATCTTCTAACGTGACTATAATGTGCTCTGTCATGCGTTGAATATTGTATTTTTTTAATAGATAAAAATCCATTCCAGGTTCATGTTAACAAAATAAAAGCCAACCCACAAGGATGTAGCTTTTTCCTTCATGCATTGAGAAGGTCATAGTTTTTTTCCTCACATTTGTTTCTTGGCCTTCAGCATTATTTGAAAAAGATAAGTCTCTACTTCAGTGCTGTAATATAGAAGTGCTTTAAGGAAAATTGTTCTTAGGTTTTATTATGTTTGTTTTTAAAATTGAAAATGTATTTGTAATATCTTTAAGAACTTTCCCAAATCCATATTTTTAAGAGTAATTCTATTTTCACATTAAAAAATAAAACCACATATCCACCTTTTCCCAAATCCTACTCCTTTAATTAGTTGCCAGACATTCTATGCATATTTAACTGTGTGTTTTACCTTTCTGTATGTAGCCGCAGATCCAGGTACTTTTTAGTGTTCATACAAATAGAATTATGCTTTTTCTGCCTTGTTCTGTACTTTTGCCCTTTGAATGCATTCTGTCTACCTCATTGCTTATTGTTGTGTGTGTGTGTGTGTTTTCTTTATTTTTTGACTTCGGCATGTGGGATCTTAATTCTCCGACCAGAGATTGAACTCGTGCCCCCCCTGCATTAGAAGGTGGAGTCTTAACCACTGGACCAATAGGGAAGTCCCCCCCGACCCCCGCCCGCCCCGCCACCTCATTCTTTTTAATTGTTGCATAGCATTCCATTGTGTGGATATACTGTAATTTACTCAGTAAATTTACTCAGACTATTTACTCAGACTATTATGATGACTTTAGATTGTTACCAGGGTTTTGCTAAAATACATCTATTGTAATGAGCACCCTAGTACCCTTATACAAATGCATATTTTTTGAAGTTGGTCAGTCCATAGGTTTGCGCATTAAATGTTTGCTACCTTGTCAAATTCTCTACTACAAAGGGTTTTTTTTAAACACAAATTTGCAGTCCTATCAAAAGTGCTTAAAAGTTCCTGTTCTTCCACATTAGATCTAATTTTTAACGGTGTATGTCTTAACGAGATTCTTGTAGCTTTTGTGAATCATTGGGCCTACTCTGAATTTCTTCTGAAGGTAAGTAAAATTTGCAATATAAGCTATCACCTCATGGGTACCACCAATATTAAAGAAATTTGTTGGATGGAATAAACTAAAGATGAGGATGATTTGTTTTATGTTCTGAGCTTGGCCAGACAGTTATACCCAAGCTCAGTATCAGCCACCAGTTGTCCTGGGAGCTTTGTTGGTTTCCCAGTAGGCTTTCTCCTAGTATCTTCACTTGGGCTTCTCTGTGAATGTGAGAAGAGAGATGGAAAGATGGACCTGGAGACTCTGTCCTTTTCCATTCTGTGCCATTTATGATAACCTAACACCCCTAATTTGTTTTTAATCATTCATCCTGTGGTGAAAGAGAGTCTACACTAAGCAGAAGCCTGTTCTAAAAATTTGAATTGAATGCAATAGTCACTTACTAAGGGACTTTGTGTATCACTTTTTCCCCTTTTTTCTTCCTTTATAAAATCATTTGGCATGTTCTTGCAGCTTCCAGAGTTGTAGCAGCTACCCCTCTTCTTGGTGGTTTAGATCAGCCTCTCCAGGCAGTACTTTGAAGTCTGTGAAAGACACTGGTAATTTAGGCTGACATACTTGGCAGGCCCATTTAAAAAGCAGAATTGTTTGATGGCATGACACAAGAGGTCTGTTAACTGAGTTATAAAGAACTGAGCATTTCCAACAAACCCTAGTTTTGGCATGAAATTTAAATAGTTCTTATTTTGTGGCATGCAATCAGTGAACTTCCTGTGATGTAATATTGTCCCTCAGTGCAAAATCCTAGGAAGTGGAAATTTTACTAAACCTAGCAGTTTCTCCAAGACATTTCTGGGTGGAAGTGAGTATGTGGTTATTTTCCCTTTCAATTCAGTCCAGCTAATTCAGAGGAAGTATTTTAGCAGGATGTGATGAAGCAGGTCTAGAAGGACTGGTAGCATTTGGAAGAGATGTGAAAAAATAGCCCATCAGTGGTGGGGGCTGCGAGAGGGCACCTTTTCAATGCATTTAATCTAGTTCTTATGGTGGGTTTAGTATAAAGCCCTGAAATCAATGGCCTTTCTTAAAAATACTGTGACATTGAATTAAAAAATAAACAGCTTATTACTGTATATGTGTATGCTGCAAACATCCTGAAACCTTTCTTGACTGGAGTATAATTTTTTTTTAAGTCCTGTATTTTTATCCTAATTTCATTATTCTCATCATCAAAATCAATGTTTTTTAAAAAATTCTAAGTCTTTAAACCAGATGTTGTTCCTCTTATCAGAAAGGCAAGTTTTACATAATGTGGAGATCAGGACAGAAGTATTCCAAGGCAAAGGTTACCAAAATAGAGCTTCCAGTTTGTGTTACTAAGCTCTCTGAATGGTGGCATTACCGTGGGGCTCTTCTCTCACAGCAAGAATGGGGCTGCAGCATCGTTTGAATACGTATCTGTGTGTTAAAGTGGAAGCATGTGACACCAACAAATGGGTACCACATGGTGGAGATACCCAGGAGCAAGTCCGTAATATGAAAGGGATAAATTAGTTCTGTTTCATTGCATTTTTTTCTCTCCAAGGGGAAGTGGGAAGAGGGGGAGTGTGAGGAGAGAGGGAGGGAGAAGAAGAGAGGTGGAGAGGAGAGAGTGTGTCTGTGTGTCTGTGTTCCTACAGAGCAATCAGTTCCCTCATTGTAATTAATGCATGTGGTTGATTAGTGAGGTTTGATGCCTGCCTGGGTGTAATATTAATTTTTATTCTGAAGCCTTCGATTATAGCTTTTAGATAGCAAATATCTTTATCCATGCACGTGGAAGTGATAGAGAATGATGCTGGCACAGTACTGACTCTCCAACATCAGCTGGCTCTATAGAATGTGGCTACTATCTGGTCCTGGCCTTGTTTAATTCTATATATGCTTTGCTTTCTTTCCAAGCTTTATTCATTTATTTGGAAAATAATCCTTGAGCATTTAGTCTGTGCAGGCCCTATGCTGGCTCTGACCGCTACCCTCTAGGGATACCTAGAGTAGAGTGCTTTGAACATAGTGGGTGCTAAGAAATGTTGCATGGCAGGGACAGTTATTTCTCTATGTATGTTCAGTCCAAAGTTTAACTTAGAATATAATTTCCATGAGTTACGACACTGATGATGGCTAGAAACTTTAGTTAACTCACTTTCAAAAACAATGTTTCAGTTGCTTAACTAAAAGTCTTAAACGTGAAAACTTTTGAAAATAAAAGCATCTGTTTAACATATCAAAAATATTTCAAGAATGCACATCTTTGACTATACTAAGTATATTCATGCATAAGTTTGTGCTTATACTTTCTTTATCTTCATCTGAATCCTTTGGAGATTTCTTCTAAATCCTTTAGAGATTAAGAGATTTCTGCTGAATCGTGGAGAGGGTATGGGTTTTAAAGTTAGGCAGTCCTGGTCCAGTCCTGGTTTTGTAACTTATTAGCTGTGTAATTAATTACAGTTAGCTCCAGGCAGTTAGCTTGACTTTGGGCAAAACCTTTCTGAGCTTTCGTTTCTCCATCTTAGTTTCCCTGTCCATTTTATGGTACAATAAAACCCTAGCTAACACGATTGTCTTGAGAATTAAGATGACAGATAGGCTGATGGCTGCTAAGTCCTGGCACATAGTAGATAATTCGTTCATGTTAGTTTTCCTTTTCTTTTACCATTTATGGACTCATTTTTACATTACTTTAATAGTAAAACACAATGTATTAAAATACTCATTTGTTTACTTGGATGTCTGGAAGGCAAAAGACATTGTATATTTTGTGCGAATTGTGGCTATGAAAATAAGTGTGTGGAAGAAATTTTGCTCAATACATGCCAATATGAAGCAGCTTTTTATTTTCAGTTGGTTCCCCCAGATAGACATTAATTTGTTCTTTTTCTAATTTGAAAGGTAAAATGAAGCCAATGTTCGTTGTTTGTATAGAGCAGCAGTCTCCTCCAGAATTTATTAAAGGGCCATGAGTGTGGTTATCTGTTAGAAAGTTAAATGACCTCCAGTGAATTTGAGTCTGTCTTTGTATGCTATGCATTTCTTTATTAATAAATTAGTTAAAATTTTTTTAATCATCACTACAGATACAAAACAGTTCTATCACGCCCCTAGACCCACAAGTTGTCCCACTGTGGTCATATTTCCAACCCCACCCCCGCATCTAACCCTGGTGACTAGCCTTGAGTGAGTGCATGCTAAGTCACTTCACTCATGTCCAACTCTTTGCGACCCTATGGATTGTAGCCCTCCAGGTTCCTCCGTCCATGGGATTCTCCAGGCATGAATACTGGAGTGGGTTGCCATGCCCTCCTCTAGGGGATCTTCCTGACCCAGGGATCGAACCCGCATCTCTTAAATCTTCTGCATTGGCAGGCAGATTCTTTACCGCTCGTGCCACCTGGGAAGCCCTGTCTGTTGCCTTGGTTTTCCCTTTTCTAGCAGGTCACATAAATGGACTTACATTGTCCACTTACATTGCCGTATAAAACTGGCTTCTTTTCATTCATCTTAGTACCCTTGAGATACAGCTAAGTTATCAAGACTACCTTATTGCTGAGTAGTATTCCATTGTATGGGCGAACCAGTTTGTTATCTAGTCATTTGCATTTTTTGCAATTCTTTTAAAAAATATTACATTTGTGGGACTTCCCTTGTGGTCTAGTGGCTAAGATTCCACACTCCAGTGCAGGGGGCCCAGGTTCAATTCATCCCTGGTTAGTGAACTAGATCTCACATGCTGTAACTAAGACCTGGCAAATCCAAATAAAAAATTTTAAAAATATCACATTTCTTAAGTTTGTTCTGATTTTCAAAGTAGAAAAAATATACTAATCAAGGAAGGTTTGAAATAGATAAACTTAAAAAAAATTAATCCTACCCAAACACTACGTCTGTTAACATTCAGGTACATTTCTTTACATACTTTTCCTGTGAATGGAATTTTTTGGCTTGTGGTTACATTCACGTAGTTGTATCCTTCATAAATTGATGTTTTTTTCATACTTTTAATTGTGATGTGTAAATATGACATAGATAGTTTAAAAAGATTATAAAGCAGACACTGGTTTAACCATCCAAGTTAAGAGATGGAATGTTGCCAGTGTCCTAAGCTGCGCGTAAGACCCATCTCTATCGTATCACCTTCCTTTACCTGGAACAGTCACTGTCCTGACTTTGATGACAGTCACTTCCCTGGTAGCTCAGTCAGTAAAGAATCTGCCTGCAGCACAAGAGACCCAGTTCCACCCCTGGGTCGCGAAGATCCCCTGGAGAAGGAAATGGCATCCTTATCCTTGCCTGGAAAATCCCATGAACAGAGGAGTCTGGTGGGCTGCAGTCCACGGGGTCACAAATAGTTGGGCAGGACTGAGTAACACTTTCACTCCCTTATTTGCTTCATAGTTTTCCAACCTGTGCATACTCTTTAGACAGTATGATTTGGCTTTGTTTCTTTTTGAACTTCGTAGCCTCCTTTTTTTGTTTCATTTACCATTATAAGTATTTGCTCTAGCTCTACTATAATGAATCTTCGTAAAGATGCTTTTTGGAGAAGGAAATGGCAACCCACTCCAGTATTCTTGTCTGGAAAATCCCATGACAGAGGAGCTTGGCGGGCTGCAGTCTGTGGGGTCACAAAGAGTTGGACACAACTGAGTGACTAACACTTTCACTTTCAAAGATGCCTTTTAGCTGCATAGTATTCTAATGAGTGATTGTGTTGTAACTCTGTGTAGCCATTTTCTAGTTTGGGTTGTTTCTAATTTTCACTGTTGGAACTAATGCTCTATGTAGAAGTAATAGCTTTCTGTATGAATCCTTTTTTTGTATTTAAGATTATTTCTTTCGGATACTTTTCTGCCTTAAAGAGTTTGAAGTTTTAAGGCTCTGAAAAATGTTGCTAAATCCTTTACCAGTTCATACCACAGTGAAGCCTATTGTTCCTGGGCCAGCCTTGAGGGTTTTCCATACCTCCCCCGAGTAAAAACAATTCAGGGAACTTGATGGTTGAAAAATCATCTTCTCTTTCTGAGGTTGGTTGTTTCTCCATATGTTTACTAATCGGTGTCCTTTTTTGTTGATTTTGCCCGAGTTTGTGTTGGGGTAAATCAGCTTCTTAGGTAACGATCAGCGTATCCTTGTGACCATTTCTTTTATTTTTTTATTTTTTCAGATGTGGGTGCAAGAAACTACAGGCATCTCTGTGCTGTTTATTACAACAAGAATCCTGGGTTTGAGATAATCCATGGGCTTCTGGATAGAATCATGCAGCTGCTTGACGTGCCTCCTGGTGAAAAGAAGGGAGGATATGCAATCAAAGCATCAGAAGGTGAGACAGATCCATTGAGTCTAGAGTCAGCGATGCTGTAATGAGGAGCCCAAGCCCTATTTGTGATAAAACTTTTTGGCTCGATGGCGGAGAGGGGGGACTACAGGGAAGTAGGAGATAGAGCTTTGTGTCAATTCGGTCCAGTTCAGTCGTTCAATTGTGTCTGACTCTTTGCAACCCCATGGACTACAACATGCCAGGCTTCCCTATCCATCACCAAGCCCATGTCCATTGAGTTGGTAATGCCATCCAACCATCTCATCCTCTGTTGTCTCCTTCTCCTCTTGCCTTCAGTCTTTCCCCGCATCAGGGTCTTTGCTAATGAGTCAGCTCTTCTCATCAGGTGGCCAAAGTATTGGAGCTTCAGGATCAGTCCTTCCAATGAATATTCAGGACTGATTTCCTTTAGGATTCAATGGTTGGATTTCCTTGCAGTCCAAGGGACTCTCAAGAGTCTTCTCCAGCTCCACAGTTCAAAAGCATCAGTGCTTTGGTGCTCAGCTTTCTTTATGGTCCAACTCTCACATCTATACATGACTACTGGAAAAACTGTAGCTTTGACTGGACAGACTCTTGTTGGCAAAGTAATGTCTCTGCTTTTTAATATGCTGTCTAGGTTGATCATAGCTTTTCTTCCAAGAAGCAAGCATCTTTTATTTCCATGGCTGCAACTGCCATCTGCAGTGATTTTGGAGTCCAAGAAAATAAGTCTGTCACTGCTTCCATTGTTTCTCCATCTACTTGCCATGAAGTGATAGGATTGGATGCCACGATCTTAGTCTTTTGAATGTTGAGTTTTAAGCCTACTTTTTCACTGTCCTCTTTCAGTTTCATCAAGAGGCTCTTTAGTTCCTTAAATCAATTAATTGTCCATATTTTCTAGAAAAACCTTTTTTCCCTCCAACAATTTGAGAAAATGCTTTTCAGAGCTCTTCCAGCACCACACAGTACACTTCTGTTCCAGCTGAGTGCTGGTAGCCTCTAGTTACTGCACCGTCAAACCATGGCCAGCTGGAAACAGAGAGAACCTCAACTCATGACTTACGCTTACAGTCGCCTATGTGAAGCCTTTAAGAAAAGGGAGAAAGAGTTGAAGTTAGGCTAACTAAATGGTATATAGACTCCTAACATGCTAGTTTCTTGTCTGAGGAATTCTGAAATTTTTGCTTTTCATATCCCTATATCTTGAATCAGTATATTTTGTTAGACAGGAGATCCAGAAAAGCTTGCAAGAAACGTTTTACCACTTTATTTCCACTGTTTACCTGACAATTTTATAACTCTGTTTGTCATTTTGAATTTCTGTTGGAAAATTCACTTTTTCTTGGTGTTATTTAGCAGTACTTATAGTGGTCTGAGATTTGCGGGGACATATTTTTGTTTTCCCCTTAAATTTATTTTTCTTAGTCCTCAAAGATAGTTTTTTTTACTGTTTATTTATTTATGTTTAATTTGGAAGCTTATTTGAAAATGCAGTAGCCCTAAATATATGAGCCTTTTTAAAGTTGAAGATTTGTGGAGTTACATAAATTTTTTTAATAAAATTGAAAGATTACATATTTCAGGGAGTTACAGCTTTCTGCCACACCTCTCATTAACAGTCATCCGGTGAAGATATGTATTACGCTTATAGAATTTTAAAGTGTTGGAACTGGGTCTTGGAGTTCATCACGTCCAGTTCCTTAGTTGGACAAGTGCAGGAGCCAAGGACAGGCAGGTTAAGTGAGTTGTGCTGGGTCACACACGTAGAACCCAGGGCTCCTGCCTCCCAGTGTTCTGTCCACAGGGCCAGGTTGCCTACCTTTATAGTGGCTTTCCGTACTCCTTCACCAACTGACGCTTCTAGAATTCTGCTTTAAGGTCTGGTCATCCATGTTAACAGCAACCTGAGAGCTGATGTGACACGCTTTTTTTTTTTTTTTTTTTAAACCTTCTATACAGTCTCTTCTCAGAAATTCTATATTTCATATAGACATTAGCTGGATAAAAATCTGTTCACTGAAGCATTGTGCCATTACATGAGATTAATTTTTTTCCTTGCTTGAAAGGTTGCAAAGATCTGACATGAAACATAGGAGCTTAATTTGTTGTGGCTATGACACTTTTATATGTAACATTTATACTAAGGACATTTCTATAAGCCGTAAACCAGTGTCTTAATAATGACTCTCCTGCCTTGGTCAGTTCCTTAGAGGTATTTCTCAGAAGAATCTGAGCTCCCAGTCGTGAAATAGGCTACATGAAGACCAAGTAAGTAGGGTACAGGTCATTCTGTCAAGGGACCTACAAGGGGAACAACCATTGCACTCCAACTCTCACACCTTGCTGCTAAGGCCAGTGCCTTAACGTTTCCAGAGAGGGATATGGTGTAGCTTCTTCATGGTATCTGGGAAAACACTAGTGAGTTTCTGGGAGGTCACATGAGCCTTTGAACGAATAGGTGAGAGACTGGAAGCAAGGTAGACCACTGGAGCAAAGCCAGAAATGATGGGAGACAAGGCCTAGTGCAGTTCTGTTTGACTATAGGGTAAGGAAGAAGCTTGGGACCACAGTGTCCTGAGTGCTAGGATAAGGAATTTCAGCTAATTAACTGGAAAATATTGAAGCTGCTGCTACTTCCCCTCCCCGCCCTTAAGTGAGTGATATGATTAGATCTGTACTTTGAAAGGATTAATCTGACAGCAATATGTAAGTTGGATGGCATAGAGAGTAGAGGGGAAGAGAATGGTGGAAAGGTGTTATAGTGTGTTTTAAAGCAGTTAAAGTAAGACTTGAATGTTGGCCAAGGGTATACCAAGGAGAAGACTGATTTAAGAAGATGTATGAAGGTAGAAGCTAAAGTTCCATTTTTAATATTCTAAACCTGTGAAATTATAATTTTAATCCTTATATCTTTTAGCATCAAGACAATACTTAATTTTTTTAATATACAGATGTCTGTTTTGGTTTGGAGAGAGTATGTGTGTGTCAGAAGTTGCATTGATAAACTGTAACCACTTATGATGTGGTTGTAGATCTTCATGTTCAGTTTTTTAGCCAAGTTATTATTGCTGTTTGATTTTGTATAAGGACAGAGGCCATATGTGTTTTCTTTTGAATTTACTTTGGCTCTCAGAATATTATAATGTTTTATTACATTTTGATTAATGACAAGCATGACTACCTTTTTTTGTTTTTTTAATCTTTTTTTCTGATTGCCATTTTTTTTTTTAATGGTTAAAGAAACCAACCTAAAGAAATGCCATTGTCAGAGTAAGTCAGCAGTAAAGTTGGTATAAGTTCTCCATCTAAAATTTCATATATATTTATCTCCTGAGTAAATTTCTACACAGGAGTTTGGTTGCTAAGGCATGTTTAGCTATATCGTTTCCTCAGGTTTATTGTTAATTGCATATAGTTTTTTCTGCTTCAAGAAAAGGTCTTCCGAGTATCAAAATGTCAAGTAGAAACAGATGAAGGGCTACCGTTTCCTGCCATTCTTGATCACTGCGCAGTCTTCTGTTACCCTGGCATATGGTTTACCTTTTAATAATTAAAAGTCCCTGGTGGCCCTGCCATTATAATTGAGCAGAGTCTGGTCACTAGAGAGCCATGCTAATGTCAGTTCATTGGCAGGTGTACCCAGTCTCTCTCTGTCCATTCTAGCAAACACCACTGACTGCCTTTTGTGCCGCTTTGTTTGGTGGCGGGGGGGTGGAACAGACTTGATTCCCCTTTAAGAAACTTGGCCCTGTCCATTGTGAGAGAAATCTGGAGACTCGTTGCATTGATCACATTGATCCCAGGGAGTTCCGGTGACATTTGCATGTAACCTTGCTTGATGCAGGCAGCAGACCTCTGCCTCCCCAGAGTCTCTGAGAAGCACTCTTGAGGCCTGTGACTGCAGCCACAGTTAGAAGCCATAGGCGCTTAGTCTCACATAGTTTTTATTTGCTGAGCATCATGGCAATTAAGAACACAAAAGGAACTAGAATGTCAAACTGCCAGTAAAATAAAGGCAACCATTGGGTGGAAAAAAAGAAAGCAAACCTTCAACCTTTTGAGTCTGCCTGCCAATGCAGGAGACGTGGGTTCGATCCCTGGGTCAGGAATATCCCCTGTAGAAGGAAATGGCAACCCACTTCTGTAATCTTGGCTGGAAAAGTCCCATGGACAGGAGTCTGGTGGGCTACAGTCCATTGGGTCACAAAGAGTCAGACACGACTGAGTGACTGAACAATAAAGCATTGTGAGTGCTTCAGACATCTCATAGTGTTTCACTGGCATCAGATCATGTCATTACAGCATATGTATATGCTTTTTTCTCAGACTTCTTCCCCTCTGTTTTTGTGGTTTGTTGCAAACTAAATTATGTATGTTAAAATGCATTTGTCCTTTTCAAAAACCACTTCTGGTCAAGGAAAATTCCCAGCATTTTTGTGTTTATAACAGTTGTGTGGTTCCTGGGCAAATTATGGTGAAAATCACTTCTTGTAGAAGATGTGGGCTTTGTGTGTGATTGGCTGCATGGACTCGAGTGTGTGTGTGTGTTTTCCCCTTTGTTACTATTTCAGTTTTGTTTATTCACAAATCTATGGAAAACATCAGTTTAACCTGAGACACGATGGAAAAACAGAAGTTTTAGTACGTTTAGTTTTGACAATTCTAATTTTCATGCTGCTCAGAATCCATTTTGTGAAATGAAAAATAACCTTGCAAGTAATAGGCACATTTAATCCTGCACCATATGTACTTATAGAGGGTATTTAAATACCTTCTGTTAGTGTCACCTAACGATCCATGACCTGTAGGTCATGACCTTTTCCCTCTTTCAGGACACCTGGGAAAGATTGCAGATGCTAAAAAATATGGGTGAAATTGTGACATCTCCCCGGTCTTCACACTGGTTTTTAGTATAACATGAGCTTGGAAGTACACGAGAATCATATATATTGAACAGTTTGTTGGAGTAAAAGTGTTCCATTTATAGTCCCATTTATACAAGACGTCTAGACTGGAAGAAGGAGTGATCTTTATGGCATCTCCAAATTTTTAGTTACTGTCAACAAAGACTGTTAAGGCACCAAGTTTAAAAGAAAAAATGTTTGGAAGTTTGTGCGCTTCTGACCTTGTTACTCTGTGTAAAAAAATGTCCTTCATCCTCTGATTCTCTGCTTTTTTGTATCCTCTGATTCTCTACTTTTTTGGTGTTGGAGGCAGGCTTTCAGATTTTGCCGTTTTTGTTATCTTCTTTGTGGGCTTTCTTAAGAGCAGTATTAAATGCATCAGCAGGGATCACCCCACATCCAAGCAGCAGGATGACATGGGGCCAAGGTGCTCATAAAAGCCTCAGCTGTGATCATGGTTCACTTAGTCCTGTGTTTCCTTTGTTTGTTTTTACTTTTTATCTATTTATAGAAAGTGTTCTTTTTGGCTGCGCTGGGTTTTCATTGCTGTGAGAGCTTTTCTCTAGTTGCGGCAAGCAGGAGCTACTCTCTAGTTGCAGTGCATAGGTTTCTCGTTGCAATGGCTTCTCTTATTTTGGTCGGAGGTTCTAGAATGCAGGCTCAGGAGTTGCTGTACTTGGGCTTGGTTGCTCCGAGGCACATGGGATCCTTCTGGACCAGGGATTGAACTGCATGTCCCTTGCACTGGCAGGCAGATTCTTAACCACTGGACCATGAGGGAGGTTGTGTTCTTGTGCTTGTTTGTTTCCTTGCCTCACTCCCTCTTATACTATGAGGCAAAGTTCTCTCCACGTGTGCTCAACACCCCGTGCTGTTGGTGAGCCGTGGAACCCACTTGACAACTCAGTGCTAAGGTGGGTGCTGCACACCATGTCCCACTTGAATGTCTTGGTAGGCTCACTTTCCTACCTGATAGATCTTACTTAAACACAGTGTGTCTCAAGTTCTTTTTATTATCACTGCCTTAAGAAACGTTTTAGACTTTTTTCCTAATTGCCCCTCCATAAAATGTTAATTTATAACAGTTTATACAAGAGTATAACACTAAAAGCTGTGCAGCAGATACAAAGTTAAATGTTTGTAGTTTTTTCATGCAAGCTGCTAGACTTGAAGGATCTTAGTTCCCCAACCAGGGATTGAACCTGGTGGGTTGCAGCAGTGAAAGCCCAGAGTCCTAACTACTAGGTCACCAGAATTTTCTAATTTAACTGTTGACTTAAAAGTACTTACTTATTCTTAACCCTGAACTGAATTTTAAAAATAAGGTTTATACTTTTTTATGTATGAAGCCCAGATATGCGGACTGGTGTGCTGCAGTCCATGGGGTCGCAAAGAGTTGGACGTGACTCAGTGACTGAACTGAACTGAAAACGTTAATACTACAGATATACTGCATATTTATTATGTACTCCATGAATATCTGGGCTTCAAACATTAAAAAAGTATAAATCTTATTTTTAAAATTCAGTTCAGGGTTAATAAGTAAGTACTTTTAAGTCAAGAGTTAAATTAGGAAATTCTGGTGACCTAGTAGTTAGGACTCTGGGCTTTCACTGCTGCAACCCACCAGGTTCAATCCCTGGTTGGGGAACTGAGATCCTTCAAGCCTAGCAGCTTGCATGAAAAAACTACTAACCTTTAACTTTGTATCTGCTGCATAGCCTTTAATGTTATACTCTTGAATAAATTGTAGTGTATCAAATTATACATGCCAGTTGGCAATTGATTTTAATACATAACTGTAATCAAAAGTTTTTAAAAAAGATTCAAAACTCACTTTTCCAGTGAAAGTAAAACATTTGAAAATTTTCTTAAAAAGTATTTTCAGTGAATTTAACTTTTCCTTGATAAGAGAAGATAACTTTTAATTAGCTGGTAGTCAGGTGAAAATGTTAGTTGCTCAGTCATGTTCAACTCTGCGATCCCATGGACTGTAGCCTGCCAGGTTCTTCTGTCCATGGAATTCTCCAGGCCAGAATACTGGAGTGGATAGCCATTCCCTTCTCCACGGGATCTTCCCAACCCAGGGATCAAACCCAGGTCTCCTGCATTGCAGGCAGATTCTTTACCCTCTTAGCCATCAGGGAAGCCCCTGATAGTCAGGTATGTTGATGTTTTTTCAGTCCAGTGGCACCCCACTCCAGTACTCTTGCTTGGAAAATCCCATGGATGGAGGAGCCTGTTAGGCTGCAATCCATGGGGTCGCTAAGAGTCGGACACGACTGAACGACTTCACTTTCACTTTTCACTTTCATGCATTGGAGAAGGAAATGGCAACCCACTCCAGTGTTCTTGCCTGGAGAATCCCAGGGATGGGGGAGCCTGGTAGGCTGCTGTCTATGGGGTCGCACAGAGTCGGAAACGACTGAAGTGACTTAGCATAGCACTTGATGTACTTAATGATGTGTTGCATAATAACTCTTTAAATTAGAAACTTTTTTATTTAATTCTCAAAGCCTGAGCTATGTACAGAAGCTCTCTGGATCATACATAAACAACATCCACAAGGCAGTCTATGGTGGCTCCTGGCACATGCAGGTCGCCTCTTAACATGACCTCGAAGTTGAGCACTTGATACAGTCTTCCAGTCACAGGACCTGAGCCATCTGTCACCGTGGTTATGGAGCACTGGTCTTGCACACATTAGCTATGTTTTCCATGGCAGTGCTGCTCCTGTGAAGCCCAAGACAAGCCAGTGAGACGAACTGAATACTAACGAGAACAGTTTTGTTAAGTAGGGTTCAAATTTGGGGGTCTCTGTACAAAAAAGATCTTCACAACCCAGATAATCACGATGGTGTGATCACTGACCTAGAGCCAGGCATCCTGGAATGTGAAGTCAAGTGGGCCTTAGAAAGCATCACTACGAACAAAGCTATTGGAGGTGATGGAATTCCAGTTGAGCTATTCCAAATCCTGAAAGATGATGCTGTGAATGTGTTGCACTCAATATGCCAGCAAATTTGGAAAACTCAGCAGTGGCCACAGGACTGGAAAGGGTCAGTTTTCATTCCAATCCCAAAGAAAGGCAATGCCAAAGAATGCTCAAACTACTGCACAATTGTACTCATCTCACACACTAGTAAAGTAATGCTCAAAATTCTCCAAGCCAGGCTGGGAAACCATTGTAATATATGATTGTTTTCATACCTGCCTCCCCCACCAAGAACCAGTTTTCATCCCCCATTGAAAGTGCATGCTGTGACTTACAGTGTACTTTGGAGTACAGTTCAGTTCAGTTCAGTCGCTCAGTCGTGTCCGACTCTTTGCGACCCCATGAATTGCAGCACGCCAGGCCTCCCTGTCCATCACCAACTCCCAGAGTTCACTCAGACTCATGTCCATCGAGTCAGTGATGCCATCCAGCCATCTCATCCTCTGTCTTCCCCTTCTCCTGCTGTCCCCAATCCCTCCCAGCATCAGAGTCTTTTCTAATGAGTCAACTCTTCACATGAGGTGGCCAAAGTACTGGAGTTTCAGCTTTAGCATCATTCCTTCCAAAGAAATCCCAGGACTGATCTCCTTCAGAATGGACTGGTTGGACCTCCTTGCCGTCCAGGGGACTCTCAAGAGTCTTCTCCAACACCACAGTTCAAAAGCATCAATTCTTCGGCGCTCAGCCTTCTTCACAGTCCAACTCTCACATCCATACGTGACCACAGGAAAAACCATAGCCTTGACTAGATGGACCTTTGTTGACAAAGTAATGTCTCTGCTTTTGAATATGCTGTCTAGGTTGGTCATAACTTTCCTTCCAAGGAGTAAGCGTCTTTTAATTTCATGGCTGCAGTCACCGTCTGCAGTGATTTTGGAGTCCCCCAAAATAAAGTCTGACACTGTTTTCACTGTTTCCCTATCTATTTCCCATGAAGTGATAGGACCGGATGCCATGATCTTCGTTTTCTGAATGTTGAGCTTTAAGCCAACTTTTTCACTCTCTTTCACTTTCATCAAGAGGCTTTTTAGTTCCTCTTCACTTTCTGCCAGAAGGGTGGTGTCATCTGCATATCTGAGGTTATTGATACTTCTCCCGGCAATCTTGATTCCAGCTTCTGTTTCTTCCAGTCCAGCGTTTCTCATGATGTACTCTGCATATAAGTTAAATAAGCAGGGTGACAATATACAATCTTGATGTACTCCTTTTCCTATTTGGAACCAGTCTGTTGTTCCATGTCCAGTTCTAACTGTTGCTTTCTGACCTGCATACAGATTTCTCAAGAGGCAGGTCAGGTGGTCTGGTATTCCCATCTCTTTCAGAATTTTCCACATTTTATTGTGATCCACACAGTCAGAGGCTTTGGCATAGTCAATAAAGCAGAAATAGATGTTTTTCTGGAACTCTCTTCCTTTTTCCATGATCCAGCGGATGTTGGCAATTTGATCTCTGGTTCCTCTGCCTTTTCTAAAACCAACTTGAACATCTGGAAGTTCACGGTTCATGTACTGTTGAAGCCTGGCTTGGAGAATTTTGAGCATTACTTTACTATCATGTGAGACGAGTGCAATTGTGCGGTAGTTTGAGCATTCTTTGGCATTGCCTTTCGTTGGGATTGGAATGAAAACTGACCCTTTCCAGTCCTGTGGCCACTGCTGAGTTTTCCAAATTTGCTGGCATATTGAGTGCAGCTCTTTCACAGCATCATCTTTCAGGATTTGAAAGAGCTCAACTGGAATTCCATCACCTCCACTAGCTTTGTTCATAGTGATGCTTTCTAAGGCCCACTTGACTTCACATTCCAGGATGTCTGGCTCTAGGTCAGTGATCACACCATCGTGATTATGTGGGTCGTGAAGATCTTTTTTGTACAGTTCTGTGTATTCTTGCCACCTCTTCTTAATATCTTCTGCTTCTGTTAGGTCCATACCATTTCTGTCCTTTATTGAGCCCATCTTTGCATGAAATGTTCCCTTGGTATCTCTAATTTTCTTGAAGAGATCTCTAGTCTTTCCCATTTTGTTGTTTTCTTCTATTTCTTTGCATTGATCGCTGAGGAAGGTTTTCTTATCTCTTCTTGCTGGTCTTTGGAACTCTGCATTCAGATGCTTATATCTTTGCTTTTCTCCTTTGCTTTTCTCTTCTCTTCTTTTCACAGCTATTTGTAAGGCCTTCAGTTTAACTGTATGTGCTGGGCAAAAAAGAGAGAGAGAGGTATTTTTGTTTAACACCGTGTACTCCTTTTTTCCTGCTTCTTAGACCTTGGCTTCCACTGTTCTGTAGAAAAGACTATGGCCGAAATACAAAGAGATGCAAAAGAAATTCATTTGCCGTTTCAGGGACCCAAATCCTGAAAGTTGAGATGGTTTTTAGGGTGATTTGTACTACTCAGGTTTTTGGGTGTTTTTTTTTTTGTCTTTTTCTGATTCTTTTCTATTATAGCTTTTACAAGATACTGAATATAGTTCTCGGTGCTGTATAGTAAATGCTTGTTGTTTATTTTATATATGGTAGTATGCACCTGTTAATCCCATACTCCCAATTTATCCCACCGCCTTCCCCTTTGGTAGCCATAAAATTGTTTTCTTTCTCTCTGAGTTGGTTTTGTAAATCAGTTCATTTGCACTGTTTTTTAGATGACACATGTGATAGAATATTTGTCTTTCTCTGTCTTCTCTTAATATGATATTCTCTAGGTCCTTCCATGTTGCTGCAAATGGCATTATTTCATTCTTTTATGGCTGAGTCGTATTCCATTGACTTTATATACCACATATTATTTGTCCATTTACCTGTTGATGGACAAGTAGGTTGATTCCATGTCTTGGCTATTGTAAATAGTGCTGCTATGAACATTGGGGTGCATGTATCTATTTTAATTATAGTTTTGTTCAGATATATGCCTAGGAGTGGGATTGCTGGATTATATAGTAATTCTACTTTTAGTTTTCTAAGGAACTTCCATACTGTTCTCCATAGTGATGTACCTGTTCGTTTTTCTCCACACCTTCTCCAACATTTATTATTCATAGACTTCTTGATGGCCCTTCTGACCAGTGTGATGTGATACCACATTGTAGTTTTGATTTGCATTTCTCTGCTAATTAGCAGTGTTTAGCATATTTTCATGTGCCTGTTGGCTATCTGTATGTTTTTGGAAACATGTCTGTTTAGGTCTTCTGCCCAGTTTTATTGGGTTATTCATTTTTGTTGTTGTTACTGAGTTGCATGATCATTTTGTATATATTGGACATTAATCCCTTGTCAGTCACATTGTTTGCAAATATTTTCTCTCAGTCAGTAGGTTGTCTTTTCATTTTGTTTGTGGTTTCCTTTGCTGTGCAAAAGCTTCCATAAAAGTTTTGAAACAGTTACAAGCTTATTTAAAAAAAAAAGCAGACGCAAGACAAAATACTTTTTTCTGAACTGTTTGAGAGTAAATTGCCAACCTATACCCCTTAATTCATTAGTGTATATTTTTTACAAAGGACATTGTGTCCTCCATAACCAAAATGTAATCATCAAAACCAGAAAAATATCTTTCATGTTCATGTTAACCCCATCTAATCCTTACACCGTGTGCAAGTTTTATCAGTTATCCTTTATATCAAAGAATCACTTGTTGCCTTTAGCTGTCATGTCATGTCATTAGCCTCCTTCTGGAGAGTTCTAGAATAGTCTCACCTTGACTTTCATGACCCTGACACTTTTATTTCATAGTGTGTCCCTCAGGTTGGGGTTGACAGATGTTTTCTTCCCAGTAGATTCAAGTTCGGCATCTTTGAAAGGATGTTGCAGAAGTAATGCTGTCTTCTCGGTGCATCCTGCCAGTGGCACCCAGTTTCTATTTATCTCACAGCTGAGGCAGTTAACTTTAATCCCTTGATCAAGCTTGTGTCTACTGGATTTCTTTACTGTCAACTTATTCCTCTCTCCCTTATAATTAATAAGCATTTTGAGGGGAAGAGCATTAAAATTATGTAAATGTTCTCTTCCTAATCAGTGTTCCTATATGTTTATCTATTCAGTACAGATTAATTATTTCCTATTTTATCCAATGTATTTTGTTGTTGTTCAGTCACTTCTTTGTGACCCCATGGACTGCAACACGCCAGGCTTTCCTGTCCTCCAGTATCTCCTGGAGTTTGCTCAAACTCATTTCCGTTGAGTTGCATCCAACCATCTCATCCTCTGTCACCCCCTCAGGGTCTTTTCCAGTGAGTCAGCTCTTTGCATCAGGTGGCCAAAGTATTGGAGCTTCAGCTTCAGCAGCAGTCCTTCTAATGAATATTCAGGTTGATTTCCTTTAGGATTGACTGGTTTGATCTCCTTGCAGTCCAAGGGACTCTCAAGAGTCTTCCCCAGCACCATAGTTCAAAAGCATCAGTTAATCCAGCAGTCAGCCTTCTTTATGGTCCAGCTCTCACATCCGTACATGACTACTGAAAAAACCATAGCTTTGACTAGATGGACGTTTGTCAGCCAAGTGATGTCTCTGCTTTTTAATATACTGTCTGGGTTTGTCATAGCTTTTCTTCCAAGGAGCAGTGTCTTTTAATCTGTTACTTATTCTGATGCTCATGTTGTCCTCACTTTGGCCAGTGGGAATCCCTTCAAGCTGGCTTCTGTGTCCTTTTAACATGTTCCTATTATTCTTTATTATTATTAGGACTCTCTTGCTTTGGGCATAAGAAGATATTCCAGGCTTATCTTGAACTTTCCATTGTCCCATTTTTCCATCCTGGTTCCTTTTAGTGGGAAGTGGTGTCTGAAAGCCAAGATTTAGGCTTCTAGGTGCACACAGACATACCTGTATCTACTAATTTACTCCTATATCTATGTGTTTTGAAAACCATAAGCCCATATTAATATCTCCATCCCTTCAACACCTTAGGGTTCATTACAGTTTTCTCCCTTTAGGTATTTGTACCTCACTTCTCCGATAGTGAAAAACCCGGTTCCCATGATTCATAATTTATTCACTTACTTGCTCATTGCCCCTGTTTGTAACTGAACCCTCTCTCATACCCTGAGTGTCTGCCCGGCTCATCACTCACTCTCAGACTCTGGGGACCTCTTGCCTGCCCACTTGGGGCTGCCCCCTCTCATCTGTGGGTACCCTCCCTGCCCCCTGTAGTTCTGACACCCAGTGCCCACCCCGAGTGTGGGGATCTCTGCTTTCCTTGGCCCCTTTAGGACTAGATTATTCTGGAAGAGGGGAGAAGACTTTGTAAGTCTTGAGAAACTTTTCTTGGCAGGGAGGCTCTTACTAAAGTGAAAGGGAGAAAGTAGTTATATATGGTGTTGCTTTTTTGGAAGTGGATTATAATATAGGAGATATATTTCTGGGTTCATCTTATATAGTTTCTGCCTCAAACCTGGAGTCAGCTATATCGCCAAGTGGCCCTGGTTTCCTTTAGTGGGAAATCAAATCTAGATCACAATCTAGGTGCTAAGGTTGCTCATTGCTACTGAGTGAGTCTTTGTTTCTAGGACTTTTTAAAATGCAGAGCTGAGGAAAACCTTTTTGTAAAAAAAAGTTCTGTTTTTTAAAGAAAAGCATTGATTTCATGTGGACAGTTCCAATTTATATTTAGGATTAGAGGATTTTTACTTAATATGTTGGGCTTTATAAAGGCTTTTTTTTTTACGTTGAAAATCTTGGTTCCTGATGAATTTATATTATTACTCTGTCCATCTTTATTCAGAATAATATCAGTTATTATTACTAATAATTGTTAGAAACAGTTTAAAGCTTTATCTTCAGTTTTTTTTGTACTTAGAACATAGCCTACAATAAAGTACCTTTTGACCATTATTTTCCCAGTATTTTTAACAGGCAAGACTGTAGAATGCCTTAAACAATGCTTGCACTGGTATTTTGTAAATCTCATATTAATTCAGAGTCTGCTTTGTTAAAAAATGAGAAATGCATATTTTACTGTGGACTTTGGGGCAGTATGGAAGCAGAACCTTAATCAGATATCTATTAATATCTGTCTTCTCTGAGTTTCTTTCATCTGTCAGCACATTTCTTCTGTCCCCTGGTTAGGCTGTCTTAGAGAGATAGCCTTCTATATATTACATCATTGCAGGAATCCCACAGATTGACATTCATTTAAAGCATTCCTGATAATTTTCTATAAATGACAGGCAGACAATCTAACTTCATTCAGGCAGGTCCCTGTTGTGGTTTTGATCCTAGTGTTCATTAGCTGTGGTCTAGTCTCCCCCTCTTGAGAAATAAAGTGTAATAGTCACTTGGGTGACTTGGACAACCTGTCCCCCTCCTAGAAACATCTCCAAGCACCCACCAGCCCGGGTTGGTCGTGGGTCAGGGTCAGGAGTGTCATTGTCCTGCTGGGAGCTCTTTGAGGCCAAATAGGCCGCGTGTAAGGTGGGCAGTTTGTCTTCAGACCCCAGCCCTCCAGCACTTACAGCCTGGGTGGCCCTTCCTACGTCTTAGTTTTTCCTTCTTCCATTCCTTCCTACCCCTCCAGGACTCTCATTGTAAACACTCTGCCTTTTTTTAAAAAAAGAAAATTTCATTTCAAGAAAGGATCTGACTTGAGGTTCAGTTGATACATACCAGTGTGAACTTGCTTTAATTTTTAGCCCTTTCGCATTGTGAAAGGAGAAAATTTGGTCCCTTTATGGAAATGTTAGGTTATTAGCTTTAAAAAGGGTGGGGCAAATTTAGTGGAATAGAAAAACTCTCTCCACCTTCTGAAACTACACCTGTTTGACAGCCGCGCACACACTTCCTTATGTTTAGGAACAGGGGAAAGGAGAAACGTGGGAAACAGCAACACAGCCCATTATATTAGCAAATGTTGTTGTTGTTTAGTTGCTAAGTCATATCTGACTTTCTGCAACCCATGGACTGTAGCCCATCAGGCTTCTCTGTCCATGGGATTTTCCAGGCAAGAATAGTGGAGTGGGTTGCCATTTCCTTCTCCAGGGGATCTTCCCGACCCAGGGATCGAACCCAGGTTTCTTGCATTGCAGCCAGACGCTTTACCATCTGAGCCACTAGGGAAGCATCAGCAAATAGGTAGACGTTAATTAATTATTTGCCTTTCTTTAAACAGTAAACTGTAGGGAGAATCCCAGGAACGGGGGAGCCTGGTGGGCTGCCGTCTTTGGGGTCGCACAGAGTCGGATAGGACTGAAGCGACTTAGCAGCAGCAGTGACTAGTTACAGTATTTTTATTTTGAGCGATGTTGAAGCTGGCCATAAGGAGTAAACAGTTGAGCAAAATTAACAGATAAAGTGCCTCCCTCTGAATGTCTCTAGAACTTCCTGTTTCCTGTTTTGATTTGCCCAGTATTCATCAGTAGCTGTTAAATGTTTTATCAGTGTTGTTATGGCAGCCACTGCTGCTGCTGCTGCTGTCACTTCATTTGTGTCCGACTCTGTGTGACCCCATAGACGGCAGCCCACTAGGCTCCTCTGTCGCTGGGATTCTCCAGGCAAGAACACTGGAGTGGGTTGCCATTTCCTTCTCCAATGCATGAAAGTGAAAAGTGAAAGTGAAGTCGCTCAGTCGTGCCTGACTCTTAGTGACCCCATGGACTGCAGCCTACCAGGCTCCTCTGTCCATGGGATTTTCCAAGCAAGAGTACTGGAGTGGGTTGCCATTGCCTTCTCTGATCGCAGCCACTAACTATGCCTTGGTATTCTTCCAGAAGATAAGGGTTTCTGCCCATTCTTTTAATTCCCAAAGGCTCCTAGCTTGTTTATGAATTGTATTCTCTGAACAAAGGTTTTCTCTTGGAATTATCTTCCTGGACTTCTTTGATGGCTTTTTTTTTTTTTTTGGTTCCACCAGTGGAACTGAAAAAAGGAAGTAGTTGGTATTATATAAGGGACTTTTTTTTAAAATCAGTGTTGTACAGAACAAGGTCAGTTCAGTTCAGTAGCTCAGTTGTATCCGACTCTTTGTGACTGCATGCACTGCAGCACATCAGGCTTTCCTGTCCATCACCAACTCCTGCAGCTTACTCAAACTCATGTCCATTGAGTCAGTGATGCCATCCAACCATTAGTGTGATCTTATATTTAGTTTGTGGTTTGTTGGTCCTACTATTGTTAAAAGTCCATTGTTTTAACATTTTGACATGTTATGAGCTATACAGTAATTAGCATTGTTTTACTTGTGTGGTACTACCTTTGGCAAAGGCAAGAAGCAAAGAAAGAGCAAAAGGTATTAATAACATATATGTTACAGGACCCTACTTGTAATAGTGAATAACTGGAAACACCGCCAAGATTAAATACTTGAAAAACAATTTGGCAAATGACATATAAATCTAATGGAATGTGATAAACATGTAAATATAAACTAAGCTGAAAAAGCAGATGTTAAGATGATACAGACTCTTACTAAAATGCAAGGGAAGAATACACTTTATTGGGCACTGGGGGGTATGATCGCCAGTGAGGTATCAACCGTGATGAGTTATAGTAACAGTAAGTCCTGTGTGTTGGGTCAGGTTCTTCTGTAGTGTTAGCCCAGGTGATTTAGGACTTAATTCCTTTGTGCCAGTTTCTTCATCTGTAAAATGGGAATGATAATATCTGTCCTGTCTGTACCGGGCAGACTAAGAATTTGGGAAAACATTTTAGAATGGCTGATCACTCCCCAGAGTTCCCTCAGGGTAGATGTTAGATCTGCCCTTCAGAAAGTCATCTTTGGCTAAAAGTCACAGACTCAAGAAGGAACTGGGTTCTCAGCTTGACTGTTACCTGGCTGGCTGGTTTTCTTAACCTCTTTGGTATCCATTTTCTTATATCTGAGATAAAGCATGGACAGAATCACCGCCAGGGTCATTTCCAGTTTTAAGATCCTGCAGGAGTTTAAATGCGTCAGAAGTAGCTCCGCCATAGGGTCTAACGTAACAGTGCGCTTTCTTCCCCTTTTTAGATGGTGTTACTGTGGTGCTTCTTTATCCACTCAGATCATTCCAGCCTTGTGTCAGGAATCTGAAACTCACTCTTTAAGGAAGCCTGTCTTAGATGGGATTGTTTCTCACGTAGTGCCGTTCTCCTTGGAAAAGCTCTAGGTATCTAGCTCCGTATTATATTATGTTAATAATATTGCAGAGCATGTTGTTAGGTCCTAAGGCTAGCGGTTGTCGGCCTTTTATTTAAGTGTTGTTTTTTTATTTAATTTGAAACCAGAAGTTTGCACACATGAAATGGACAGCTTGACCAAAAGTTTGAAAACACTATTCATAGGCCCTCTGTGCCTCAGGCCACACACAGAGGCGCTCACTCTTGGGCCTATACTATTGCCTGCCTCGGGCAGGTCCACTAATCTTCTTGGGCTTTGCTTTTTCCATCTGTAACTTGCTTGTCCTTGGGGGCTTGGCCAGGGCTGCACTGGGACCAAGTCACTCCCTTTACTGGGGATGGAAGATGAGTCGAAAGTAGGGTACTTTGTTTTCACAATCTCATTATTCTCTTCTTTCTCTTCTAACATGCCCTACTTGTCAGCTGAAATTTAATTCTGAAACTACAGCACATCTGTCCTAATGGCATGCTTGAAGTTATGTTTATTCCATGTTGGCCAAAAGTCTCAATTGAAAAGTTAACTAATTGTGAAGTTATAGATACAGTCTCAAATACACAACATTTCCAGTCTTTCTTTAATTAGCATAGAATAGTCTCTTTATTGTTGTTTTTATTCTTTCACTATAACTGTGGAGAAAGTAATAAATTCTGCATATTTTGCTGTCCTTTAAAGGTTTTCATAAGATGAAAGAGTTGGAAAGACCCATTTTATTGACCCTGGAAAGCAGGATGATCTATACCTTTTATTTTTGAAGTTGTGATTCTGCATCTGTCCTATGAACATTTAAGAAATGTGAAAATTTGGGGGGAAATGATTTAAGTGCAAGACAGATACAGGATGAGCGCGTTATTTTACAATTGTTGTTCAGTCGCTCAGGTCATAAGTAAAAGACATGCGGGATTTGCTGCCAAGGATTCAGGAGCAGTTCGGGCACCCAGGCCAGGCAAACCTTCACAAAGACTGGGACGAGGTGCCAGCATGGAGCTGTCTCTCCAGGTCAGCTGCCTGCATTACCTGGCTTCTCTGTGCTCTGCTTTCCTCCTCCCTTGTGAGCCTCAGCAGTAAGCCTGTAACAGGGAAAAGAGTGAAACCTGACTCCATGTTGGATCTGTTTCTTTGACTTTGTTGTTGTTGTTCAGTCGCTCAGTCGTGTCTGACTCTGCGACCCCGTGGACTGCAGTGCGCCAGGCTTCCCTGTCCATCACAGTCTGCTGGAGTTTGCTCAAACTCATGTCCATTGAGTGGGTGATGCCATCCAACCATCTCATCCTCTGTCACCCCCTTCTCCTCCAGCCCCCAGTCTTTCCTTGGTGTGGATGAGAGAAACATAGCTAAGATTAGATTTTAAAATAGATTCTAAGAGTGGTGATCACTTTGTGATGTATAGAAATACTGAGTCACCATTCTGTGCACCCAGAACTAACACGGTGTTGTAGGTCAGTTACACCGTAATAAAAAAAGTAAATAAAACGACAGATATCAAAAGGCAATAGCCATGGAAATAAATTATAAATTTCCTTATACTAAGTAAAACTGGAAAATTTTGCAGTCACGATTCTAAATGTTTAGTCATAAAGTGATTGTGGTGATCTATTAAAAAAAGTGGTTCCTTGTTGAAGACATTTCTCCATTAGTTAGAAGCTAGGTAGTCTGGACTTTGCTGATTTCCTTTTTAAGCACAAAGCCTGACAGAACCCAGTCCTTATTAGCAGGGCAGATTTTGCCCTGTCCTGTTGATAGAATTACACTCATCTCACACATTAGCAAAGTAATACTCAAAATTCTCCCAAGCCAGGCTTCAGCAATACGTGAACCGTGAACTTCCAGATGTTCAAGCTGGTTTTAGAAAAGGCAGAGGACCCAGAGATCAAATTGCCAACATCCGTTGGATCACCAAAAAAGCAAGAGTTCCAGAAAAACATCTACTTCTGTTTTATTGGCTACGCCAAAGCCTTTGACTGTGTCAAGGCTGTATATTGTCACCCTGCTTACTTAACTTATATACAGAATACATCATGTGAAATGCCGGGCTGGATGAAGCAAAAGCTGGAATCAAGATTGTTGATTCTGGGAATCAACAATCTTGGGAATCAACTGGGAAAAACATCAATCAACTGGGAAAAACATCAATAACCTCAGATATGCAGACTACACCACCCTTATGGCAGAAAGTGAAGAAGAACTAAAAAGCCTCTTGATGAAAGCAAAAGAAGAGAGTGAAAAATTTGGCTTAAAACTCAACATTCAGAAAACTAAGATCATGGCATCCAGTCCCTTCACTTCATGGTAAATAGATGGGGCAACAATGGAAACAGTGACAGACTTTATTTTTAAAAAACACTTGCTCCTTAGAAGAAAAGCTATGACCAACCTAGACAGCATATTAAAAAGCAGACACATTACTTTGCCAACAAAGGTCCATCTAGTCAAAGCTATGGTTTTTCCAGTGGTCGTGTATGGATGTGAGAGTTGGACTATGAAGAAAGCTAAGCGCTGAAGAATTGATGCTTTTGAACTGTAGTGTTGGAGAAGACTCTTGAGAGTCCCTTGGACTGCAAGGAGACCCAACCAGTCAATCCTAAGGGAAAATCAGTCTTGAATATTCATTGGAAGGACTGATGCTGAAACTCCAATACTTTGGCCACTTGATGCTAAGAACTGACTAATTGGAAAAGACCCTGATGCTAGGAAAGATTGAAGGTGGGAGGAGAAAGGGACGACAGAGGATGAGATGGTTGGATGGCATCACCAACTCAATGAACATGAGTTTGAGTAAGCTCCGGGAGTTGGTGATGGACAGGGAAGCGTGGCGTGCTGCAGTCCTTTGGGTTGCAAAGAGTCAGACTCGACTGATGACTGAACTGAACTGATTGATAGAATGTCACTGTGAGCACAGGCTCCCTCTCTGAGCCCGTGCAGTGGGGGTAAGTGGGCCGGCTCCCTCTCTGAGCCCGTGCGGTGGGGGTAAGTGGGCCTGGCACTGCTCTCCTGTCCAGTTGCCTCTGACTTAAGGGTTAATGATGTCTGCAGGTGTGTTGGGATTAGCACTGTAAAGTTGTGTACGGGGCTTTTCTTTCTTTTGATCTTCAGAAAGGGATGAAAGATAGCCATTACACTCAAGGGATTAGGCCCCCTCTCTTTAAAGACTTTAGGTGCCATAAATATTTCACATCAGATGTAAGGTGAAGACTTCTGTGTGTCTGGGGAAAATGGGTGTTTTATATTACCAGTTGGAAATTATTTAGTCTCCACTTACAAATTAAATGGTCTTTGCAGAGAACTTTTCTTCCAATCTGGAGTATACTAAGATCTGAAAAAAAAGTGTGTGTTTATATCATGGTAGTTACAGCAGTTTTTCCTCCTGATGTTCCTAAACCTTTTCTTTTTATGAGTTAATGTCTTACCTGTATTGTGCCTTTCCCCCTTGGGTGCTCCCTCATTGCATTGAGGCACTCCAGAAAACAATAAAAAAAAACTACTGCTTCTAAAACTTTGAGAACCACAACCCTTAAGAACGATACCTTGCTCACATAAGTGTGTGGTCAGTTTCCTTAAGCCCTGTATTTTGTCTTCTTTTTTCCTTTAAATTATTTAGAAAAGGAAGGTGTGGTTGATGTGCTGGCAACATAGTAAGGCGTAGTAACTACCTTATGAAAAAGTGGGGGGAAACCAGGAAAAAGTCCTTTGTGGAAAATTATGATCAGAGCCCCATTCTGCTCTTGGCCCGTCACCGCGTCTGTCAGTTTCCCTCCAGAAATGGAACACTGGGTTTTCTTTTTTTTTTTCCTTTCGTGTGATTTCCTAGGCCGGGTTATTGGACCTCGGACTGGATAATTTTATATATATCTAGTTGTAGATTTAGGGACTTGGTAGATGGAAAGGATTTGGTTTGGGTGGGTGCTGGCCCGAGAGTCAGCCTGTTAGGTGATTTTTCCTTTCTCCTTCCTCCCACCCCATATTATTTACATAGTCAGATTTAAAACACTTTAGAACAGATTTAAAACACTTTCTCTCGGCTCAGTAGCTTACTCTATCTACATAACTTTGCATTTTGTGTTTGGGGCTTACGGATGGTTATTTTTATTAAAGCTCATGATAATAGCTTCTGTTACTTGCTGTGATGTGTATGATATACCAACATTCCTTCTCCGGTGTTCTTCACCCTCCTTTTAATTTTGTTCTTTTTGTTATGGAAAATTTGAATGATAAAGTACCAGATTGCTGGCAGTTACAATATGCGGGTGTGAACCTCAAAGCATATACTAGTAATGTGAAGAAAGGGAAAAGTAAAACTGTACAAGTAGGTGATTTTTAGAGATGGATTAAATAAAGTACCAAATGAATTAGTTGAAAACAATCGATGGCGGGCAGGGGGGTGGTGGGTGGGCAGTGGACGGGGGTGTTAAAGATTAAGGAAGTAAGAGCTTCATGCTTGATAACACCAAGGAGCTTTCAGATTAGGGATCTGCTCAGTTACCGCCTTAAGCTTCTGCTTCCGATGCTTCACACAATTACAGGAATAAACTCTATGCGTCAAGCTTATCCAAACTTCGGGCCTATAATATTACTCCAAAAGAAAGACGAGGGCAAAAAGAAACTGTGAAAGGTGTTTGGCAACGAGTAAGAGAGGGAGCTCACAAACTCTTTGAAGGTCAATTAGCCAGAAAATGTGCTAAAGACTGGGTGCTGTGCCGGATTACTGACCCAAGAATTCCCCCAAGGTCCTCACAGTGGTCCTGCCGTTTCAGCACAGGGAGACAATTACAGACCTGGAGGAGATGCTACAAAAGCTTTAATTAAGGGACTTACTTACACCCCACTAAGTTCTGGAAATTAAATTCTTGTTTGTGCTTAACTGACGTTTCTTTTGTCTGGGCTTCCACATGTATTTCAACAGAGAACACTTATTTTCCCCAAATCTGTTTTTCCGTTGGAAGCCATTTTGCTGTGATGGATACCATCAAAGCTGAGGGTTTAATCAGTATAAAGAACTGGGTAGAAAACTGGGCTGAGAGGCTTTTTGGCTGGAGAGGTTTTGGGCACAGGTTGAAAATTGTAGTATTTATGTACCTTGGTACAACAGTAAACCAGGAACTCTGGGCTTAAATGAATGATTAAAAGAAGGCAGTTTGTAGAATTCACGTTTCAGAATTCCCATTCACAAGGCAGCATGGTTTCCCTTGAATTTAACAACTGTATGATTCTAGACACAGTAGGCTTCTCTTTCTCCAGAAATAATTTTGTTTGCCGGTGAGATTAAAGGGGCCTCCGGCTATCATCCAGGTCTGATTTTTCATAAGCTTAGACCCATATTTAGGTTCCACTCAGATGTGATTTCTTTTACTTCTGGAAAGACCGATTCAGGTTGCCTGGGTTCTGGCTGGAGCGCACTGATGTGCTGAGCGCCCCTCCTGCTGATGAAGGGGGCGCGGGCATCTTTGAACTCGGTCCTAATTGCCTTAGCGGGGGCGTGTTCACTTTTTGTTGTTGTTAGTGAAGCACTTCTCTCTCTCATCCGGCCTTCTTTGAAGCCATTCAGTTCTGCCTGCAAAGTTTGGTTTGAACCATAAAGACTTTTTAAAAGCACTAAGAAATGCTTATGTTGTAGTAACTTGAAATTTTCTTTCAGTATGTCTGGTTCACATATAGCATCAGTCAGGTGGCACAGTGTCTCTCTGTACCCCTTACAAACTTGAAGGCACTTTTGTGTGCCTCTCAACTTATGTCTGGAGAAGAGAGACCTTCAGCCTTCCACTAACTTAACAGAGGCATCAATCAAAACATGTTAAGACTTTGTTAAACATGAAAAAGGGCAAGAAAAGTGAAAATTGTCATCACGCTTTAAAACGGTTTTCGGCACAGTGAAGTTATACAGAAACCCCACCATTGGGTTTAGTTTTTACGTGTGGATGGGCAGGGGAGGATCGGCATTGGATGAGAGGGTGGAGGATCCCCTTGGGAGCCCCTGCGCTGGGCAGCGGCTCCTCTGCAGGGAGGCCCCCTAACCCCAGGCAGTTGTGGAGGCTGAGACTTTTGACATTGGTGTCATTGACAATGTTCCCACACTTGGATATATTTGAAATAATGCATGATATGATTTTCCGTTCTTTTTGCCTTTCTTTGGAAAGGAGGAACATTCTCTTTGGTGATATGAATGTTTTTGTTTGATCAAGTTTTTAACCAGTTAGTGAGCTCCAGTAGAGTTCGGTGCCAACTTCTGGAGAGAGGGCCAGCTGGCGATGTCATGCTTGCTAGCTAAAGAAGAACGTCACTGAATTTTGCTTAAAAAAGTGCTGATTTGAAAAGTTGTTTTATGAACTAAAAATTCAAAGTTCTTATCTCTCTGGCTTTATTTTGCTAACATTGTAGAACCAGCACATCTGGCTTAGATTCTAAAATAGTTTGGTTTTATGCTTCAGTTAAAATAAATCCAATCAAATTGGAATTGGAAGACAGATAAAAAGGAAGGATTTTGGTACAGTGAGGATTCCTAAACATAACAAGGTTATCAGGAAAGTTCTTCAAAACTTCCTCTCTGAATGGCCTTTAAAAATAGGCTTTTTTAGATACTGTAGTTTATTCATATAGAATTCTATGTAAGGGTTGTAACTCTACAATTCTTGATTATACTGCTCACCACCAACACTTTTAAATACTTGTCATTTGAAGATGTATTTGGTGTGAGAGGGGGTGGTCTTGTCTTTTTTTTTGTTTGGTTGCATTGTATGGCATGTGGAATCTTAGTTTCCCAACCAGGAACTGAACCCATATCCCCTCTATTGGGAGCACTGATTCTTAACCACTGGACTGCCAGCAAAGTCAAACTTAAGTTTGTTTGGCCTGATTTTGTCTTTTAAGTTAGGTTTTTATTTTGACAGAATTAAAACATGCGATCTTTGTCAGATTTAACAGTGTTTGTATGTCACTAATACCATATACTATCAATGAGTATGCTTTCTGTATTATTTCGTGTGACCCCTCTCTCCAAGTGTGGATTAATGCACACAGCCAAACCATTATGAACTTCAAATGCAGTTCATTGAAATTCTTGCTTTTAATAGTAAAGCAAAATTACTTAGTTTGGGGAGATATGAGAAGCAGACCACCTTATATTTCAGCTGGGTTGCTTTGGGGTTCTTTAAGAATGATAGTTAAAAATGTTTTTCAGGAATGGAAACAAACATCCTTCCTTCCTAAGTCTCTAGCAGACTCTGACTTGATGCTAACTCCCCCCCACATACACGCCAATTCTGTGTTTCTTCATCGTCCTGACCTTGGAGCCATTAGCAGAGACTCTGTTTCGACTCTTTCATAAATAATGCACTCGCTCAGAAACGGCAGGCTGGAGGCTTGTGGCCCGGGGTTTTTATAGTTCATACGAGTAGACGTTTTGGTTGAGTCAGTGGGGAGCTGCGGACCTGATCCGTTTTCAAGCTGGTGGTGAGAGAAACGAGTCAGGCTTCGCTTTCCCTCAGCAGAGCATGGAGCGTTGCGGCATGACTGTGCGGGGGCCTGGGTGTCTGTCTGCTCGTCTTTTGGCTGTTTAAACCTTAAGAACTGTTTCTGGGTTAGTCAGCCATATCCATGTCATTGGCACCGGAATGAAGAGGGAACTTTCTACCTGTCTTGAGTAAATCAGGGGTCAGGCTAGCCCTGTGTTGGGGCTGGCCTTTGCCGCGGTTTACAGTAGATGTGCCAGAACTGCTCAGAAGGTTCTCTTGCCCACAGGAATGCGGGTCACATTCTGGTCCAAGGCCCGCGCCTGCCAAAGACAGCGCAGCTTGTGTTTCTCTGTGGAATGAGGTAGAAAAGAGTGCTGTTCCGAACAGGACGTGAATTCAGTGTAGACTCTGCATCCAGAAAGTGTTACTATGAAGAACCTGTTTCAGAACAGGTTCTTTGCAGGCACAGTGGGGGTTGGTCTTACATTTCATTTTCCCTTTGTCCTCTTTCAGAGCAGTTCCACGTCTGCACACATCCCCCTCCCCAAGTCTCCTCCCAGCTCCGCTCCTTCAGTCTCCTCCTCTTCATCCTGTCTGGACCACTGCAATAAAAACACAGGGTCCCCATTTTCAGGTTTGCCCCTAAACTTTTCCTTATAAGGGTGTCTTGAAGAAAATGCTTCTTTTTAAGAAGTACATTTTAAGAAGAAACCAGAAAGCGCAAGGGAGCACTCTGGTTTCATGGCCAGGAGTTTAAAGAACAGTTATTTTTTAAAGGCGACTAGCAAGCTTTCAGTGTTATGTCTATTGACATTTTTGCCTGGAGAAGCACTGATTCTCCTCTCCCTGTCTTGCAGGCCCTGTGTTCTTCCCTGGGCGATGTGCAGAGATCTTTGCCCGGGGCCAGAGCATCGGGAAGCTGGGGGTCCTTCATCCCGACGTTATCACCAAGTTCGAGCTGACTATGCCCTGCTCCTGCGTGGAAATCAACATTGAGCCGTTTTTGTGAAGATGAGTCTCTGCTGTGGGGTTGTCTCCCCCGAGGGTCTTTCTCTTCTCCTGGATGCCCTTTAGTCGTCCGCACAGGAAGTCCACTTGTGCATTGATGTTGAATAAAGTAGAAAGCAGTGTCTGGTTCCATGGGTGATACTACCATTCCCACATCCAGCCAGCTTGTACCACACACATGGGGTGTCTGTGTGAAGCTGCCTTGTCCCTGAAGGCCAGCGGGAGAGCCAGTCCAGAGAATCAGAAATGCTCCTCACATGTCAGAGCTTTCGCCATCGCCATCACTTCTGCAATCCAGGATCCTGCTGTTTGCCCTGAGGAAACGAGAGAGCTGATTAGAGCACACGTTTGAGGTTAACTCAGGATTTTTATTTTTTGACATTTGATGGGTGTTCATCATTGGGAAACAATAATATAACAGCATTTTTAGAAAACCTTTAAGAATCAGTGATGGTCTAGTAGTTACAGCCTTTGAAGTCATTTAAAGGAAAAATGCACACATATTCAAAATATTTGAGAGTGGATACTTGGAGACAGCTAGAAGAGTTTAAAGGGAGACACTGGCACCAGGGCCCTGTGAATGTTAAACAGTATAAAGCTTACTTTTGCCCTAGCCCCCACATTTTATTGTGGTCAGCGTTATAAAGTCATGGTTTTAAATACTCTGTAGAGCTACTAGTTTCTGTTGTATTTTATAGGGAGGTATTAGATCTCTCTTCTGAAGCTAAGCTTCTGCCAGTCTGTCTTGTCTTACCCCCTAACTTACTTTAATATTTTGATTTAGAATCCCCCAGTAAGTACCATGTATTTCAAAAGCTAGATGAAATGTTTGAAAAAAGTTCTTAATTATCACCAAGATGAGATATGAAACAAAATAAAATGTAAAACTCTAAAAGTCCCCGTAGAAATAGCTAACAAGGATAGACAGAAATTATGTTTATGGAGTTTTTGTGGCACCTGAGACTGAGACCATATTCCTACCTTGAATCAGGGCAGCAGTGTCCAACTTAGCAAGATTTAAGAACACACAGACTGTCATCGGTTCCTTCCCAATCCTGTTGTAAGCAGATCCTCACATTTCAGTAATGAAGTGAGGTACAACCATAAAAAATAATGCTTTTCAAAGGGTTTGTATCTAGCAAAAAATCTATAAAATTTCTTATAACTTGACAACCCAATTTTTAAAAATAGACAAGAGATTTGATCATACATTTTCCTAAAAAAGGTAAATAAGCACATGAGAAGATGTTTAACATCATCAGGGAAATGCAAATAAAAAAGAAACTAGTAATTGAAATGGCTAAAATTTCAAAAAAACTGACTGTAGCAAGTGTTGGTGTGACTGGAACAACTGGAACTGTCATGTGTGGCTGGTGGGAATGTATATGCAGCCACTTTGGAAAATAGCTTGGCAACGTGTTACATCATGAAACATACATCTGCCGTCTAGCCGTTCTACTCCTAGGCTTCAGTTCAGTTGCTCAGTCGTGTCCGACTTTGTGACCCCATGAATTGCAGCACACCAGGCCTCCCTGTCCATCACCAACTCCCAGAGTTCACCCAAACTCATGTCCATTGAGTCGGTGATGCCATCCAGCCATCTCATCCTCTGTCGTTCCCTTCTCCTCCTGCCCCCAATCTCTCCCAGCGTCAGAGTCTTTTCCAATGAGTCAACTCTTTGCATGAGGTGGCCAAAGTACTGGAGTTTCAGCTTTAGCATCATTCCTTCCAAAGAACACCCAGGACTGATCTCCTTCAGAATGGACTGGTTGGATCTCCTTGCAGTCCAAGGGACTCTCAAGAGTCTTCTCTAACACCACAGTTCAAAAGCATCAATTCTTCGGCACTCAGCCTTCTTCACAGTCCAACTCTCCCATCCATACATGACCACTGGAAAAACCATAGCCTTGACTAAACGGACCTTTGTTGGCAAAGTAATGTGTCTGCTTTTGAATATGCTGTCTAGGTTGGTCATAACTTTCCTTCCAAGGAGAAAGCGTCTTTTAATTTCATGGCTGCAGTCACCATTTGCAGTGATTTTGGAGCCCCCAAAAATAAAGTCTGACATTGGTTCCCCTGTTTCCCCATCTCTTTCCCATGAAGTGATGGGACCAGATGCCATGATCTTCGTTTTCTGAATGTTGAGCTTTAAGCCAAGTTTTTCACTCTCTTTCACTTTCATCAAGAGGCTTTTTAGTTCCTCTTCACTTTCTGCCATAAGGGTGGTGTCATCTGCATATCTGAGGTTATTGATATTTCTCCCAGCAATCTTGATTCCAGCTTGTGCTTCTTCCAGCCCAGCGTTTCTCATGATGTACTCTGCATAGAAGTTAAATAAGCAGGGTGACAATATACAGCCTTGACGTACTCCTTTTCCTACTCCTAGGCTTACTCATGGCTATACAGGGAGTTTTATGCAGCTGTTCACAGCAGTGTTATTCAGATGACTGGATACAAACAGATGAACGGATAAATAGAGTATATTTATACTATGGAATACATCACAGCCCCAAAATACATCACATTCCTTTTTTAAAGGAATGAACTACTGATACTCAAAACATGAATGAGTCTCTAAGCACTACATTAAGTGAAAGAAGCCAGACACAAGACTACATGTGATCGCATTTATATGAAGAGCTGGAAAAGTCAAAGGCAGATTGATTAGCTGGAGCCTGTGAAAGGGAAATTGACTGCAAAGAATTAAGAGTTAACTCTTTGGGGTGATTGGAATATCTGTACCTTAAATAAGGTGGTATTAGTAGTTAAGAAGTAATACCTCATTAAAGCTAGGAGACAAAAATTAGTGCAACTTTTGTATTTTGATGTGAACACCAGCAGATGTACGCTTAGGGTAGAAGAGCATGAATTTCAGAATCCGCATGTCTGCTTGTGATGGCTTACTGCTCTACCACGATTAGTGAGACATTCTTCCCCAGTTTCAAGTTCACTGATTGAAGTCAGGGTTTGTGAGTCAGGATAGCCATTGTTGAAGTGGGTGGAACCATTAATTCTGTTGGCAGCCACTGATACCTAACTGTGTATCCCAGCAGGAAAGGGAAACAATCAACTCCAGCCATAATGTGGTATTCCTGCCCTCTGAAGCAGGAGGCAGTAGAAGAAAAACAGTATTGGATACATTAGATGAAGAGCCTTCACTTACAAGTCGAGGCTCCACAGCAAGATGGTCTTATACTTGTGCCTGTGAGTGTTTCGAACTGGAACCAGAGCGGTCTGTGGGCACTGCCTGCCAGAAAGCTTTCACTGAAGAAGACACACCTGCCTAGTAAAAACTGGGGGCCCTCATATTAAAAGGGAAGTTAGATATAATTGATTCTTGTTTTAGCTTACAGATAATTTCTTCAGCCTGATTTTCCTGCATTATTCTAGTTTATTGAGTATTTTCACATGTGATTTTTATCTCAACGCATTAATTCTTTGGTTTAACAGTTGTAGGTGGGAGTTAGAATAGGGATTCTTCCTGACTTATAGGAAGAGAACAACATTCAGAGAGGTTAATAATGTGCCCAGAATTCACATGGCCGTAAGTGGATTTGTGACACCTGGTAAGAGGGACATGGCACCCACATCTGAGCGTTGTGTCTGTCATTTACCTATTTACCCAAATGTTTTTTCTTTAAACAAGTCTTGTTTTTTATATATAAAATACTAAAAGAGACAAAAAATTAATTTAAAAATGGTACCAAATAAGGCCATCCAAGTAAGGGTAAGCTAATTTACCCTTCCTCCTGTAATCCTCTACCTAATCACTGTTAACAATTTAGTTTATGTTGTTGCTGACATTTTCCTTAGTTTGGACAGTCAGACCCACGTACTTGTTCACAGTTCTGGGGTCATGCTCTGCTTACTGGTTTGCAGCAAGTTTTGGCTTCTACCTTCCAAAGTGTAATCTCATGACATTTCACTTAATATGCCCCATTTTTCCAGGCCAGTACCTTCCTTTAGACATACCTCATTCTTTTATATGATGCAAAAGTCTCTTGTGTGGATGTCCACAATCTGGTCAGCTATGCTTGTTGATGAATCTTCTGTTGTTTCCAACTCTGCAATAGTAAGCAGTGCTCCAGTTGACTTCCATATGCCTGCCCCCCACCCCGCTGCTCCTAAAACAACAGTCTTAGGGACCACGAGAAACCAGCCCTAAAGCACACAAGACTATAAACATCCACATTCGGTATTATCTTAGGTACCTGAATACCACATTGGCAAGGTGTAGAGCTAGCGAACTTCGGAAACCATGATGAGGAGTGTACCCAGAAGGGCCTTACCTCAAGGGTTCGGAGAACAACTCAAGACTAAATGTCACTCTGGTTCCACCTAAAAAATCTTAAAAACAAGACCCAGAAGAATCAAAACTATTTTCAAGGAATGAACTGTATCCTGAAACAAAGTTTAAGAATATGTATAGTCGGACAAGATACCCAGCACCCAAGAATCTCAACTTCACAGTATCTGGCATCCAATAAAAAATTATGAGGCAAGTGAAGTCACCAATACAATCAATAAGGAGGAAAGTGAATTTTAAGATTTAAAAGTGACATAGCTGATAATAGACAAAGATAACTCTCTTCCATATGTTTAAGAAGCCAGAGGAAAGACTAAACAGGTAGAGACATGGAAGATGGGTATTTTAAATTAATATCAGTGAAAAAACTATGAGATAAAATAGAAATACCCTGATGAAAATACTAATACCAATTGAATGGCAGTAGAATTGATTGACTGGCTTTGTAATAAATTTATGTTAAGCTGTGGTTTTATTCCCCCCACAACAAAAAGTCGTCTAGCCAAATATTTTTATTGGTACCTAGTTTAGATGATAAAATGATCTGGGTTTAGTGTGCTCTATGCAGTTTCTGTTCTCTCGGCATCATCCATCTAGTTCCCAGGAGACAGGCACTGTGGACTGGAAGCCCAGGAGGCTCTGCTCCTATTTAGGCTCACAGATGCAGGTTGATGGCATGACAACAGTACCAACTGTCACCCTACCCCACCCCCAACACATTAAAGCTGGCTTTGTGTGTGTTAAGGAGGCACTGACATTCTTTGAAACTCTCCAATGGGAAAGAATCTGGCTTGTGCTCCATCCAAGGGGACCCTGATGTCATAGCAAGAGAGCAGGACCAGCACGTGTGCTGAGTGGGTACAGGGGAGAAACGTCCCAGCTGAAACTCCAGCTACATCCTCGCTTGTCTTGCTGGCTTCTGCAAGCCATGTAGACAGGCGTGGAAAAGGAAAAGGGGGTTTGGCTTTGCATGGCTTTCCTTGTCTCGCAAGGCTCCAGTTTTAAGAACTTAACCTTCAAAAAAAAAAAAAAGAACTTAACCTTCTATTCATGGTCCACATTGAGCTCTCATTCTTCTTAACATGCATCCTGTATATAGTCGTCTGCACTGCAGGGGTGCCCCACTTGCAGAAAACAACGCATGTGTGCTGTATCCTAAAGAATCCATTAAGGAGCATGATGTTCAAGCTGGTTTTAGAAAAGGCAGAGGAATCAGAGATCAAATTGCCAACATCCCCTGGATCATGGAAAAAGCAAGAGTTCCAGAAAAACATCTATTTCTGCTTTATTGACTATGCCAAAGCCTTTGACTGTATGGATCACAATAAACTGGAAAATTCTGAAAGAGATGGGAATACCAGACCACCTGATCTGCCTCTTGAGAAATTTGTATACAGGTCAGGAAGCAACAGTTAGAACTGGACATGGAACAGACTGGTTCCAAATAGGAAAAGGAGTACGTCAAGGCTGTATATTGTCACCCTGTTTATTTAACTTATATGCAGAGTACATCATGAGAAACACTGGACTGGAAGAAACACAAGCTGGAATCAAGATTGCCGGGAGAAATATCAATAACCTCAGATATGCAGATGACACTACCCTTATGACAGAAAGTGAAGAGGAACTCAAAAGCCTCTTGATGAAGGTGAAAGTGGAGAGTAAAAAAGTTGGCTTAAAGCTCAACATTCAGAAAACGAAGATCATGGCATCCTCTCCCATCACTTCATGGGAAATAGATGGGGAAACAGTGGAAACAGTGTCTGACTTTCTTTTTCTGGGCTCCAAAATCACTACAGATGGTGACTGCAGCCATGAAATTAAAAGACACTTACTCCTTGGAAGGAAAATTATGACCAACCTAGATAGCATATTCAAAAGCAGAGACATTACTTTGCCAACAAAGGTTCGTCTAGTCAAGGCTATGGTTTTTCCTGTGGTCATGTATGGATGTGAGAGTTGGACTGTGAAGAAGGCTGAGCTCTGAAGAATTTATGCTTTTGAACTGTGGTGTTGGAGAAGACTCTTCAGAGTCCCTTGGACTGCAAGGAGATCCAACCAGTCCATTCTGAAGGAGATGAGCCCTGGGATTTCTTTGGAAGGAATGATGCTAAAGCTGAAACTCCAGTACTTTGGCCACCTCATGTGAAGAGTTGACTCATTGGAAAAGACTCTGATGCTGGGAGGGATTGGGGACAGCAGGAGAAGGGGACGACAGAGGATGAGATGGCTGGATGGCATCACTGACTCGATGGACATGAGTCTGAGTGAACTCTGGGAGTTGGTGATGGACAGGGAGGCCTGGTGTGCTGCAATTCATGGGGTCGCAAAGAGTCAGACATGACCGAGCTACTGATCTAATCTGATCTGCTGTTTACAGAAATGAGCTGCCATATGATTTTTAAGCAGCAAACTTCTTAGTGCACTTAAAATTCAAGTTTAAACAAACCAAACAGAGGCAGCTTTTACCAAAAGATCTATTTCCTAAAATAAGATATGTCTACCCTCATTCCACTTGATTCTGGTTAACCTCTTACTAGAGAACCAGGGCTTTATTTGTAATCATTTATTTCCACTTGGTGTGTGATAAGTCGCTTCAGTCGTGTTCAACTCTTTGTGACACTATGGACTGTAGCCCACCAGGCTCCTCTGTCCATGGATTCTCCAGGCAAGAATACTGAAGTGGGCTGCTACACCCTCCTCCAGGGCATCTTCCTAACCCTGGGATTGAACTCGTGTCTCTGAACATCCTCTGCATTTGTCAGACGGGTTCTTAACCACTAGTGCCACCTGGGAAGCCACTGGGTATGATTTGTAATCATTCAAGAACAACATGGGTTATTTACAGGTCCCTCAAAAAGACAGGATCATGACAAAATATTTAAAAATAAAGTTCCATGGGACTTAGCTCAAGGAACTGAGCAAAGACAGGCGGGAGGGACGCGTGGACACCAAGGACACAGATTCAGTCCCTTGCTGCTGTCACATCTGCCCAGAGATGAAGAAAGGATGTGGGAGCTAGAGGTTCACTGACAGCAGAGGGAAAGGCACCCTCTGCTGGGGTGAATATTTGAGTGAAGAGACTGAAATCACCTGTAGATGTCACCTCCTCTGGATTATCCCATGTGGAGGCAAGGAAAAGGAGTAAGGCGCTTCTTAGGCTCCCTTCCTATTCTCGTGATCGGGTTCTGCCCCATCAAAGCCTCTTGCTCACTGTTTATCCCAGCCGTTTATCCCAGCCCTACCATTACTGTTAACTCCCACACACATGCACACCACCACGGGTGTGGTCTGGCTCTTCCTTGTAAGAGCTGGAGGTGTAGGGGAAGTGTCTCTCGCAAGCTGTGCCCTCACCCTAGAGCATCATCTTGTACCTACTTTGCATCACGTCTCCATGCAAACTCCATCTGTTCTTTAAGCCTGGCTCACACATTACCTCCCCTATGAGCCTCTGTTGAGTCACAGAACTCAATTCCCACTGGGAGCTTATCTTTATCCTACAGCCTTAACAACTTTGGATCTTGGTTTGTAATTTTCTGAGCCCGAGTCTTCTCTCTGCAGAGACCTCCATTTGGCAGATGAGGTCTCATCTAGTCTCACATGCCCATGGGAAGCAGCAAATTAGGTATTATGAAATAACATGGTGTTCAAGGTACAAACCGGATCCTAACTTAGCCTTGCAAATAAGAGTGTCAGCTTTAAATACCATTTCAAAAAGCAAGGGATGCTGAAGGGGAGAGCATATCATTGCAATGACGTGACTGTAAAGTGGGGTCATGTGCATTTCATTCAGCAGACAGTGCAGTCACCTGTGAAAACCTTTTGCTTGGGCTTCCCTAGTGGTCCAGTGGTTAACAGTCTGCTTGCCAATGCAGGGGACATGGGTTTGATCCCTGGTCTGGGAGGATCCCTCATTCCGAGAGGCAACCAAGCACAGGCATCATGGCTACTGAGCCTGTGCTATGCAACAAGAGAAGCCACAGTGAGAAGTCCGCACACAACTGGAGAGCAGCCCCCACTCTCTGCAAATGGGGAAAGCCCAAATGCAGCAACAAAGACCAGTGCAGCCGTAAAGAAATTTTAAAAGAGAGAGCATTTTGCTTATCTTCAATATATAGTGACATTTATCTCTGAATATGGTAAGAGGATGCTCTTGGGTCTCGAGGAGCTGAAGGAGGGTAATTAGACATGCAGTCATACTACTTCCTTTCTTTTCATCATACCTGTGGCTGCCGTGGTGCTCACCAACATCTGCGTGTGGCTGCATCACGACAGCGCTAGAGAACTGTATCGTCACTGTTTAGTCGCTTTGCAACTCCAAGGACTAGCCCACCAGGCTCCTCTGTCCTTGGGATTCTCCAGGGATCGAACCCACATCTCCTGTGTTGGCAGGCAGATTCTGTACCACTGAAGCACCTGGGAAGCCCCAGAGAACTGTATAGCTGCTGTTTATTTTTGTCACCACTTTTCAACTCAGGTCCCATGAACCCTGAGGATCTAGGGGGGAAAAAATTGCAAGGAAGCAGAACACTGGCTTTTAAAGCATTTAATAAATCATAATCAAACAAAAATGATTTTAAAAAGAATAAATTTACATACAGTACATAAGTAAGATAGCTGAAGGTTTCCAAAATAGAAAACCAGAGCATATGGCCCTGAAACACCACATGCTTTGGTTACACTCGGGAAGCATGAGTCGCCTATTTGGGCAAGAAAATTCTGTTATAGTGTGATCTGCAGGCACCTTGAGGGGTGATTTCAGTCCTTGAGGGTTTTTTGTTCATGGTCTCCTCTGTGGTTTTTTCTCCCGCATCATCTGTTTTGGTGGGGGTCCAGGCAAAACTGGCCTGGAATGATGGCTGTTTAGCATGACACTCACAGGAGGAAATGCCTGGTCCATTGTGCTTGTGGGCTGGGGGCAGGAGGGCAGTCAGGAAGAGCACGTGCTGTTCTGCCTGGAGGGGCTGATAACGCCAGGCACTTTGGTATCACCACGTTCAAATGCAGGGCTGGCCAGACTACATCTTCTACGCTTAGACTGGACACATCAAGATGAGCTGGATATTAAAACTTAATCTCTAAGACTTCTGCTCAACAGAGGCTCTGGATCAAGACAGGGCCTATGCCAGCAGGGGGCAGTCTATCCCCAGAGAGAAAATCCAAAGGTCAGAGATGGAAGGTGTAGTCTTGGGGGGTGGGATGGGGGGTGTTTTGTGTGTGTTTGTGTGAAGGGCTGGGTAAAGTGAATGAGGAGGGCTCTGTGTGTGTGTGTGTGTGTGTGTGTGTGTGTGTGTATAACAGGGTGAAGGGCTGGGTAAGGTGAATGAGGGCTGACCAAGCTGCAGTTTGAAGCAGTTAAAATGGTTTTTCTAAACAGTTTCTGCCTGATTCTAGGCCACAGAGCCGTCGTGCTCAAAAACTAAGCTTGGCCTCACCAATATGTACTTTTTATTCTTTGGTTGATGTAACAAGAGACTTTAAAAAGTGACCAATCTGTGAGTCTTTCTTTACTGCACAATGGCTACCATATTCATCCTCAATCCAAATTGTATAAATACAGCCTTGAATACATCAATGCAGTTGACTGCGGTTCTGTTTTTGGGGCTTAAAACTAAAGAGATGGCAGTAAAATTTTTATACATACACAAATGAATCGTTCACACCCACCGCTATGACAACAATTAGCACCCTTCTCAAAGGATACAAGTGGAAAAAGCTGATCCTTTTGCCCGTTAGCTTCAGAGAAATCAACTAAAATCATTTTGTGTAAATATTACCCAGGGCTATGATCTCAGGTCTGGCAGCCCACGGGGACGGGGGTACAGAGAGTGCCGCGTGCACTGCAGTGTGGGGTGGTCTCGGGTGGGGGTGCCCGTGACCTGGGGCATCCCCCTGCCAGAGTGCCACAGATCTTGGTCAGAGGATGATGTAAAAACACAAACAGCAAGTCATTTTGACCCCTGCCTTCTAACTATGAAAAATGTCAGAAGCATGAAGGCAAACATCAGAGATGATCGCAACCAAAAGGCCAGGGTGCGTCTTTGAAATCAGGACAAACGGGTGTTCAGTTTTCACACTGGATGCGGAGGTAAGAACCTAACTGTCCAGACAGGCAGATTTCCCCTCAAAGTATGTGAGTGGTGAGGACGCAGGAGGTTATAAAGCATTGGCTTCAGCAGCTCAGGAGCTCCACCATAAGACACTTTGTTAACTGCCCATTGACACTCGCTTTTAAGAACACTGTTGACAGCTGTTCAGCTGTTCCTCTTCATTCTTGTTCCTCCTCCTAGAGGAGCCCCTGCAGGAAGGTGTTTGCATAATGATCACCTTCCTAAGTCTAATAAGGACTTGCCTGGGGTCTAAAGGATGCTGGGTTGGGTTGGCTTGTTCCAAAGAGAGGCTGACATTGTTCTGACATTAATTACCCTTAAAATTGCCAAGAGACAAGAGGTGGGGGTGGGAGATGGAAAGGGAGCCCCTGATTCTATTTAGCAGATGAGAAAATGGATTTAGAAAAAGTAATGAAGAAACAGTGGCCAGGACGGAGGTCTAGGGCCCCAAGAAGGATTACATTCACCTGTTCTTCTACTGATCCACTTTAACAGGCCCACGACAGTGCCTTCCCAGTTTGTAAAAAGCAAAAAAAAGATGAAGAAGGGCAGAGGGCTTGTCCCAAGTCACTCTGATGCAGGAGAGAGCCGCATACCCAGAGGAACCCAGATGAAGTGAGTTGGGAGCAGCCAGTTGGGTTCATGGTTCAGAAGAGGATAGAAATAAATGGTATCCAAATCCTGCAAAGTGTACAGGCAAGGAGGAGCAGATCCCCTCCTGTCCAACGCGCACCTGACAGAGACCAGGACACACAGGGAAAGCAGGTTCTTGCCTAGGACCTCAGGGCTTTGCCTCGCCTTTCACGCTTCCCAGGGAGGTTTACAGCACTCTTTCCCTGTGAGCTGGCATGGTCTCATGTGATCATAACGACAGAAAGTCACCCTGTCCAAGGAACATCATCTTTTCTCTCGGAGCAGCACTGAGACTGAGCGATGGGCAGGGTCATAATTGAAAAGAAAACCCGTTGTCCAGCTTTCTGGGTCATGCTCTTCAGAACCCAGGGTGTTTGTGGCCACTCCTAAGCCAGGCTGCAATTCCTGCCAGCTCACGGCTGGCCCAAAGTCCATGTAACAGGGTGGGGGACCCCGAAAGAGGTTAACTGTGGGTTTAGCCTGGCTTCATCCGTGACATGACCCTTACAGGCAAGTGGTTCCTATGAGACAACTTTCCCCACCATAGAGCAGCAACATTTATCTTAGATATTAGCAAAATAGACATGTGACTTAAGGAAATTGTTTTTAAAGAAAAATGTGTCATCAAGACTTCCCCACTCAACTTTTTGATGTCTTGTCCAGTGACTGAGGCTCAGAGTAATCCCAGAAACCTGTGGAGCATTGGCACGAAGGTGATAGCACAGATGCCAACAGACGTGTAGGTAACAAACTTGTAAGGCACTTCGATCTCCAGTCTCCGCCTGGCCTCCTTGTTTCTAGTGACCACCTTGAACCAGGAGTACAACACTTGCAGCGAGAGCTTCTGTACAAGCTGACGGACCAGGAGGATCAGCACAATTCCCACAGTGAATTTGGCCAGACCCAAAACTAACAGGTCGGTGGTGAGCGGTGGGATGTTCTGAATAACAGGGAGAGATTCCATGGGCTCAGACACGAGCTGGAAAAAATGGTTGATCCAGAACCCTATGGTCACCCCAGCTCCAGCAGCCATGATGGTCGTGGTGTCCGCTCTGGTTGGGCTGTAGTAATCAGACACGGGATAGTTGTAGCACAGGAAGAACGGCACCACTAGAACACACACAGGTAAGAGAGGGCTGGCCGAGTCCAGGCGATCGATCAGGGTCCAGGCAGGGTAAGTGAGGACAATGAGGATGGCGGTGATCAGGATGCCGCCCAGCACATCCTGCGGGAAGGAGAGCAAAGAATGGTGAGAGCTCTTCCTGTATTAATTTCAAGTCAAGTAAAACTGATTAGATGTTTAAAACACAATTTTTACATTGCTTTATTTTATAATACTATTTAAGATTTTTTTTTTGTTTTGATGTGGACCATTTTTTTAAAGTCTTTCCTAAATGTGCTACAATATTGTTTCTATTTTATGTTTTGGTTTTTTGACCTAGAGGCATATAGGATCTTACCTCTCTGACCAAGGGATCAAACCCACACCCCTGGCACTGGAAGGTGAAGTCTTAACCACTGAGCCACCAGGGAAGTCCCTTATAATACATATATTTTTTAAAATGTATGGTTGTAAACATTTTAAAAGCAGGAAAAACACAGTCATGCTATTCATCATTGTATTGCTATTCATGGTATGTCTTTCAGTTTTTCCATCTTTTGGAATAAATTTTATGTTTATTTTCTCAATGCATGGCTATAACCACACTTTCTTCAATCTATTTTATTTTTTTTTTCATCCTATACTTTTAAAAAATTTGCTTTTTGGCCATATACTATGTGGTTTGCAGGATCTCAGTTCCCCAACCAGGGACTGAACCCAGGCAACTGCAGTGAAAGCACTGAGTCCTAACCACTGGACCACCAGGGAATTCCCTTCAATCTATTATTTTTTTATTTAATATTATGTCACAGGGCTTCCCTGGTGGTTCAGATGGTAGAGAATCTGCCTGCAGTGCAGGAGACGTGGCTTCGATCCCTGGGTTGGGAAGATCCCCTGGAGAAGTGAATGGCAACTCACTCCAGTGTTCTTGCCTGGAGAATTCTATGGACAGAGGGGCCTGACGGGCTACAGTCCACAGGGGTCGCAAAGGGTTGGACACCCCTGAGCAACTAGCACACCCACACCTTAAGTCACAAGGATGGTCATGATCTTCACAAAGATGGTGTCATCCTTTCTTGGCAGGCAGAGGGTGGAGGAGAAAGTCACCTTCTGCAGGAGCCATGTTAAAAGCAAGAGCATCATCATTACTTACAGAGTGCGTTTATTTGGGGTGGTCTGGGAAGATATTTTGGGAGAAGGCAATGGCACCCCACTCCAGTACTCCTGCCTGGAAAATCCCATGGATGGAGGAGCCTGGTAGGCTGCAGTCCATGGGGTCGCTGAGGGTCAGACATGACTGAGTGATTTCACTTTCACTTTTCACTTTCATGCATTGGAGAAGGAAATGGCAACCCACTCCAGTGTTCTTGCCTGGAGAATCCCAGGGACGGGGGAGCCTGGTGGGCTGCCGTCTATGGGGTCACACAGAGTCGGACACGACTGAAGTGACTTAGCAGCAGCAGGGAAGATATTTTAGATGTGGCGGTATGGACGCTCCATCGTGCCCATCTGGGCACTACCACTGTCTTCAGAGACAGAACTTCAGATAGTGTACATGTCTCACTGGGTGCATGCGCGAAGCTTAATCAATCCTTCTTCAGGACACTTCAGACTGTGGTTTTCCTTCTTTGTTCCCATGTCCCTCTCTCCTCCTTTCCCTATTTTTTCTCTTTCTCCCCTTCCCTCCTTTGCCTCCTTCCTTAAAGGCATGTTTAAAATATTTTTAACTCCTTAATGTCCTCCATTTTCTTCTTCCTTTAGTGTTTTCACAGCAAAATTCATTAGGTGAAGTCTCAACATAACCAATTGATTAATACATTTAAGTCAGAGAATGAGGAGCTTGCTATGGTTTTGTTACAGTTTCATGTGGGTTATTTTGAAATTTTATAATTGAAAAATTGAAACACTTTCCTCAATGCATTGGAAAATCTGGAAAACAACAAAAAGTAAAACATATGCATTGTAGAAAATCTGGGAAGCACCAAAAAGTATAAGGAAAAACAGATCCTTATTTCCACTACCTACTGTCAACTGTGTCTATATTTTGGCATGTTGCCCTCCCACTCTTTTTTCCCCCATAAATATAAAATAGAATTCTAAAGAGTTGGTCTTTTCTCCGCCCCCCCCCCCCCCAATTCTTCATTCATTATTGATCTTGTTTAGTTTCTAATAAAATGACATCTGATTCGGGTAAACAATGAGCGAGAATCAGACCTTAGAAGTAAACACTGAGGCTAGAGCATTTTTCAGATTAGAGGGTACCCATCCATCCTTCCAGTGTCCACATGTGTGAGCTCCTGCTGTATGTCACATTGCTAGAGGATCCAGTCTGAGCTAAACCATCACAATCCACGACTATGGGGAGCTTGCAGTCTAGAGAACAGACAGAGGATTGCCATTGTTGAAGAGGAAAAGTGGTCAGCTTGTGGATTGTGATGGTTTTAGGGCACTGAAGAGTAAAGGGTAAACACAGGCAGAAGTCCCCAGGGTCCTAAAATCCAATCCACTCCATAAAACTTACATCGAGGAAACAACATGAGGCCGTTGACATAGCTCTCTCTGGGTACCAACATGACAAGATTTTATGACTGCAGTGGGGAGAATGAATACAAGAAGGGCAAGAGTATGGAGATTGGGAGGCCACTGGCCTTCTCAGGGGAAGCCTTGTACTCTGCATGTCCTCCATGTGACCCCTGGGCTTCACCTGCTGTTACTTCTGCCATCCTTCTCCTCAATGACCCCTCAGGCTGTGTGGTCTCCATGATCACGGTCCCCATGACCGTCCCCTGTGCTGTGGTTATGCATGGGTGTTGTCTTATTTGGGCAGGCGGCGGGGAGAAGCAGTCCTTCATTTAAACTTCTTGGTTACCAAAACTTGAGGCAAACTCGAATTGAATTTTTCTCCACCTGTTGCCTCGACTTCTTCGCCTTGAAATACAACTGCTGACTAAACTAAACTTTGTTGATACACAATTCTCAAAGCCCACTTACTAGACATTTGCTGGCTGTTTCCTCAGCATCTGTCTTTGACCCAGCAGCCTCATACCTCTCACTGGGGATCCATGAAGTTCTGGAAAATACGGGAGTTGGAGCACCGTGACCCCGTAGAACAATCAGGGTGCTGTACTCCTGGTTATCCTGATTGGTCCAGGGATGGTCATGTGACCTGCGCCAGTCCAATCAGACAAAGCTGGGGGGTTTTGCTTGGGATTCTGGGAAAGAGATGTTCTTTGTTTTTCTGAACACTGGGCCCTGTGGGTTTACACCCTTTACTTAGTAGACCTTCAATATTCAGCTTTTGTTAATGTTACCCTGCACCATCATGGCTTTCCTCTGACCTCCAAGAGGTCTCTTGCTTAGTTTCCTCCTTCAGATCCTAAACAGGGTGTTTCCACAGATTCTGTCTTCAGGCTGTCTTTTTTCCCCTCCATTTAGAGCTTGTATAGATCCATGGCCCCATCTCTCCATTCTCTACCAGAGTAACTCTAAAATCTTTTGTTTTCAGACATTTTTCTCTCAAACTTTGGTCCTACCTTTTATTTATTTATTTTTTTTGGTCCTACCTTTTAAAACTAACAGCTATTTTCATTCAGATGCCTGTCAACTCCCCTAACCAACTTGTCTAAAAGTCATCAACACCCCAAACGAAAAATAAGTCAAGGAAATGAACACTTTATAGAAAAGGAACTATGAATGCCTTATAAACATACGAAAATATACCTAAACTTACTCACAATAAGTGGAAATCAAACTAAGCTGAGGAGAAATTAAAATTTACATTCACACAAAAACCAGTATGCAAATGTTTACAGCCGTTCTATTAATAATGTCCCCAAACTGGGAACAACCTCCATGTCACTCAAGGGGTAAACAAACTGTGCTGTGTTCATACAATGGACTATTTCTTGGCAATAAAAAGCAACAAAATACTAATGCAGGCAACAGCTTGGATGAAATCTCCAGGAAATCACGCTGAATGGAAAAAGCAGTCTCCAAGGGTAACATACTGTATGCTTCTATTTTTATGACATTCTCTGAAGGACAGAACTACAGGACTGGGGAACAGATCCATGGTTGCCAGGGTCGGGGGAGGGAGGGTGCAGCTGCAAAGGGAGAGCATGGGGGACTCTGGGGTGACAGAGCTGTCCCGTGTTATGGTGGCAGTTACTCAAATCGATCCTGGTATTCAAATCCAGAGAGCTGGGACTTCCTGGTCATCCCGTGGCTAAGACTCCGTGCTCCCATTGCGGGGGGAGCCTGGTCAGGGAGCTAGATCCTACATGCCACAACAAAGACCAGGCGTAGCCAAACAAATAAATATTTTTTAAAATACCCAGAGAACTATACACCCAAGGCAAAATCAACTTTACTGTTCGTTTAACACATGAAATTAAAAATGACATTTTAGACAAAAATAAGAAAGCTGGTGGGCGCTTTTGTTTTTACTCATTAACAGCGTTGCGTGTGCCATGTGTGAAGCAGTGCTCTGGCCATCCAGAGGTTCCCAACCCAGCTCTCTCCCCTCCCCCCCAAACTGCTGATAAGGTACCCCTCACCTGTCAGCATTAACAAAAATCTACAAGTCTGACAGCATTCTGTTGATGAAACAGCAAGTGGGGGTAAAGGGACTCCTGTCTCTTAACTGTATGAATGCCAAGTGGCGCAACACTTATGAGGAGGAACCTAGTGATGTGTGACTTGACCGTGGAGATACACACCTGCCTGTGTCTGTAATGAGCTCTTTACAAATTGTCCATCGTAGCATCATCTGTGACAGCAAAAGCCTGGGAAAATGCCAAGTTCTACCTGTAGGGAGCAGTTGAATATAACCCTACAAACAAATACTCTGCAGCTGTAGAAAGAATGAGGAAGCTCTCATATGGAATTGTAAAAAGCATGGTATAGAATGGTGTGTAGAGCACGCTACCATTTTCCATTTTTAAAAAGCTGGAAGATTATACGGTACATTTTTACTTTAAACACAAATAGGTTCACTTGAAGGGCAGGGGATGCAGGTGGGAAGACATTTCACAGGATACTCCTGTGTACCTTTTGAATTATATAAATGTACTGCCTCTGGGTTTCCTAGATGGTGCTAGCAGTAAAGAACCCGCCTGCCCATACAGGAGACATGAGAGATGCGGGTTTGATCTCTGGGTGGGGAAGACCCCTGGAGGAGGGTATGGCAACCCACTCCAGTATTCTTGCCTGGAAAATCCCATGGACAGAGGAGCCTGGTGGACTGCAGACCATAGGGTCAGAAAGAGTCAGATACAACTGAAGCAACTTAGCGCAGACTGCCTCTGTTAAAAAAATTAAGTGAAATAATTTTTGTCTCTTTTCTTCCAAACACAATTTGCCTTTCAATCCCCATGTGAAGTGGGGATCTCAGGTGATCTCATGGTATCTTCCACAGGGGACTGGTCAGATACGGTGATGGAGGGGAGGGTGCAGCTGGCCTGCCAAAGTATCACCTGCTGGGAACAGAGGGTGCCTCGTGTTTTAGAGGAACATACATTTTGAGGGGAGGAGGAGGGCCAGGCACAATGAACTCAATACCCCAACACAAGCCTCTACTCTCTCCATGGGGATAGGAGGTTCTGCCTCTCAGGGTGTGTCCTGGCAGCCCCAATGAACTGATGTCTGAGCCCTGAAGAAGTTAGAGAGGATGAAAGAGCATTTTGCCTCCATCTACAAAACACAGAGCTAAAGAAGGCTGCTTGGAGATCCTTCTGGCAGAGGGCTATCCAAAGAGAAGAATCCAGTCTTCCTCGTCCCTCCAGGCCACAGTGCCCCATGTGGGTACTTTACGATACCACCTGGCAGGACAAAAGTGGAGCATCCAGATCATCCACTGTATCTGCTTGGCCTGGTGAGGCGGCCAAAGAGATGCTGGTGACACGCAAATCAGCAGGGAAGGATGCTGATGGGGCAGGGACCACAGAACTCACAGCGACCACGGCATCTCCCAGACTGGCTGATGGGACAGTATCAGAAAGCTACTGGGCCTGGAGGGCAGTAAGCAAGTTCAAGGTGCTCATGGGTCACAGCCTGGGCAGAGAGCAAGGGACCCAGCAGAGCAGTCTTCACATCATGACATCCATCCAGCAGGACAACGTGGCGCTCGGGATTCAGATGGGTTCATGAGCACACGTGAGACGCCCTCAGGAAAGTCCAGGCATTTTTTTTTCATGAGCATTTCTGTTAGCGGTGGGGGTTAAACACAACTTTGCAGAGGGGTAGAGGTTCAGACTGACCCTGGAGGTGTTCAGGGAAATTCACTTATTATACATATTTCTGTTGGTGCCACCTCCATGAGTCCTAATGACTGCTCCTCTCTATCACTATCTCTGGCCACCAGTCACTTCCACAGACTTCCCTCCTCCGTGATTCACAAACTCCTGCACCTGCTGTCACTGCTGAGTTTCCCTGCCTGCTGGCCATTCACCTGCCCACAGCATTCACTGACTGCCTTCCTGGTTGCCGTTTCAATGCAAATGTTCACCAGTTTTAGTGTTAGTGTGCACTGGAAAAGTGAAAGTGAAAGTCACTCAGTTGTGTCCAACTTTTTGTGACCCCAGGGACTATACAGTCCATGAAATTCTCCAGGCCAGAGTACTGGAGTGGGTAGCCATTCCCTTCTCCAGGGGATCTTCCCAACCCAGGGATCGAACCCAGGTCTCCCACACTGCAGACGGATTCTTTACCAGCTGAGCCACAAGGGAAGCCCTGGAATTTAGTGTGCACTGGAATCACTAAATCAAAATTTCAGATAATTTTTAAGATGCAGATTTCAGAGGCCTGCCTTCTGATTCTGACTTGCAGCATGGCCCAGGAGTCTGCATTTTTACATCCCAACATAATGCTCATGTAGTGAGTCAAAACAGAAACAACTCTGAGAAATACCAGCCTCTCAATTGAGAGTCTGAGTCCTGCATGATATGGGTTTAATTAACCTATCATATCAGAGTTTTCTCTCATTCCTTTTCCGCTTGAACTTTCCACACCAGTCAGATAGGTCTACTTGCTTTTCCCAAAATGCCTGGCACAATTTTATCAGAATTTTGCATCCCTTTCATGTACATTTTTAGCCATCTTTATCTCTCAAGATATTATCAGCTAATCTAAGGCTCAGCTCAAAAGCTACTTCCTTTGCAGAATATCTTCCTCTGCCTCCACAGTTGGAAATAGCCTGTCCCTGAACTGAATGTAAAGGCATTTGCTTAACAGCACTCAAAAAGCCCCTCTCTTTAATTGCCTTTGCTGTAGTTCTCCATTCACATGCCTTTCTCCTGAGTTGATTGTAACACTGATTGGCAAGGAGGAAGTTCTCCTGCAACTTGACCTTATTCCTCAAAGCCCCCAGCACAGTGCCTAACATGTCACAGATATTCAGCTACAGAGATCTGGAGAATGTAATGCCTTTCTCTCAACGGACTATCCATACTACTTAAAACCCACTGTTAGGGTTAGGAATTCCCTTGGTGGTTCAGTGGCTGAGAATCCACCTGCCATTGCAGGGGACGTGGGTTTGATCCCTGGTCTGGGAAGATTCCACATGCTGCAGGACAACTAAGCTCATATGCCACAAGGACTGAAGCCCAAGCCCTAGGGCTCTGCAACAAGAGAAGTGACCACGATGAAAAGCCCAGGCATCCCAACTAGAGAGTAGCCCCACTCGTCACAACTAGAGAATGCCTACATGCGTCAATGAAGACCCATCGCCAAAGACAAATAATGCGGGGAGCTGCCCGTGAGAACAGGGTCCTTTGTCCGAAGGACACAGCTCTGGGAGCTGCCTCAGTCCTTGAGGGTTTGCTTGCAAACATAGCTCTCTGTCCCACCACCCCAGAGATTAGGCGCTTATTTACTGCAGACACCTGGAGTTCTGTGCAAACTTCTCACGCACAGAGAAATGTTATCTGGTATAAGAAATAATAACAGGGTGCCATTCCTGTGCTCTCAAGATTTCTTGTGACTGTTGTAATGTGTATAGGTCAACCAAGAAAAAATGTCAACTGTCTTGTCTTTCTCATGCTCTTCTGTATAAATATAAGATGCTGAATAAAGTTGGTGTCAGACTGCGTCCCTTCGTGGAGACGTGTCTGAACCTCTCGACCCCATCTTTGTTGTAGTCTCTTGCTGTAGTTTCCTTTCTCAGCCCCGCCGTGCACGTTCTCGGGACCTGATCGACTTTGCCGGCTGGCACCGGCAAAATAACACATAATTTTTTAAAAAACACACTGTTATATAATGGGCTTCTCTGGTGGCTCAGATGGTAAAGAATCTGCCCCCAGTGCGGGGGACCTGGGTTTGATCCCTAGGTTGGGCAGATCTCCTGGAGAAGGAAATGGCTACCCACTCCAGTACTCTTGCCTGGAGAATCCCATGGACAGAGGATCTGGCAGGCTATAGTCCATGGGGTCACAATGAGTCGGGCATGACTAACACTTTCACTGTTTTAATACATAGAAGACAATTTTCCTTCCTTCCCTCCTTTCCTTTGTACCTGCAGTTACCAAATTCCTGGACATCTGGTTGGAATATTTTTCATCAACCAATTCTGTTCTTCAGTATATCAGGAAATGAGACTATTTGTGGTCCACAGCCCTAGCATTTGAGGTGAAAGTAATTTTGGTCAACATGCCTGCTGCTGTGGAGCTTCCTTCCTTCTATCCACATATTTGGGTTTTGGGCCATAAAAGGTGGTGCTGTATAAAGGCAATTTATATATTTTTGTAAGAAAAATACTTGAACCAGTTCTAATGAACTTTCTACGTTCATATGGGGTCTCTACATTTCTGATAATAAACTTCTTCTAAACAGCTTCTGCTGGATCATCAAAAAAGCAAGAGAGTTCCAGAAAAACATCTATTTCTGCTTTATTGACTATGCCAAAGCCTTTGACTGTGTGGATCACAACAAACTGTGGAAAATTCTTAAAGAGATGGGAATACAAGACCACCTGACCTGTCTCTTGAGAAACCTATATGCAGGTCAGGAAGCAACAGTTAGAACAGGACATGGAACAACAGACTGGTTCCAAATAGGAAAAGGAGTATGTCAAGGCTGTATATTGTCACCCTGCTTATTTAACTTCTATGCAGAGTACATCATGAGAAACGCTGGGCTGGAAGAAGCACAAGCTGGAATCAAGATTGCCAGGAGAAATATCAATAACCTCAGATATGCAGATGACACCACCCTTATGGCAGAAAGTGAAGAGGAACTAAAAATCCTCTTGATGAAAGTGAAAGAGGAGAGTGAAAAAGTTGGCTTAAAGCTCAACATTCAGAAAACGAAGATCATGGCATCTGGTCCCATCACTTCATGGGAAATGGATGGGGAAACAGTGGAAACAGTGTCAAATTTTATTTTTCTGGGCTCCAAAATCACTGCACATAGTGACTGCAGCCATGAAATGAAAAGACGCTTACTCCTTGGAAGGAAAGTTATGACCAACCTAGATAGCATATTGAAAAGCAGAGACATCACTTTGCCAACAAAGGTCCGTCTAGTCAAGGCTATGGTATTTCCAGTAGTCATGTATGGATGTGAGAGTTTGCCTATAAAGAAAGCTGAGCGCCGAAGAATTGAAACTTTTGAACTGTGGTGTTGGAGAAGACTCATGAGAGTCCCTTGGACTGCAAGGAGATCCAACCAGTCCATCCTAAAGGAGATCAGTCCTGGGTGTTCATTGGAAGGACTGATGCTGAAGCTGAAACTCCAATACTTTGGCCACCTCATGCAAAGAGTTGACTCATTGGGAAAGACCCTGATGCTGGGAGGGATTGGGGGCAGCAGGAGAAGGGGACGACAGAGGATGAGATGGCTGGATGGCATCACCGACTCGATGGATGTGAGTTTGAACTGAACTGAACTGAAACAGCTTCTAAGAAATAATGCTTGAAAATTCAAGGACAACTTTGTATACTAATTTTTTCAAGCTACTAAATTTATAGAAACAAAAAACTCACAAAATCTTCATCTGAGGATAGTATCTGATGTTTTGATTTTGGCAGATTCTCAATGAGGAGGTGATCTTTATTGTGTTTGGCACAGTATGTGGGGCCAGAGGGACAAGCAGTCACTGTTCTCTGGGATGGCAAAGGTGAGCGGTGAGGCTTAGGACAGGGTGTTCCTGTTCAGTTGCTAAGTCATGTCCTACTCTTTGTGAGCCCATGAACCACAGCACACCAAGCTCCTTTGTCCTTCACTATCTCCCGGAGTTTGCCCAAACTCATGCCCGTTGAGTCAGCAGTGCTATCTAACCATATAGCATCCTCTGCAGCCCTCTTTTCCTTTTGCCTTCAGTCTTTCCCAGCATCACGGTCTTTTCCAATGAGTCAGTGAACACAGAAGTGGGAACCACTGGACAGCACTGGGATAATGCTGTCCAGAAAAATGTGGGTTTGGGGGTGAGGGAAGAGAAAAAAGTGTGTGTGGTTTATAAGGAGATAGGAACTCTATGGAAGATGGGAAAAAATAATGATGCAACAAAGCCTCATGAAGCAAAGACATGAGGGCAGAAATGGCTGAATGAATGTGTTTTACTTTGTAGAAAACACATTTAAAACTCACTTTCAAGAAGAATGCAATTAGACTACAAAGAGTACAAAATACACAAAATATTCACCACTTAGACCCAGTGATGGCACTCCTAGGAATTTATCCTAAGAAAATGATCCAAGAAAAAGCTGCTCACAAAGGCTCTTGATAGGAATGCTTCTTGTTATTTCAATCTATACTGATGAAGTCCAAAAAGTTAACAGTGCTCCACCATAGAACAATCAGAAAACACAAATAAGCAAAAAGATGATAAAGAATGGAGCATATGTCGTAATAAGAAAGAATCTGGAAAGACATAAATCAAGCATGGTATAATGTTGTTTACACCAAAAAGGAGATAAAATTGCAGACTGCTTTCTTATTTAATAACATAGCAGGAATATTTCCATTTGAAAAGATACATTTCTGCACCCTCTGCCTTTTTTAAAAAATAGTTTCAAAGTATCTGTAAGTGAGAATATCAAGCAGAATACAAACTCTCTACATAAAGGATGATCCTAATTTTAGATAAATCTGCATTTTCATGGAAGGATAAAATATCAGGAAACAGAGGGATATCACAGATGATCATTACCTTCTCCAGGCTTTGCAAATATTTTCTAAGTCTTCTAGTCAACACCTTTATTATGATAAAAATATAATCAATGCAAAAAGTCAGGATGTTAAAATCAGACTTTCAAAATAGACAAAAATGAAAATAATTAACTGATGCTTATAAATTTTTACATCATCCAAAATAATGAAATGCCCCCAAGAATCTATATGATAATCAAGATACCATCCTTCCATGATGTAGGTAACATTTAAAATAAAGGCATAAAAAAATAAAGGCATATAAATTGTGTGGCCAGTGTTATCCTAAAGATCACATTGAAATTTAATAAATCTGTAATTCAATTTACCATCAAGGCTCAAATGAAGCCTTTTAAATTATTTGGGGAAAAAATAAATGATTACATGAACCTAGCATTTTTAAAGTTAAAGTGCAGGAAGATCTACCTTAATGCCTTTGATTTTTGTACCTATTCTCATTTTCAGTTATAAAAGTTAATATACAGATAAAAGCTTGGGCTTTATTGTACCTCATTACAGAAAACAATAATAAAGACAGGCAATCTAAAATGTTTAGGAAAGAATCCTAACGGAGCTGTCCCATGCATCAGGACACATTTTAGTGAATGCTCACACAAACACATAAAACAGTGTTTTTATTCTGAGCCAAACAGAAACACTCTTCCTTTTGGTAAACATCTCTAGGTATTTCAACGGGCAGGCCTTGTGAAGTCTCCGCAGTTGTGAATTCTAACCCTACATCACATTCCCATATGCGGTTTACTGGGGCACATTTATATTCTACCCCAAATATCTTCACTGAAGAATGCTCTTGAACAGACCAACACAACACAAGGTTAGCTCACCAGAAAGAAGGGGAGAACAAACCCATTCATTCAATTGTTAGGAAAGAATGCATTCAGATCTTGGAACTATTTATGCTGAGAACTCTATGATTCTGGCATCTTCCCCTCTGCCAGGTCCCCTGCTGAGAATGTGAAGGGCCCTCTCTGCCCTTGGCTGCCTTTGGAGAGCAAGCTGAAGTCAGGAGCAGCGTAAAAAGCCAAGACCCTCTTCTTTGTAGATGTAGTGAATGCTCTGAATGCAAGCAGACCCTGACATTAAAACAAACTTAACAAAACCCGCACACCCTACAATTATTTTAGAAAATAATTTTTAGTTATAGATCAATGTTTCCTAGTTAATATACTCAGAATACTTATCTTCTTCCATGCTAGCTCACAATTAATTCAATTTCTGAGAATAATGCAGATGAGATTCAATGGAAGCCAAACGGCAAGAGGGAGGAAGCACTCTTCATGAATATGAATATAAATGATTACAGAGAGAAACCTACATGTTATGTAATTAGCATATGTATAGGGGAGAAGGAGTGAGTGCTTAATTTCAAAAATATTAATTTCCTACTGAAACACACCAGCGTCCACAGAGAACCAAAAGCAGGGAGCAGATTTACCTTGCCATGTGGTGTGAGTGTGAACAGTAGAACCTCCTGATATTCACATTTCTTTGAGTGGGCACTCTTGTCATGACTGTTCTCTGAGCCACCTCAGATATCTAAGCACAAGTTGAGTACTCAGGATCACTAGGTATGGAAATCTACAGTTATTCTGAAAACCTACTGGTGTTCAGGACTAACTATAGGATGTAGAAAAAAGTATGCCAACTTTCACCTTCTGCTGTTTTAGAATAAATGCCCACTTGGAAAGTGAACATATGCAATCCTTCATTAGAAATGATGTTGACATTTTTAACAGAAAATGGTTTGTAAGAGAAATTATATAAAATTTGGATGTAAGGTAAGGCAGAAAACCTCATTTCAATGTCTTCTAGGGGCACAGACCACTCAAAGATAATAGAAGGAATAATACTTTGTTCACTCCACTCTTTAATATTGATTAAAATTCTCAGAGTTTGTGAAAGAACAGGCTAAGTGATAGATTTGGCGGGGGTGGTTAGAGACACAAATAATTGCTGTTAACCTCAAAGGTAACAGTTTGTTGCCCTGTAGAATAGTAACCAGTTTTTGTATATAACCCAGCAATCATAAAGTAATATTTATCAAGCTGTCTGTAAATATTTAGTCCCTCTTTATATTTGACTGGTTCCTTTATTAATTAATCAGTTGAATAAAATCTTTGACACATTCATTTTATATTTGGACAAGCATTATGATTTTACCACTTAAAAATTATATTCTAACAAGTAGATAATAATTGTTTATTCATATGACTAATTGTCTTGAATGATTGAATATGCATAATCCATGTAACAATGTAGCATTTTTTATCTTGTTTTCCTGTGTATACTCTCTTTAAAGGGCACTGGTGTGCTCAAAAAGTAAATAAGGCAGGTGTTAACATTTCTTGACATGGTAATATAATAAGACATTATTGCATTCTTTTTATAATATCAACTAGAAAGGATTCAGGTAGACTATATATTTCTAAACTCCAAATACAGTATGATTTAGGAAATAATCACATCCTTGTCTCGGTTTCACAGAATCTATCAAGTCCAAACATGACTTGTTTCAAGATCTTCATGAAACAAAGCTTCCCCACCTGCACTTCACATTAATATGAACAGCTCTAACTGTAACGAATCACAGGGCTTGGCAGGTCAACAGGATTATGACATCAGATCAAACAAGCTTCCCAGGCAGGTTATAACACTGTCTTTGACAACTGCTAAGCAGCTTGCAAGAATGACAAGTATAGGGAAGGGCAATCTGCTAGAAGACACAAAAGACACTGTCAAACATTTAAGCGACTTTCCTCAGATCTGGGTGGGCAGAGGGGCCTCTGAGCAACAAGCAAACAGACGAAACTCATGTTCAGATGTAATATGATTGTTGAACAGGCCCACGCAAGTTGAAATGTAATTGCCATTGTCACCATACAGGCTAGAACGCTGTGTAAGAACTGCTTCAGGGTTTTCCTAACTCCATCTTGCATTGGAGCCCACTGGGAACGTGTTAAAATGCATCTAATCCAGCAGGTCCAGGTGGGGCCACAGGGTCTGCATTTCTAAGAAGGTCCCAGAAGACGCTGGGGCTCGCGCCTAGGGGACCACACTGGGAATGGCGAAGACTATCTCACCTTGCTAAATTCTAGAGGCCAACACGGACTCCTCAAGCCGAACGTGGTATAGTCGGAGCTCCCTGAGTGCTTTCTTGAAGTACACATTAAAAAAAATAAAAAACCTTCTGAATTATATGAGTACTGTATAATATATTCATACAGTACTTCAGTGAGTACCATAAAAAAGTGATAGTACAGGACATTCCTGGTGGTCCAGTGGTTAAGAATCCGCTTTCCAATGCAAGGGACATGGGTTCGATTCTTAGTTGGAGAAATACGATCCCACGTGTCACACAACTGGAGAGCCCACATGCTGCAGCTACAGGGCCAGTGCTGTAGCGCTCACACGCCACAACCAAAGATCCTGCGTGCCACAACTAAGACCCTAGAAACCAAACAAATATATAAATAAAATATTTGTAAAAGGTGATAGTAAATTTTGAAGGCCTTCGAGTGATGTGCCAGTGAAGAAACATTTGAGTATAAAGTGGTCCCACAGAAAGATCTTAAAAGTCTTCGTAGACTTGGTGACGTGAGTGCTCACATTAGAGGAAAATTAACTGCCCCAGTCCTTTGTCACTCACCCTGGGGAATGTTGGCTCAAATCGTTGAGTCCTGGCTCCTTGTGTAGAAACAGAACTTCCTGGGGGAATCCTTTGCAGCTTGTGTATCACCAGAGGAACTGGAGATTACTGGAGAATTTTAAAATGGCAGTCCTGCTCTGCAGACTGTTCTAGGTGTGCCCGATGTGGCCACACGATGTTTATGATGAGGCCGAGGGTGTGCGTGCTAAGTCATTTCAGTCGTGTCCAACTCTTTGAGGCCCTCCGGACTGTAGTCCACCAGTCTCCTCTGTCCATGGGGATTCTCCAGGCAAGAATACTGGAGTGGGTTGCCATGCCCTCCTCCAGGGGATCTTCCTGACCCAAGGATCGAACCCACAACTCCTATGCCTTCTGCACTGGCAGGCGGGTTTTTACCACTAGCATCACCTGGGAAGCTCTTATGAGCAAGCTGGACAATCTCAATTACAGGGATGGTCAATTCCAAGTCATTGTGAGTGAAGTGAAGATGGTAACACCATGTAATTATTAAAGTGGAGAAATGAGACCCAAGACACAGTGAGGCACAGGATTGCAGTACACGCATGACCCTTTGTTTTCACATGTGGTGAGAGCTCAGGGATGTGGTGTGGAATCCAAAGTGTGCCATAAACTTGTATACATGGAATAATTGTATGGAGGTTTCAGGGTCAGAAAAAAATCAAATAAACTACAGGACTTACAAGACGCCCTGTGTGCATTTAAAAATATGATACATGAAGTGTTTATTTCCTTTCTCCAGTGAATGTTTTAAGGAACATTCCTACAGATACACACAAACACGGTCCTCAGTTGTGTTTTGCAATTAAAATTAAGTACTCGACTTTCAGCTGATTTTCAGAGTATAAGATGCAAGGCAGCTAATTCACTCCTCTACATCTGTCTGCTGTGTCCCAATTAGCGTTCATTCGATCACCAACCAGGCATACTTTGGTAATGAGAAGAATTCTTAGGCAGTTTCATGGTTGTGATGGATGAACTATCCATCTGCCCTGTATGGCAAGCTAGATACTACTATTTCTCTTCGCAGGTAACTTGGCCCACCTTATTTCTCTAAATCCTTCAAGATGAATTTCTTATTTTGAAACAGCATCACAGAGAAGATGGGTGGATATTAATTCTGTGGAGAACTTGGTTCCCTTTCTCAATCAAATCTGGGATGCAGGGTTATAGCAACAAAGAGGAATTTTGAAAATCAATGGTTTGTGAACTTTTAAACTGATTCCCAAACAATAAAAGGACCACAGACAAGAGCACTTTGACATCCATGTATTTGTTTTATTGCCAAAATCCACATTAAGTGTTGTTCTGTTTTAAAAAAAGGAAAAAAAGACAGTACCAGGGAAGATATAAGAAATACAAGTATACAACCAATGAAGAGTTATTATTCATCACAGCAAAGTCTAGAATCTTCCTTCTCTTACAGGAAATTCTTATGTAAATAATAATGCAGCTCAAATATTTCTTTATCAGTTCATTCAATAGTTATCACATGGTTTTATTTTCAATTGGTTATTACGCCCCAAGAAATATATTCAGATAGAAGAAGATATAATCTCTGTCCCTTAAATAAAAATAGCTTTATTGTTTTTCTCAAAAACTATTCAGGTTTACTATTAAAGACATACTTCTAAGCCTTCTGTCCATAACCAGCTTCCCTTCCCACACACATAATTTTACAATTAATGGACCCATACTGTACAAGCTGTTCTGTAACCTGTTTTTCATTGACTGGATGTCATATACATTATTTCATTACTATAGAACTACATTATAATGGCTATATCACATTCTACTCTATGGAAATACCTTACTTAACTACCTCTGATTGATGGACATTTACTGTATTCTCATGTTTGCTACTAAATGCATTAATGAGCACCCTGGAGGGGCAGTATAGAATGGTAATTAAAAGCATGGATTCTCAACTCAGATTGCTTAGTTTGAAGTCTCAGTTCGTCTCTTACCAACTGTATAATCTTGGTCAGGTTTCTTAACCTCATCTGTAAGTCTGGAATAATAACAGTACCCTCATAGAGTCACTGTTAATTACCCTGATGAGGTCATTAATACACGTAAAGCGCTTAGAATGGTGCCTAGCAGATAAGTACTTTATAAATGGTTGGTATTATTTTTACTTTTACATTTGTGTAATTATATGCATTGGGAAATGGGCTAACTAGTTTAGAAGGCTATGTATGTACACTTTAGATCTTTATGCAGTCTACAAAGTGCCCTCCCAAAAGCTTACACTAATTATCCATAATTTTGAAAATAATCATTCTTGCTTGGCAGGTATGAGACCCGGAAACTCACTGCCATGTGACCAAGATGGCTACACTGATTTAAGTGAACACTGTAAGCAAGCGGAAATGGTAAGATTCCAGTTCAGGGACATTAGAGGAAATGGGTCAGAGAACTCTAAACCTAGCAGAATGGAAGTGAAATGAAGACATTTCTAGAATAAACAAAAACTGAGAGAACTCACTACCAGCAGAACTATGCTAAAAGATATATGCTGAATAGAGTTATTTTAGGCAGAAGGAATGAGATGCCAGATGGAAGAATAAAACTGTAGGAAGGAATGAGGAACAACAGAAAGGATAAATATGTGGATAAACTTAAAATTATATTAAATATATAACAATAAAAAATAAATCCTTGAGGGCAAATATTGTAGAACTAAATGTCATTTAATAACCCATTCTTCTCAGGAAGTAGTAAAGGTACTAATTGCATTTGATGCTTATAAATCAAGGATATATATTATAATCTCTTGGGGAACCTCTAAAAGAATTATGCAGACTTCATAACAAGCTAATAGAGGAAGGGTAAAGGGAGAATTAAAATACTTGATTAATACACATGAAAGCAAAAGAAGAGATGAAGAAGAACGGGGGAGAAAGTTAACAAAGAACAGTGTGGTAGATTTAAATCCAAATATATCAGATTACATTAAGTGACAATAGACTAAATATACCAATTAAAAAGGAAGGTTGTCAAGCTAAATTAAAATATAAAACCCAACTACATACTGCTTATAAGAATCACAATGCAAATATTAGGATACGGAAAAGGCAAAAAGTGAAAAGATGAAAAATGCTTTGCAAATGCTCATGAAAACAAAGCTGATGTTGCTATATTAATATTAGACAAAGTAGGTTTTGGGACAGGAAACATTACTAGAGACAAAAAGGACATTTCATAATGGTGAAAGGGCCAACTATCAGAGAGACAACAATTTAAAAACTGTATGTACCAAATAATATAGCGTCACAATATTTCAAAATATGTGAAGAAGGACAGACTAAAAGGAGAAAGAGACAAATTCACAACCATAGTGAGTAATTCACCTATGTAATCAACATAGTGAGTAATACATAGTGAGTTATACACCTCTCTCAGCAATTCAGAGAACAAGCAGGGAAAAATAATCAATGAGAATACAGGACTTTGAAAATAATTTTAAACATGACCTAACATATAAAACACCCAATGCAGCAACTACACAAAATACAACAAATTGTGGGGAAATAAATCTCAACAAATTTTAAGAAATGGAAGTCTATATATACAGTACCTTCTCTGACTAGAGGGAAATCAGGTTAGGAATAAAATTTAAAACAATAATTAGAAAATTCCCAAATACTTGGAATTTTAAGTAATATACTTCTAAGTAGCCAATAGGGGAAATTAGAAAATATTTCCAAATAAATGACAATGAAAAAAATAATTTATATTTATAGGCTGCAACTAACCATATTTTTAGAGGCAAATGTAGAGCCTTAAATGATACACTGCAAAAAGAGGACTAAAAATCAACTTCAAATATTCTAGAAATAACAGCAAAGTAATGCTGAAAGAAGGATGAAAATAATAAACAACAAAAACTAATACATATACAATGGAGAAAATTGAGAAAACAAGAAGTTGGTTCTTTAAAAAGACTACTAAAATTGATAGGTCCCTAAAAAAAATTGGTCAAAAGAGAATACAGATTCAGAAATGAAAAGAGAGAATCATCTTGGAATATGATCATGTTAAGAGATGCAAAAATTCACTTAAGGAAATCCAATACTATTTAGGATTAAAAAAAAAAAAAAAAACTCAAACTCATAGCAAATCAGGAATAAAAGAATACTTTCTAGTGCTGATAAATGGTACCAACAAAATAATCCATAGCTAACATCATCCTTAAAGATGAAATATAAAATACTTTCTCCCTGAGTTTAGAAACAAGAATAACCACATCATTTTTATTCAGCATCATACTGGAAACCTAAGCCCACATGATAAAGCAAACAAACGAAATAAATATTAAAGAAAAAGTAAATTTGGTATTGTTCACCAATTATATAATTGTGTTAAGCAGAAAATCCAAAAGAATATTCAAGCAATTAATGGAATTAATTGAATTTACCAACATCACTAGATATGTCAGTGTACAAAGATCAACTGTATTTATACAAAAGGGCTATAATTAGAAAATGAAACAAATACAATTTTCAACAACAAACATTAATACATAATAATAAATCTAATATATAATATACAAGACTGTTACAGAGTAAACAAGCACATTATTGAGCTTATGATCATCTTTGGGTCAGGAAGATCCCCCAGAGGAGGAAATGGCAACCCACTCCAGTATTCTTGCCTAGAGAATTCCATGGAGAGAGGAGCCTGGCAGGCTTCAGTCCATGGGGTCACAAGAGTCAGACATGACTTAGCGACTAAATCACCAGCACCACTACTACAAAAGAAGTCAGTTCTCCCAAGTTGATCTATTAGAGTCAATATAATCCCAATTAAAAGCTTAGCATTGGAGAAAATGACAAAGTGATTCCAAAAGCCACATGGAAATCCAAAGGGTCAAGAATAATAAAAAATAGTTTTCAAAAAGAACAAAGTTGAGGACTTTTACTAGCTGACATCAAGACTTATTACAAAGCTACAATAAATAAGAGAGTAGGGAACTTCCCTGGTGGCCCAGTGGTTAAGAATCTGCCAATGCAGGGGACAGGGGTTTGATCCCTGGTCCAGGGAAATCCCACGTGCCGAGGGGCAAGAAGGCCTGTGCACCACATCTACTGACCCTGTGCTTTAGAGCCTGGGAGCCGCAACTACTGAAGCCCTCGTGACCAGATCCCACGCTCAGAAACAAGAGAAGCCACTGCAGTGAGAAGCCCATACCCCGCAACTAGAGTGGCCCCCACTCACTAAACAAACAAAGCCCATGTGCAGCAATGAAGACCCAGTGCAGCCACAAATGAGTAAATAAATAAAATGTAAAAAAAAAAAAAAAAACAAAAAACTAAGAGAGTGGTATTGGCATGAAGATAGACCACTAAACTAATGGAAAAGAGTAGTGAGTATATATACATATATAGAGTGTGTGTAAAGTCATTCGATTTATGACAAAGTTGATACTTCAGTTAGTGGAAAAAAGACAATCTGAATTTTCAATAAATAATGCTGACTATATATGATAAATCTACAGAATAAAAGTGGATCACAAAATTAATTCTAAGAAGATTGTAGATCTAAATAAGAAAAGCAAACTAATAAAACTTTTCAAACTAAGAGAATATTTTCATGACCTAGTGGCAGGTAAAAATACACGGGTAAAGATTGATAACTGGAGTAGATTAAAATTAATAACTTCTGTTCATTTAAGGATACCACCAAGGGACTTCCCTGGGGGCCCAGTGGTTAACACTCCACGCTCCCAATGCAGGGGGCCTGGGTTTGATTCCTGGTCAGGGAACTAGATCCTGCATGCTGCAACTAAGACCCAGCACATCCCCCACCAAAAACAAACAAACAAACAAAACACCAAGAGTAAAATGGCAAGCCAGAGAATGGAAAAAAAATTCGCAGTGCATTTATCTGACCAGTGACTTACCAATAAATCAGTAAAGAGAAGACAAACAATCCAATTAAAAAATGGTCAAAGATAAATAGGCATCCCACCAAAGAGGACACATAAATGACCAATAAAACATTAAAAGCGGCTGAATTCGTCAGAAAAAAATAAAAACACACAGCAATACTGTTACCACACCCATTAGAATGGCTAAAATGAAAATGACCATTAAGGAATTAGTCTCCAAAATTTACAAACAGCTTATGACACTTAACATCATCAAAACAAACGACCCACTCAAAAAATAGGCAGAAGCCCTGAACAGACATTTCTCCAAGGACATACAGAAGGACAATAGGCACATGAAAAGATATTCAACACAGTTATTAGAGAAATGCAGCTCAAAACTACAATGAGGTTATCATCTCACACCGGTCAGAATGGCTATCATCAAAAAATCCACAAATGCTGAAGAGGGTGTGGAGGAAACAGAACCCTCCTAAACTGTTGGTGAAATGTAAATTGGTATAGCCACAATGGAGAACAGTATGGAGGTTCCTTAAAAAACTAAAAATAGAGCTACTATATGACCCTGAAGTTCCACTCCTGGGCAAATTCGGAGAAAAACATGATCCAAAAGGATACATGCACTCCAGTGTTCATTGCAGCACTGTTTACAATAACCAAGGCATGGAAGCAACCTAAACATCCATGGATAAAGAATGGATAAGAGTGTATGGTACATATATACAATGGAATACCACCCAGCCATTAAAAAGAATAAAATAATGCCATTTGCAGCAAGATGGATGGACCTAGCGAGTGTCATACTGAGCGAAGTAAGCCAGAGAAGGAGAAATATCATATGACACCCCTTGTATGTGGAATCTAAAAAGCAGTGAAACAAATGAACTTACTTACAAAACAGAAAGAGACTCACAGACTTAGAAAAGGAACTTACAGTTGCCAGGGGAAGGGACAGTTACGGAGTTTGAGAAGGTCATGTACACACTGCTACATTTAAAACAGATAACCAACAAGGACCTACTGTATAGCACGTGGAACTCTGCTCAATGTTATGTGCCAGCTTGGGTGGGAGAATGGATACATGTATGTGTATGGCGGAATCCCTTTGCTGTTTGCCTGAAACCATCACATCGGCGATATTCCAATACAAAATAAAAGTTTAAAGTTTGGGGGGAAAACAGAAAATGACTGACATTAGCAAGGACTGGCAAGAATGTGGAGAACTGGAAACCGTATATACTAACTGGTAGGGGTGTAAGCTGGTACAATTCTTCCGAAAACACAACTGGACATCTGGAAGCTGAACTTACTTAATGATCCACTTCTATTTTCATAGTCAACACTAAAACATACATCTATGCTCTAAAAGGCACATCAAAGAAAGCTTTGCATCATTCTCAATACCGTCAAGGTGGAAACAACCCAAACATCCATCAGTAATAAAAGAGATAAGCAAACTATGATATAGTTCTGTGAATTAATAGAGTATAAGAATAAAAATCAATGAACTAAAGTGACATACAATATGGGTGGTGATGATGGTTTAGTTGTTAAATTGTGTTCAACTCTTGGGATTCTATGGATTGTAACCCTCCAGGCTTCTTTTTTGGGATTTCCCAGGCAGGAATACTGGAGTGGGCAGCCATTCCCTTCTCAGGGGATCTTCCCAATCCAGGGATAGAACACAGGTGTCTTGCATTGCAGGAAGATTCTTTACTGACTGAGTCATCAGGGATCACAAACAAAACAGCGAAAGCAGCCCAGTGCAGAAGAAAACATTCTGTACAACTCCATTTACATGAAGTTCACAGGTTCATGGGGAGTGGGTACCTTGGAGCAGATGCAGAGCAAAGGACACGGACTTCTGAGATACTGGTCATGCTATAGCTACAGCAACCTTCCTCAGGTGTGCTTACTTACCTTTTCTTATCCTCTACATACTACGTACACACTTATACACAAGGTGACAGGTTTTCTCTTTATAAAATTCTCAAGTCCACTAAGAGTTGCAGAATTTTCTCTCCACCTCTGGCTACATCATTACATTTGTTAGATGAAAGGTGTGAAGCACTGAAGGACCATGTCTTCAGATACTCTTCTCCTGAGAACTGATCTCTCAGAAAGCCTTAAAGCTTCATGCTGTTGACTACTGTTCCAGGGTTCCCTTTTTACATGTCCAGACTCCTGACACATTCGACTCTGGGAGTTCTAGAATCTTTGAAATGGAGCATCCATGCCTGCACAGTATTTACTATTGCGTGCCACTCTCTATAGAACTTTTCACAAGTTTATTCTTACAGGCAAAACAAAACGATGTTGAAAAAGAATATTAAATATGGGAGACTTCCCTGGTGGTTCAGGGGTTAAGAATCCACCTGTCAATGCAGGGCACACAGGTCTGATCCCTGGTCCGGGAAGATCTCACAGGCTGCAGAGCACCTAAGCCCATCGGCCACAACTACTGGGCCTGAGCCTTCGAGTCACAACTACTGAAGCCTGCGTGCCCTGGAGCCTGTGCTCTGCAATGAGACACCCCTGCACTGTGAAACCGGGGCCATGCAATGAAGAGTAGCCCTTGTTTGCCACTAGAGAAAGCCTGTGCACAGCAATGAACACCCAGTGCAGCCAAAAATAAATTTTTAAAAAGGAATATCAGATGTGATCTCATCTGGTCTTCTACAGTGAATGCAATATTCAGACTAATGGCTGAATCTTGTCAAATCTGAGTCAGTAAAGTACAAAGAAATAAGAGAGACTGATTTATGAACAGATCTCAGTTGATATCTTTTACAATTCACTCAATATTTACTGTGCATTTATGGTCAGGCACTGTGTTGGGAATTGTGGGGCATACCAAGGGGAGGAAAATAAGATTCTTAGCTTCAAGGGACTCAAAATCTATTGGGACAGACAGACATGAATATAGCCAATCATATGCTTATATTATAGCTTGCTGTTACTGCTATGAAAGTGATATTTATGCATTAAAATGCTAGACACCCGTAAGGGACTTTGAATGAAAATCTTTCATGTGTCCTTTTATCTACTGGAATAGAAATATTTGTATATAACGTTAAAAGAAACAAATGTCAGAATATTCACATTCTTGCCTTTTCATTTGGTAAAATGTCACAGTTTTCCCTAGGACGCCTGCTCCTAGGAAATGGTCCTAAGTAGAATTTCCCACAGGGATTCTCAGAGGAACGCACCAGATGACCAAAGCACAATGGAAATTGCCAACTAGCACCCCCGTCCATTCCCGCCTCCCCTTGAACTTGGGCTGTGGGAAAGATCAAAATGACATTTCCTTGGCTCCTTTGGAAATCAGGTTCCACCGTTTAAATGCACTCTTACGGAATCTGGAAAGTGGCAAAGAGATGGGGCATCTCAGGACAGAAAGTGGAAAAGAGATGGAACATCACAGGAAGGTGAGTTGCAGTAACAGGTCTGAGGACTCCAGCTCCTGGCTTCTCAGAGCCAACAAAAGCCATCACAGAGGCCTAGCATCAGCTCACTTGGTTGGTGAGTGCCCAGAAATAAAGATTATGGACGGGGCTGGTGTTGACAAGTCGTCAGCAGCACTTTGACTTCTGGGTGACAGAGAGAACAGTGAGTTCTCCCTGCTCATCAAGCCCTTCTGACACTTTGTAAGCACTCCATTCCCTGTATTAAATTCCACTTTTCTAGGACTTCCCTGGTGGTCCAGTGGTTAAGAATTCTGCTTCTATGGCAGGGTGTGTGGGTTCCACCCTTAGTCAGAGAAGTTCTGCCTGCCACACAGTGCAGCCAAAACAAATTTCCCTTTATTAAAAACACCTAGAGTTGCTTCTATTTTGTGCCCTAATATAGCATCTTGGGCTTTTGTTATTGCTAAATAAGATTCTGTTGTTTAGTTGGCATTTATCAAGCATGCGTCTATAGTTGTTAGGGAGGAGTCCAGAAAAAGAAAACAATTTGAGATTCAGGAATCTTCAAGGGAATTATAAAGAGTTGGCCAGAGACCTACAATGCATTTTAAAGTAAGATTTTAGAATTTCTTTGACTGGATTGAATGAGATACAGCCTTGGGTAAGCAACATTACACTAGTTTCTTTGGTTGCAAATGTTTAAGAATCTTTATATACGACTGTGTATTGGGTTGAGGAGAGGCAGCACACTTGTCACAAACTGCTTGAAAGTGGAACTGACAGTCACTCAGTGCGTCTCACTCTTTGTGACCCCATGGACTATAGTCTGCCAGGCTCGTCTGCCCCTGAGATTCTCCAGGCTAAAATACTGGAGTGGGTTGCCATTCCCTTCTCCAGGGGATCTTCCCAAACCAGGGATTCAACCTGGCTCTCCTGCCTGCAATGCAGGCATATTCTTTACCATCTGAGCAACGAGGGAAGCCCGTCTTTATCTGTATCTCTATGGCCATTAAAAAATAAGGAAATCCTGCCTTTTGCAATAGATTGGATAAACTTTACAGGCATTTATGCTAAGTAAAATACATCAGACAAATAGTATATGATATCTAACTTATATATGAAATCTGAAAAAACTGAAATCATAGAAACAGTAGAATAGTGGTTGCCTAAAGCACAATTGCACTCATCTCACATGACAGTAAAGTAATGCTTAAAATTCTCCAAGCCAGACTCCAGCAATATGTGAACTTCCTGATGTTCAAGCTGGTTTTAGAAAAGGCAGAGGAACCAGAGATCAAATTGCCAACATCCGCTGGATCATGGAAAAAGGAAGAGAGTTCCAGAAAAACATCTATTTCTGCTTTATTGACTATGCCAAAGCCTTTGACTGTGTGGATCACAATAAACTGTGGAAAATTCTGAAAGAGATGGGAATACCAGAACACCTGATCTGCCTCTTGAGAAATTTGTATGCAGGTCAGGAAGCAACAGTTAGAACAGGACATGGAACAACAGACTGGTTCCAAATAGGAAAAGGAGTTCGTCAAGGCTGTATATTGTCACCATGTTTATTTAACTTATATGCAGAGTACATCATGAGAAACGCTGGACTGGAAGAAACAAGCTGGAATCAAGATTGCCGGGAGAAATATCAGTAACCTCAGATATGCAGATGACACCACCCTTATGGCAGAAAGTGAAGAGGAACTCAAAAGCCTCTTGATGAAGGTGAAAGTGGAGAGTAAAAAAGTTGGCTTAAAGCTCAACATTCAGAAAACGAAGATCATGGCATCCGGTCCCATCACTTCATGGGAAATAGATGGGGAAACAGTGGAAACAGTGTCAGACTTTATTTTTCTGGGCTCCAAAATCACTGCAGATGGTGACTGCAGCCATGAAATTAAAAGACGCTTACTCTTTGGAAGGAAAGTTATGACCAACCTAGATAGCATATTCAAAAGCAGAGACATTACTTTGACAACAAAGGTTCTTCTAGTCAAGGCTATGGTTTTTCCTGCGGTCATGTATGGACTGGGGAGTTGGACTGTGAAGAAGGCTGAGCACCGAAGAATTGATGCTTTTGAACTGTGGTGTTGGAGAAGACTCTTGAGAGTCCCTTGGACTGCAAGGAGATCCAACCAGTCCATTCTAAAGGAGATCAGCCCTGGGATTTCTTTGGAAGGAATGATGCTAAAGCTGAAACTCCAGTACTTTGGCCACCTCATGCGAAGAGTTGACTCATTGGAAAAGACTGTGATGCTGGAAGGGATTGGGGGCAGGAGGAGAAGGGGACGACAGAAGATGAGATGGCTGGATGGCATCACTGACTCAATGGACATGAGTCTGGGTAAACTCCGGGAGTTGGTGATGGACAGGGAGGCCTGGCGTGCTGAGATTCATGAGGTCGCAAAGAGTCAGACACGACTGAGCGACTGATCTGATCTGAAAGCTGGACGGTGAAGAAATGCAGAGATGTTAGTCAAAGAGTACAAACTTCCAACTATAAGAGGAACAAGGTCTGGGGATCTAATGAAAAGCCTGGTGTTTATAATTAACAAATCGTATTATACTGTACTATATGCTTGGAAGTTGTAAAAGAGTAGATGGTAAATCTTATCACTACCAAAAAACAAAAACAGGTAATTATGTGAGGGGACAGGGGTGTTAACTAACTTCTTTTGTGGTTGGTGGTTTAGTTGCTAAGTTGTGTCTGACTCTTGTGACCCCATGGACTGTAGCCTGCCATGCTCCTCTGTTCATGGGATTTCCATTTTGCAATATATATCTATATCTAATTACATTATACACCTTAAATGTACATATGTTCAATATGAGCAATAATACCTCAATAAACCTATAAAAAAAAAAGGGGGGGACCATCCAATATATTGCATGAAACGGCAGTTAGCTCCTCATTATTGTGGAGTATGGGGCTTCCCTGATAGCTCAGTTGGTAAAGAATCTGCCTGCAATGCAGGAGACCCCAGTTCGATCCCTGAGTCGGGAAGATCTGGTGGAGAAGGGATAGGCTACCCACTCCAGTATTCTTGGGCTTCTCTTGTGGCTCAGCTGGTAAAGAATCCACCTGCAATGCGGGAGACCTGAGTGTAAACGATCCCCTAGAGAAGGGAAAGGCTACCCACTCCGGTAGTCTAGCCTGGAGAATTCCATGGACTGTTTAGTCCATGGGGTTGCAAAGAGTCCGACACGACTGAGTGACTTTCACTATCACTATCACTACTGTGGAGTACAATCCATTGTATGGACGTGCCAAGGTCTGTTAATCAATTTACTCGTTGAAGGGCATTTGCATTGTTTCGTTTTCAGAGATTATGAATAAAATTGCTATATATCAATAAATATTTAATTACATAGCGTTAAATATCTGAATATTGTTCCATATCTTGATTTATAGTTAATTTAACCTGGCAGTTCCTTATTGTTACACATTGAATTGTTTTCCCTGTTTCCCTAGTTTAACCTTATTCAAACATATATATTTGTTCAATTGTCCTTTAGGGTAAATTCTCAATTTTGTTAAGCACTACAAGCTAACAGAACATTGTGAAACAACTATGTGGCAATAAATAATAGAAAAAAAATCTCAAAGAATTCCTAAGTCAAAAGGTATGCATCATATATTTTACTGCTTTTGATACCTATCGCATGAAATGGTCCCTCATGAGAACATCTGATTACTCAGCCCCTTGTCAACATGAATTGCCATCTTTTAATTTTTTTTACCAATCTCACAGGCAAAAATTTTTAACTGACATCTCACTTTTATTAATATCTGTGTTTCTTTTATGACTTTAAAAATATCTCTATAAATACAGGTGGAATTTATTCTTTCTATTTTGGGTACATTTTCCTTTTGGGAATTGCCTGTTTTTATGTTAGGCTTTTACTCACTGATTCCTTATATTAATTCTTTGTCTATCACTTAATGCATTTATGTTTTTACCAATGACTTTCATTTTGTTACATATAGAAGCTTCTAAAAAATGTATGTAATCAGCTTGTCTAATCTTTCATGAATTATTCCATTTAATATATGACAAGAAAGGTCTTTTTATATTTTATGTTTATATAAATATTCACTTATATTTTCTAATTTTTCCAAATGCTTTTTGAGACAACATGAAGACTATAGGAGCCTTCGGAGGTGAGGCAGACAAAGTTACCTTGCCCCTAGCATATTGGATTTGCTTCTGCCTTCGTGGGCTTTAACTACTGATATTAAATATGTAGGATTCTTCTTTTCTTTTTCAAATTCATTATTTTTTGTCTTCAGCATGTAGGATCTTAGTTCCCTAACCAGAGATTGAACCTATGCCCCATGCATTGGAAGCATGGAATCTTAACTGCTAGACTGTCATGGAAGTCCCGGATTCTTCTTTTCCAAGGGGTTCATCTGCTTTCTGAAGGAGTTGAACAGTTTAGGAAACTAGATTGATTTTTTTCCCCTATGATTGGATTTGGTTCATAAATAAAGCTTTGTTCTCTAGCTTCAATGGGTAGTTGAGGAATCACAGGAAACCATTTCATCTCCCTTTTCTTTTGTTTCAGGACAAAATAGTAATAACTGAGAGAGATGCAATGAAAATAAAGTGCCAGTGCATACCAATAGTTCCAGGAATGTCATAGCAATAGTGAACATAATGGCAGAAATTTGTGTACATATTTCCCCAGAGGGTCAAAGAATCTTTTTTAAAAAATCATGTAAAAAAATGGGAAGGTCTGACACATTTTACAAAAGTTGACTTCACAAACAAATATTGAAGACAGTGCTTTTTCCACTGAGAGGCATCTGATTACAAGATGGGAAGAAGCCAGATCCTCAGGTGACCCACCAGTCTGGACCACTCTGGTTCTGGTGTGAGAAATAAATTTAATTTTCTTTAAAAAAAAAAAAAAAAAAGTGGGGGGGGGGCATACAATTAGAAGCTTACAGAAAACCTTCACTTTCAAGGAGACTGTAATACACTGATTCTATGAAGCCAGTCTCCAGCTTATTTTACTGGTATCTTGGACTTGCGTGGATCATAAATACAAGCCACAGTAGTACCACGTCAGGAATCCATGCTCTGTCTCTGAATGTGCTTGGTTTTCATGTGTTGGAGAAAAATGAATGCATTCTCAACACAAAAGAGACCTTAAGCACTGACCCGAGCTCCCTCTTCAGCAGTCTGGGATATGCAGACACTCTGGTGTCTTTCTTACTGAGATAAACTACTAGCTTCCTCATCACCACCTCTCCTGTCCACCGAGCCTCAGGGGACCACCTCTGTAGCTGCAGGCCTAGTCCGTTTGGCTTGGCTGCCCCGCCTTAGCCTCAGAGAGTTCCCTGACCTCCTACCCCTTGTCAGGCTAATGGGCAGTTGTCATACTCCAGCACGTCGGGGCTTCCTTTGTGGCTCAGCTGGTAAAGAATCCGCCTGCAATACAGGAGACCTGGGTTTGATCCCTGTGCTGGGAAGATCCCCTGGAGAAGGGAAAGATAACCCACTCCAGTATTCCAGCCTGGAGAATTCCATGGACTGTATAGTCCATGGGGTGTCAAAGAGTCAGACTGAGTGACTGACTTTCACTTTCTCTTCAGCACGTCTGACAACACAATCTATTGAAGCAGCTTCTGAGGCTCCAGCTCACAGAAGGTAGAGGTCAACCAGTTTTCATTGCAGCAGGAAGAATAGAGTGGCTTCCGGTCTGAGGCCAACTGGCCCAGGACCAGTCTGTGCCTGCACCTGACCTTCAGGGTCTGGCTCACTGCCCTGAGGAACCTCTGAACTCCATGCGATTCTGGTGCTTGGACCAGCTTCTGTCTCTGTATATCTGCTGTGGGCTTCACTCAAGGCTCAGTCCAGTTCTCCCTCCTAGATTTAGGGCCTCTCCAGTCATCTATGAACCTCACACTTATGGAATACCTGGGAAAAGCTGACCCAACAGTGGCCTTTTAGACAGCACTGAGAAAGCAGGTAAAAAATTAATTTCCCTATGTTTCTTGTTAGGAATATGTATCAAGAGCAGTTCTTGCTGGAAATTGTGCAAAGTCCTAATTTTGGCTCATTTAATACAGAAACATAAAATACTTTCATTTCCTTTCACATTATCCTAACAAATGGCTGTCTAAACTCTTCCTGCAGTAGACTGAATAATAACTATTTTGTCTTAAACATACACATATATACAACAACTTTAAAAACAAGAGATGAGGGTTTTACTGTACTTAATACTTCTGAAACCAGAAATAATCCTCTATTTTAATGAAAGCATACAAATATTTCTCTCCAAGGTAAAGAGAAAACAATGCACATAATAACGTAGTAACTGATGCATAGAAATGTAACCAAACTCCCTTTTTATCTCAGTAACTAACTCATCCAACAAAATAGAGCTTTGTAGGGTATAATTTATATTACAATTAGCTTTTTTCTCTATATTAAGTAAGGCAGTTTGAAGTCTTTTTTTTTTTTTTTTAATTTCAAAGACCTTGAAAAAACACACCCAAAATGCTCTAGTCCAAAGCCAGAACATAGTTTTGTATGGTCTGCAGATAATTTAATATTTGAGAAACTGTTTCAACATCCTCCAACTCCAACCAAAACTAAAGCAATATTTAGGGGAAAAATAAATGAGTAAGAAAACAAAACCTAATATCTATATAATTATTCACAGATCAAGCAGTTTAGAGACAATAAAATAGAGCAGACTTTCAGCAAATCCAAGTTCAAAATAATGGAACAATTATTCACTAACCTAACAACAACAAAACTCTAATTTTACTGTTAATGTATTGGGGGGTGATTGTGTTATCAGTTAAAAGACCTAAAATCCATTCTGTGTAAGTTGATTAATTTCAGGCATTACAAACATAGAACAATCAGCCTTCCTGAATTTCTCTCATCCTTTCCCCACAAATACAACATCCCAGTTTTTGAGTCTGAAACAGTAGGAAAATGCAATGATGTCAACGTACAAAGTACACCACTGGTGCTTTGCCTGTTTTCATCTTCTGGCAACAGACTCCAGAGAAAGGTTCCTCTGACATGCTAACTCTACTCATCACTACCAGTCACAGTCCTTGCTCACACAGGCGGACTCCTGACCCACTCGTCCAGTCACACCCCCTTGCATCCCCTTGGACAGTGTTTGGTGCAGCAAAAGGCTAATAATCCAGGCTAGGCCAATTAGACACTTTTTCTGAAAGTCTTCCCACTGCAGTCCTTTCAGGAGTAAAACAGAAAGAGTTTAAGCCCCGAGTCTAGACTTAGAGGGAAGGCAACCCAAAAGGATGGATCTACCATGTGGAAAACATACAGAGATGACTTTGGGGAAAAGGGAGGTAAAGTGAAGATCCAGTAAAGATCTATCCCCTGGGCCCCACTCTCCTAGTGGCCACCTGCACCTCTGCCCTTCCTATGTTATACGCTGTGGTTATAAAAACCATTTCCCTTCAAGCTTATACAAGTTTGAGTTGGTTTCTATTTGTATTCAAGGCATCCTGCCTCATGCACATGGTGACCACTTAAGTTTGGGCATTCTCAATTATGGTCAACTTACTGGTTGTTTTTCCAGTTCTTGCTCTTTGGGGACTGTCTTTGCAGCCCACAGGGGTGGCTTTTGGGGCCCTCTTTCTGCTTTGTTCCTGCTTTGAATCTGTTCCCCTGGCCAGGTTCCCAAGTCCCAAGGTAATGCCCAGTTCAATCAGTTTCATCTCTTCAAGTGAAGGCCTGGATCTGAGAGAGAAGCTGTTGGGAGCTGGGTTCTGTGCACAGAGGCACTCTACAGGAAGAGGAAGACACATGTGAGGCTTGGTTGTTCAGTCCCATCTGTGTTGGATTCCACGGGCTACCCCATCTTTCCAAAATATTCTACCCTCTCCCCTGCCCCTTCAGCTGGCTGTAACTGATTTACTTTCTAAACCAAGAGAACATGAAATTATACACTAAAAAATTATTTCTGTAAACCATTGCTGAGGATACATCTTACTATGGGAAATGTAAGATTTTAATAAAAATCAGCTTGGGCGAAAAAGAACAGCCAGCTTAGAGGTCCCCAGGTGTGGGACAAGAATGTCACCAGGGCCCCTGTGTTTTATTTCCATGTTTTGCCATAAATAGTTTTAGTAAGTAAGTGTTAGTTGCTTAGTTGTGTCTGACTCTGCATATATCTGTCTAGGGGATTCTCTAGGCAAGAATGCTGGAGTGGGTTGCCATTCCCTTCTCCGGGGACCTTTCCAATCCAAGGATTGAATCTGGGTCTCCTGCATTGCAGAGGGATTCTCTACCATCTGAGCCATGAGGGAAGCCCATAGATAGTGCTGCCTTCTCTCAAAGGTCAGTTGCCCAAAGCCCCCTTTGGGGACTACCTGTGTCATTCTTCACATTAAGTAGGAGCTTTAGAAATGTCTCCATGCATGGAAGGACATCATCACATTTGGAAAGAGTATCCAGGCAGTGGTGTAAGGACAGCTCTATGCCATCTTTAAGAGTCAGAACTAATTTGACTTGGTGACTACCTGACTGGTGGGTGTGAGGAGTGAGGGTGGTGCTCTAGTTTCTTACTCAGGCATCCTGGCAGAAGGAAGCGATGCCACAGCTGGTCTGGCTAGATGGCAACACGTGTGGGTTCAGTGCCTCCCCATGCTTCACTTGGGCTTGCCCAAGAGTCAGCTGAGCCCGTCCAGAAGCCTTGACGTAACAGCAGACCACTCATCTCTGACGGGAAGGATGTCTTAATGGGCAAGAGAAGCAAGTGACTGTGCTCCATGAACTATTCCTCCCCTTGATGCATGGAGAACCTTTTTTTTAAAGGTATGTTAAATTATTTTTAATCATCAACAGTTTCAATTATTGCACTTGACATGTAGTTCAGTTCAGTCACTCAGTCGTGTCTGACTCTTTATGATCCCATGGACTGCAGCACACCAGGCTTCCCTGTCCATCACCAACTCCTGGAGCTTGCTCAAACTCATGTCCATCAAGTCAGTGATGCTATCCAACCATCTCATCCTCTGTCATCCCCTTCTCCTTCTGCCTTCAATCTTTCCCAGCATCAGGGTCTTTTCCAGTGAGTCTAACTCAATGAAACTATGAGCCATGCCATGTAGGGCCACCCAAGACGGATGCGTCATGGTGGAGGGTTCTGACGAAATGTGGTCTACTGGAGTACCACTCCAGTGGTAGGGAATGGCAAACCACTTCAGTAGTCTTACCTTGAGAATCCCATGAACAGTATGAAAAGGCAAAAAGATATGACACCAAAAGAGGACATATAGACACTTGACAAAGCATCAAGAAACAAAGCTTAAATAGTAGTTTTAGCAGGAAAAAATCAGTCTTTGGTCACCAAAAAATAGTTTTATGGATTCCTTGCCATCGCTCAAAATACACTGTTCCCAGTCTACTCAGAAGCTACTATCTATAAAACACTATTACAAGGGGAAGGACAGAAAGTTTCCCGTGTAATGTCACCAAATTTTCTGAAATTAATTTTTATTGGAGTAGAGTTGCTTTACAATGCTGTGTTAGTTTCTGCTCTACAGCAAAGTGATTCAGCTGTATGAATACATATTATCACATTGTTTTTGGACTTCCTGCCCGCTTAAGTCACTACGAGCGGAGGAGAGCCATTTATAGGAGGCTGGCAGCCTCCTGGATGACCTGTGTGCTGTGAACCTCCAAGCCGGGTGTGATTAGAGCCATTCAGGCGGGGGACACAGTCAGTGCCTATGCAGCACTGTTCCCACCTCCCTCTTTTGTTCAGGCTTGTGTCCATGCCCAGTTCTAAAGGACAGTCTCGTCAATGGCTCTCAACCCTGGCTGCACATTAAGACCAACCAAGGAGCTTTGAAAAAACACCAATGCATAGGACTGTATCTTTCACTATGGTTAAACACACACACACACACACACACACAACATAAAATTTGTCATCTTAACCATTTCAAAGCATACAGTTCAGTGGTATTAAGAACATTTACATTGTTGCCCAACCATCACTGCTATCCACCTGCAGAACTTTTTCATCACCCTAAACTAAAACTCTGTACCCCATTAACAATAACTCCCCATTCTTCCTCTCATCCTTCATGCTCTGGCGACCACCTTTACCTTTACGTTCTGTGGGAATCCCAGGTGGCACTAGCGATAAAGAACCTGCCTGCCAATGCAGGAGATATAAGACAGCCAGGTTCGATCACTGGGTCAGGAAGGGCATGGCAACCCACTTCAGTATTCTTACCTGGAAAGTTCCATGGACAGAGGAGCCTGGCAGGCTATAGTTCATGGATTCACAAAGAGTTGGACATGACTTTACTTTCTGACTTTCTGAATTCGACTCTAAGGACATCATATATGCACAATCATATTGTATTTCTCTTTGGTGACTGGTTTGTTTCACTTAGCATGATGTCTTCAAGTTTCTTCCATGCTGTAGCATGTGTCAGAATTTCTTTCCTTTTCAAGGCTGAATAATATTCCATTGTACGTATGAACCACAGATTATTTATCCATTCGTCCGTCAGTGGACATGTGGGTGGCTTTCACCTTCTGGCTACTGTAAATAATGCTGCTGCTGTAAATCTGGGTGTCCAAATGTTTTTGAAAAGTTTTCCATGGGATTTGAATGTGTAGCCAAGGTTGAGAACCACTAGTCTGTGGCTGTTCCTGGAGAATGTGAGGGGTCCAGGAGGGAGGCATGCCACCTAGGTGGCCTGGCCTGATATAGCTGTTCTGAGCTAATTATAACACTCATTAGAGCCAGTAACGGAGAAGGCAATGGAACCCCACTCCAGTGTTCTTGCCTGGAAAATCACATGGACAGAGGATCCTGGTGGGCTGCCATCTCTGGGGTCGCACAGAGTCGGACACAACTGAAGCGACTTAGCAGCAGCAGCAGCAGCAGAGCCAGTAATCAGAATCTCATATGTTTGACTCCATCAACAGACTTAGACACTTGGAGGGTGGCGTAGGTTTTATTTACCCCACTATTTTCCAGATCTAGCTCCAAGCCTGTAGCCTGCAGAAGCTTACTAGTGTTAGTCACTAAGTCATGTTGGACTCTTTGCAACCCCATGGACTATCGTCTGCCAGACTCCTCTGTCCATGGGATTTTCCAGGCAAGAATACTAGAGTGGGTTGTCATTTCCTTCTCCAGGGGATCTTCTCAATCCAAGGATTGAACCCGGGTCTCCCGCATTGCAGGCAGACCCTTTACCATCGGAGCCAAGAAGCTTACTAAGTTGCTGCTAAATAGAGAAGACAGTAAATCCATAATTCAACTCCATCTTTCTATTAAAAACATCTGTTTTTGCTAAGAGAAATTATGTATCATCCTACCCTGGGCCATGGGCTTCCTAGGTGGCTCAGTGGTAAAGAATCCATCTGTAAGGTAGTAGACTTGGGTTCCATACCTGGGTCGGGAAGATCCCCTGGAGAAGGGAATGGCAACCCACTCTAGTATTCTTGCCTGGAGAATCTCGTGGACAGAGGAGGCTGGTGGGCTAAAGTCTACGTGGTGGCAAAAGAGCTGGACACGACTGAGTGTGTGTGTTCATGCCTGGATCATGCCTCTAGCCCTGGAGCCTGACTTGGATCTGGGCCTGAGTCAGGGTCTCAAGTCTCTTATTTTTTGGCCCATTGTGTAGCACATGGGATCTTAGTTTTCCAGACAGAGATGGATCCCACGTCCCCTGCATTGGCAGCATGGAGTCTTAACCACTGGACTGACAGAGAAGCCCAGGATCTCTGAACTTTAGGAGACAAAACTATTCAAGTGAAGGATGTCCCTGGACTCCAATGGTGGTGCAGAATGGGGGTGGGAGGAATAGTTGTGACTACGCAAAGTGTTAGACATGACTGAGCGACTTGAGCACACACACACACATATACCCCTTGTTCTAATTTCTCCTGGGACAGATTTTCTGAAATGGGTGGGGGGACCCATTCCTCGCATCTCAAAGAGAGGCCTTAACGATCTTCCCCGCAGATTTGTGCTTCTCCACCCCCCAACCTACTTTCAGACCTAAAGATAGACATGTAGCTGGATTCTTATTGAATCCAGGGTTTTCTGTACCCTCTATTCATGTCTGCAGCCCCACAGTCTCCTGTTTACTTTGGGTTTAATTTTAACCTGAGTTCCTAAGATCACTTTTTAATAAAACCTATGGAAATTAAAAAGTTGCCCCGGATAAAAGAAATACTCAAACACCCAAGAGAGTTCTGCTTTGTTCCATATTCAAGCCTGTGGACGCATTTGGAGAGAACCCCTTTATGATGAGGTGCAGTGGTGTAGCAAATTGAGAATGCACTCCTCCCCTTTTCCCCTGAAGTCTTAGAAGCCACGCGACACACTGTGCGGAGGGACGGGAACAGCAGGGACCTGTCTTGGTAGGTAGATAATCAGCCTGACCCCTAACTGTTGTGTCATATTTTCACACCCCTTGCATCCTAGGCTGCACTCCAGGACCAGCATGGTGCAAAGTCAGCAAGGTCACACACAGGCAGTTTATCTCAAACTGGTATGTTTTGTTCATCATGGAAAATTTCAGCATTGATTTTGATTTTTTTTTTTTTAATGTATTGCCTGAGCATCGTTTCTCTTGATTCCAGAGTTGTTTGGCACCTCTTCGATTTCCTGCCTTCCTGGCCTCACCCTGGGTTCGGCCCTGATTCCACTCAGGTCCCCACTTTCCTTGGAGTTAGAATTTGTTTTGTTTTGAGAGGAAAGCATGGGGCTTCCCTGGTGGTCCAGTGGTTGTGAATCCACCTGCCAATGCAGGAGACAGGGGTTCGATCCCTGGTCCAGGAAGATCCCACCTGCCGCAGAGCAACTAAGCCTGTGTGCCACAACTATTGAACCTTGTGCCTTAGAGCCTGTGCTCTGCAACGAGAGTAGCCCCCCACCTGCTCATTGCCACTAGAGAAATCCCATGTGCAGCAACAAAGACTGAACACAGGCAAAAATTAATCAAAATTTTTTTTTTTTTAAAGAAGAAAGCATGATGGTACCGCTCTCTGAATCCCATGCAGCCATAAACTCCTGGACTCTGGGTTTATTTTCCTTCCCATTCTCTGCTTCTGCCCATTTTGACAAACCCTCTCCCTAAATCTGTTCCCCTCTGTGGCTTCTGTCCTTCCATCCCCCACCTCTGGATGACCAAGGTCAGGCAGAAGAGGAGAAACAAGAAGGCCAGTGAAGGCTGGCCTTTCCCTCTGAGGCCTTATGCTAACCCAATTGTTGAGCTTCATGTGGAGAGTAACACAATTAGCAAGGGCCTAGTCCTTTTTAAAGAAATCTATCACCAATTACCATGATAAATAGTGCCCATGGTAAGCCATGGCCAGCATTATGCTCTGGAACTCCTAGGCAGATGGCTGGCACACTAGGAAATAGAATTGAGTCATTTCAACTGAGCTAACTGTGGCAGCTCTGAAAAAAATTCCTAATATGGTTAAAAAAAAAAAAAAAGTAGACAGCTGTTTAAATGCAAACCCCTATGGAAGGAAGCAAGCCCATGACGCTGGGCTCTTTTGACCTGGTGGGACTCCTACCCTGCAAAGGCAGCTAAGACCCCTGAATTTCAGAACCATTTCTGTGAGGACCTAAGTGAAGAACTTCATTCATCACTCAACATCCCTGACCCTGGATATGTTTCTGCACTGCCTGCTTCATCATCAGTAAACCAGCATGTAAACAAATTACCTGGATCTTCATTGCTGTTCTAGCCAGTCTAACCCAGACCAGCCTACTTGATAGTATCTTAATGATTCATTACTACTATTATACATGTGCCTTAAGATAATCATTTCCTAATTCATTTGCCTGATGGGAAATAAAATTATAGCCTTCACTGGCCTTCTTATGAAATGCAAATAGCTTTATAAACATACAGTGTGAAGAACACACTGGCCACACTCCTATTCAGATATCACCCCAAGCCTCGCCCACAAAGCCTTACCAGGACCGTGTGCATCCCAGTGTAAAGTCGGCTGAGACCCACCAACGTGGAGAACACCACAGCCATCATCAGTCCCAAAACAAAGGGATACTGCAGGGGAGGAAGAGAAAACAAGGCATCAGTTCAGGTTCAGACACACACAGCTTGATGTTGTAGAAGGGAAGGGGTTTCTGATCCATTAACTCCTAGTCTCAATCTCATATTTCTTAGGCCAGCAGTTTGATGATCTAAAATCACTCAAAAAAATGGGAAAACTAAGGAAAGAGAAGGAAAAAATGCCTAGGAATGTAATTCTGGAAGGAAGCTTCACAACATACTGACCTGCAAATAAGACACACTGGAACTTGACCATAGCTATTGTGCTGAAAGTTTTAGTGGAGTAAATGATTTTTTATTTCTGCTGCTGCTGCGTTGCTTCAGTCGTGTCCGACTCTGTGCGACCCCAGAGACGGCAGCCCACCAGGCTCCCCCGTCCCTGGGATTCTCCAGGCAAGAACACTTGAGTAGGTTGCCATTTCCTTCTCCAATGCATGAAAGGAAAAGTGAAAGTGAGGTCTCTCAGTCGTGTCCGACTCTTAGCGACCGCATGGACTGCAGCCGACCAGGCTCCTCCATCCATGGGATTCTCCAGGCAAGAGTACTGGAGTGGGGTGCCATCGCTATTTCTACCTATACTTAAAATTTGTGAAATACACAGTATTTCCAAGAGGCAAGGTATATGGACGGTACTATAATTTTACAAAGTCCAACCAGGTACCTTCCCAAGATGTGCTGTGAAGATAAAGCTTGGCAACAACTGGCTTCATAGGGAAGTCTGGGAACAGCAATGCCAAGCTAAGACTGGCATATCTGTACATATGTCAAGGCAAAAGTCTAGACTTCACTGAATCTTGACATTTGTGGATGAATAATGAAAACAGTTGGAGGAATCTGGCTAATGATAAGTCATATAAGGCACACACAGATATGCTGATGAACTAGATATAGAGATATAATTCAGTTGCTTCAAGTACTAATGTCTGTGGTCTTCCATGGTGCTAAGAATTAAGATGATACAGAACTGTCTATATTATGTGAAGTACTTTACGGTCACTCTTCACACACCTTATGAAGTACAGTCTATCGTTAGCCCCAGTCTACAAATGAGGAAACCCTTAACCTTGATAATAAGTTGCGTTAGTCCTGAACTTTTGCACAAAGATGGTTGCCCATCAATCCCATTTGATCCTCCCAACAGAAGCCAAGGCTCAGAGAGGTGCAGTGACTTGACCTCAGTAACACAGTCAGCAGTGACACAGTCTGAACGAGGAACCACATCTTCTGAGTCCAAGTCAACATGTGCTTTCCAATGTAACATCTGAGTACAGTGATATAGGTTTGTACTGCTTTTCTGAAGATTTATCGTTAACTGGGTCTCTGATTTTAATTGAAAAAGTGTTAAAAATGGAATAAGCTAATGCAGTCACAATTTAGAGGTTGGGTATTAGCCTAAATACGTATTTAAAGAAATAAACCCATTTTTAGGGCTATTCACGAATAAACAACCAAACTAGCTAAATATATTTATCATTAAAAATCAAATAGAAAAAGAAGTCCATAACAACTCAGGCCTTAAGAAAATTGTTTCATCATATGAGCTGTAAAGAAGTTTTTAAGAAGATCCAGGTGGCCTTGAAATAAGCATAAAAATGACTGTTGTTGCTTTCCTGCAGTCAGCCCCACTTGTTGCTTTTTTCCTAAGGGAAGCAAGTTCACAGGTTTCTCTGGATGCTGACAGCTCCCAGTGATGGGGCCAGTGATGGGAGCACTATGTCCTTCTGGGACAGATGGCATGGGGGCAGTACAACATAGCTCAGAAGTCTGCATCCAATAAACTCCAACAGTATTGGGGAGCTAAGACTTTTTTTTTTAAATCCTGGCATGATGTTTAAGTTGGCTAAGATCAAGAGTGGTATGGGGGCTTCCCAGGTGGAACAGTAGTAAAAAATTCGCCTGCCAATGTAAGAGACGCAAGAGATACAGCTTCCATCCCTGGGTCAGGAAGATCCCCTGGAGTAGGAAATGGCAACCCACTCCAGTATTCTTGCCTGCAGAATCCCATGGACAGAGGAGCCTGGTGGGCCACAGTCCATGGGGTCACAAGAGTCAGACATGACTGAACACACAGTCAGATATAATCCTATACCTGTCCCTTTCCCATTTAGGAGACTGAGGTCTAATCCCAGGTGCCCAAATAGAAAACCAGGTGGGTCAGGACCTGACACTAATCTTGTTCTCTCTCAAACCCAAAACAAGCCTCCCGTGTTATCTACAACCTGAAACATGGAATGCCTCTGGGTTTTTGGTGTAAAGAGGGCAGGAGAAGCAATGCTGCCATTTACACAGGAGACTGCTAGTGTTAGCAAAATCTAAATTTTCCAACAGGCAAAAGATACAATTTCTGAAATTAAGCACCAAAATAGAGCAAAAGTTCTCAGATAGGAAAAATAAATCTCCATTAAAGTAGTAATATAACTTTTATGTATTTTTCAGCTGTGCTGGGTGGCTTCTGGGATCTTAGTTCCCCAATCAGGGATTGCACCTAGGCACCAAGGTTTTAACCACTGGACCACCATGAAATTCCCAATAGTATATAACTTTGAAAAGGTCTTGCTGCAACTGGCATTTAAGCAGATAATAAGTGAAATTCTATTTTCAACACTTATTAATCTCCTGTCATTTAGACAAGCTTTCTAGAAAATGTGGACTGATTATTTCTAATAGTTGAGCCCCAAGAAAGGGCAGATGCATCTTTGGGAGCTAATTTGAGCCCAGATTCTATTTCACCCTGGGCCCTGGGATATCGAGCTTGAGGATTTGGTGAAATCATCTCCACCGTGGAGAGTCATCTACTAGGATCATCAGCCCCTCGTATCTCTTGTAAACAGAGGATGCAGGCATCGACTTAAGAGCCATCTGGTCAAGTAGCTCAGGGTGAAAATGCTTCCAGAAGGGGTAGACCACACAGCCTGGTGATGCTTGTTTTACTCTTATTATCAATGGTGTCCACTTTCACTCTTGGGCATAACCTGCTTTGGACACTAAATCATATGGTCACTTCATTAATAAAGAAATCATCACTGTTCAATAAGTGTTCCCCCATCTTTACTTCATAAGTTTCATTGTCCTTCAGAAAAAAAAAAAAAAGGCAAGACCCCTGAAGAAAAACCCCTCTTTGCCCTGAAGTCCTGAAGCAAAACCCCTCCTTGCTCCCTCTGGTGTTAAACGGTGAAGAAGAAGAGTCACTGTCTCACCTGGTACCTGTCCATGGTAGAGATAAGGAGGGTGAAGGAGATGGCCGTGGCTGCCATGGCGTGGGTGGACGGCATCCCATATTCAGCCATCACTCTCTTCTCGAGTTTCACGACAGGAGGGGAGAAGGGGCGGGGCCACTTCAAGATCTCTTTGGTTACCTGGCCAATATACATCACCAGCTGCAAAACCAAAGGATGGAAGTAAGTCTAACCAAACAAGCGAAATAATAAACTCCTGGATTCTGTGAATTTATTTCGAGGTTTCCTGTTGTTTGGCTGAAATCACCTTTCTCTCTGATCCAGTTGCTCGTTGGGGAAGTCTTGTAGGATGATGTTTTCATTGTTTGAAAAGGGAAACAGGCCTTCTGGATTCCAGAGGGTCACTGGGCAACCAAGACGTGACACTAACACATCTTACTTTGGTCATATAGTTAACAAACATTTAGATAGCCTAGCACTGGTCTAAGAGCTTTACAGATACTAACTCAATCCAAAAACAACTGTAGAATGCAGACCCATTTTACAGAGGGTAAGGTATAAATCATCGCATATAGTTAATAAGTGGTAAAGACTTATTGGATTGAAACCTAACATTCAAATCAGACAGTCTTTATTTTCAAGTTTTAACCAGAAAAGTGACTGTTCTTATGGAACTTCTGGCTTAAAATTTTTTGAGTACCACTTTTATTTCTGATATATGTAGGCAAGATACTGGATACAATTTAATGTTACCCAGTAGTCGAGAGCATCATACAATAAATGGTGGGAATACTTTCAACCCTAAAACAAACACAATTCAGTCTGGAATTTTTTTCAATTGATTTTTCTTTTTTCCCACAATGCCCTTAATGTAAAAAATCCATTTCTCTTTCTCCCTTAAAGCACAATGTAAAAATCAGAATCGATTTCCATACCCTCCCAAGACACATAGGACTGTTAAGAACAGACTCAGTTACTATGCCAGAGAGCTTCACATGACAAGTTTCAAAATCTGTTTCGAAAGAGAAGAGCAACCTGCTTACTTAAGTTTCTGCATATGCAACTCCAAGTGCAGTCTGAGGACAGAGAGCATCCACACCCCCTGAGGGCTGTTGTACAGGCTGCCACCTGTACCTGGGGGATTAGAACCCTCATTTTCACAAGGCTCCTGGGTGGTTGCTCTGCACATGAGAATTTGAGCATGGCTTTTCACTGTAGTCTTGCCCTTTCTCATGGGCTTTAATTATAAACCTCCTCATCTTACCATGACTATATTGATCTTACTAGAGCTTTATTTAGCTCATGATGGCTGGAATTACTTTGCTTTGGAACAAAACTCATGAAAGAGTATTTCAAAATACTTTGGGTTACTCAGCCAGATTGCTTTAGAGTTTCCCATATTCTGGTGCTTTCTTTTAACTCATCTTGCTGTTGAATTCTGAGCATTGCTCCAGTGCACTCAGTATCCTCCAGAAGGCGCTGCATATGTTTTCTTTTTTTTGCTTGGCTGCCACTTTGCTCTGGGTTAAAAATCAAGAACCACTGCCTGTGCACAGCAGGCCAAATCCACAGGCTTTAAAGCCTCAGTGACGATCACTCCAAATTCCGTAGCTGCGATTTCTAATCAGACTTTGAAACTTAACCCCTTTAACATCCCCTTCTTACCAGAAACTACTGTCTTGGAAACCAGCTAACTCTTCTATGTTTCTGCCTTCCTCCTGTGAGCCCGATACCTGCATTAGACTATTTTCTGGGGAGTTGAAAAACTTGCAGATACTATTGACTATTAAGAATTTCTCCAAAGATGCTTGAATATATTTCTCAATCCTGTCCCTTTGTCGCTAATCAATATCAATAAAATATTACAGGCATAATGACTAACTTTAGTTCACTCAAAAATACTTAGAATCCTCAGAGAGGAAACATTAAAATTCTAAGAGTGAAGACAGACAAGATGACCCTCATTCAGACAAAATTTAATTTCCTTGAAGTTCATGAGCTTCTTTGATTTCATTTATCTTTTGCCTTCTCTGTCCGAAGGTTGTTTTTAAGAATGCGGGCAATTGTTCGTTTTATTTAAAAGTATTCTCTTAGCAACACAATTGTTTCTGATCAATAAATTACAAATAGCAATTATTGTAATGGCAGTGCTCTTTGAATAAGAGCAAATGAGGTGATGTTTTTCAAGTTGTAGGGAAAAAGCACCACTCTCAGGATGACCAACCCTGTCTCTGCCTTTTCATTCATTACAGAAAATCAATGAGGTACCCAGGCCTGTATTGGGGCCCCATCCTTGAGGGGGGAAAACCATCACACAGAGGATCTCACCATAATGCAAATATGCTTTGAAAAAAAAAATCATCCACAGAATTCTATAGGTATATATATATATGTAGAAGTCGACTTTGGTGCAACCTGGGGGAACCAGGAGTCCTGGGGCTGAATGTTAAAAGGAAGACTGTTTAACTAAGGGGAGGGATAGACAGAGAAGCATCCAGGTGGCAAGAATAGGATGAGCAAAGACTTAAAAAAGTGATGTTGGGTGGAGCTCCTAGGTGGTTAGGACCAGTGGCATTTTTTGTAATATTTATTTTTATTTATTTGGCTGCACCAGGGTCCTCAGTCACAGCCTGCGGGATCCAGTTCCCTGACCGAGGCTGAACCCAGGCACCCTGCATTGGGAGCATGAAGTCTTAGCCACTGGAGCATCAGGGAAGTTCCCAGTGGAGTTTAAACTGTGAGACACACCGTGTATTACAAGGGCTGAGACTAAAGGAACTGACCATACGAGGTGTTGCGGAGGAGGGGGAGCCTGGAACTTCCATACAGCACAGAAGAAGGTGCAAAATGATACAACCACTATGGAAAAACAGTTCGGCAGTTTTTTAAAAAGCTAAAACAAATGATTGCCATAGGACCCAGCCACGCCAATCCTAGGTATTTACCCACAAGGAGTGAAAGCATAAGTCATACAAAGATTTGTCCATGGATGTTGATGGCAGCTTCTTTAACAGCTCTAAATTGCAAACAACCCAATTTCCATTGTGGAATGATCATGCAATTGAATTGTTGTTATTTAGTCACTAAGTTGTGTCTGACTCTTTTGAGATTCCCATGGACTGTAGCCCACCAGGATCCTCTGTCCATAGGATTCTCCAAGCAAGAATACTGGAGTGGGTTGCCATTTCTTCCTCCAGGGGATCTTCTCAACCCAGGGATCAAACCCACATCTCCTGCACTGGATTCTTTGCCACTGAGCCACCATAGAAGCCCATACAATTGAATACTTCTCAGCAACAACAAAAAAAATGAACTATAGAAGTCAAGCTACAGCACAGATGAATCTTAAAGTAATTCTGCTGAATGAAGAAGTCAGATCAAAAACAAAACAACAGTACACACTATACGATTTTGTTCATATAAAATTCTTCCTGCTTCCCCTTTTATTTTTTAGCACGGGGGATTCTCAGTCTCCAGACCAGGGAATTGAACCCATGACCTCTGCAGTGGAAGCACAGCATCTTAACCACTGGACCTCCAGGAAGTCCCTATATATATAATTCTTAAAAATGGAAATGACTTTACAGGATAGAAAGGAGATCAACAGTTGCCAGGAGGGAAATAAATAACAAATGGGCTTGAAATTTCTCAGTGACAAGTATCTAAATTATGATGATTTTAGGGGTATGTACACATAACAAAATGTGCCACATGGTACATTTCAAATATGTGCACACTTCATGAATAGGGGCTTCCCTGGTGGCTCAGAGGGTAAAGCGTCTGCCTACAATGCAGGAGACCCGGGTTCAATCCCTGGGTCGGGAAGATCCCCTGGAGAAGGGAATGGCAACCCACTCCAGTACTCTTGCCTGGAAAATCCCATGGACTGAGAAGACTGGTAGGCTACCGTCCATGGGGTCACAAAGCCCATGGGGTCAGACACGACTGAGCAACTTCACTTTCACTTTCTTTCACTTTGGTGGCTCAGACAGTAAAGAATCTACCTGCAGTGCAAAAGACCCACATTCAATCCCTGGGATGGGAAGATCCCCTGGAGAAGGAAATGGCAGCCCACTCCGGTATTCTTGCCTCGAGAATCCTATAGACAAAGGAGCCTGGTGGGCTACAGTCCATGGGGTCGCAGAGAAACGACTGAGAGACTAATACACACACAAACTTCGTGAATACACTAAAAATTACTGAATCATATGCTTAAATGAATTGAATAGTATGTGAATTACACCCAATAAAACCAAGTATGTACAGTTTATTGCATGTCAATCACATCATAAAAAGTTGTTGTTGTCTTAGCCAGCTTGGGCTGCTGCAACAACCAACCACTGACGGGGTGGCTTACAAATAGGAATTCATTTCTCTCAGTTCTGGAGGATGAAGTCCAAGATCAAGGCATTGGCAGAAGTAGTAACTGGTAAGGACCTGCTTCCTGGGTCACAGACAGTATCTTTACAGCACTTGAAAGAAGCAGCTTTCAAGCCATGAAAAGACATGGAAGGCTTTTAAACACATTACCAAGTGAAAGGAAGCCAGTGTGAAAAGGCTCCGTACTGTATGACTTCATCTATGTGATGTTTTGATAAAGCAAACTACAGAGACAGTAAAAAGACCAGTGATTGCCGAGGGTTGGGGACATAGGTAAGTGGAGCACAGGGAATTTTTAGGGAATTGAAACTATTCTGTATGATACTCTAAGGGTGAACACACATCATTATACATTCGTCCTACCCATAAAATGCACAACACCAAGAGTGAACCCTAATGTAAACTAAGGACTTGGGATACCAGTGTGGGATCCCTGGTTGTAACAAATGTCGCATTCTGGCAGAGGATATGCATGTATGGGTAAAGGGGCTATTTACGAATACTCTATACTTCCTGCTTAATTTTGCTGTGAACCTAAAAACCACTCTAAAAGTAAAGTCTATTAAAAAGAATACTGTGGCAGAAGAGAGCTGTTTCTCCGTTTAGTTCTCAGGGAAGGAGTACAATGATTAACTCATTACGGCGTGCCTTCCGTGAAGGACTTTGCTCTGCATTGTTGAAAGGCCCTTCTACCTAAAGGAACTAAATTAAGTTCCGTCATCCATCACGCTCCTTTGGGCTGAGGCCTCCAAGGCCTAAGTGTAAAAGCAAAAATCCATGGGGAGGCGAGACAGGAAGCAATTACAGCTTGTTAGCCTCTGCCACCTGGCTGGTCCCCTGCCTGGCGTTGACGGGTCTAGGGCCCCGTGGTGTTTCATGATGAGAAATTAGCCTACTTGCTTATTTCTCCCCTAATTACTGTAGACTATGGAAAGAAAATCCATTTCTCTTGATCACCTACTGCTGTCCCCAAGCACACAGAAGGCGCGAATTCTGCCCAAATGCAGTGTATCTTCAGAAGGTGGAAGAACTTCCAACCTAGGATCATCATTGACATCTGGGCTCTTTGGGGCGAGCAGAAAAAAACAGCGCTTTTTCTCTTAGTGTGGTGGCCCTTCCTGCTTTTTACTGGGTTGGCCAGTAAGTTTGGGTTTTTTCACAAGATGTAACAGAAAACCCGAACAAATTTTTGGCCAAGCCAATACAATCCAAAATGACAACATTTCCGTGTCTAACACAGCTCTGATGAACAGAACTTTGGTCTTCAAGCCAGGATAAATAAAAACCTAGATAGTTTAGGAAACAGAAGAGTCTTTAAATAACAAGACCAGTAAAGCCCCACAGGATTTTAAAGAACAGCCACACGTTGATTTTTTTATGCTCTGGGATTACTCGCTGCCCACCCAAAGAATCCCCCTCCCCCAGCATCCATCTCCCACTCCCCATGGTGTGAGGGCTTCATTGTTATAATACAGCTGATTCCTCTGCAGGGTGGAAGGAACACAGAGAAGCTCTTTTCAAATTATACCTCCAACGCCCCTCAAAACCACACATTTTTAAACTCTAACATCTCTCTTCCCTCTGGCTTCACCCATAGTCCACATCACCACGGGGGAATCATAGTGCAAGCAATTAGCTAAGAGGCATGTAAGCTGTTCCAGGTGGTGCAGTGGTTTAAAAAAAAAAAAAAAAAAATTCCCCTACCAATGCAGAGATGCAAGAGACTCGGGTTTTTGATCTCTGGGTTGGGAAGATCCCCTGGAGGAGGGCATGGCAACCCACTCCAGTATTCTTACCTGGAGAATACCATGGACAGAGGAGCCTGGCAGGCTACAGTGCATAGGGTCTGAAAGAGTCGGACATCACTGAGCGCATACATACACACACACACACGCAAGATGCTACTCAGGTCTTACGGGGCAGAAACATTGTGAGTCACTAGGGTTTATGGTCCACCCATAGATTTATTTTTAAAAAGTCAGGAATTCATTTCCTCATCCTAGAGAACAATGAGATGTAGCCCAAAGACCACAGCTTCTCTAATCATCCCATTTCTTAATCTGTCCAAATTAAGCTCAGTCCTCTTCTCCTCAGGTTGCTGCTGCTGCTGCTAAATCGCTTCAGTCGTGTCCGACTCTGTGCGACCCCAGAGACGGCAGCCCACCAGGCTCCCCCGTCCCTGGCATTCTCCAGGCAAGAACACTGGAGTGGGTTGCCATTTCCTTCTCCAATGCGTGAAAGTGAAGACGCTCAGTTGTGTCCGACTTTAGCGACCCCATGGCCTGCAGCCTACAGGCTCCTCCGTCCATGGGATTTTCCAGGCAAGAGTACTGGAGTGGGGTGCCATTGCCTTCTCCGTCTCCTCAGGTTACTAACACGATAAATTGGATAAAGAAAGACGAGACACCCAACCATCCCACTCCTAGGGATGAAGAGGAAAAGTTAAAATTTTACATCAACCTCCTTCTCCTTCTGCCTCTGTAACTCAGCCTGCCCCCTGCAAAGTCTAGATCACGCAGGTCATGTAGTCTCAGAAAGTGGGGACTTGCACTACTAGGAACTGGAGTTTATCTCACTTACCCTTGTACTGCTCTTTGCAATTGCCCAGCCCCTGCAGACCTGATTAAATGAGGTTGCATTTAATAACCCTGCAAAAATGATTAATTTGGGAGCTACTGTGAAGGATAATGCTAAGAATGCTGCTGCTGCTAAGTCACTTCAGTCGGGTCATCCTCTCCCCATCTTGACTGCTGTTCCCGCAGACACGAAACTCCTTAGTTTAAACCAGCCTATTAACAGCTAGTGTTGCCCACTACAGTCTGTCTATAAAAACTCTGTAATCCCTTTGTTCGGGGTTCAGTGCTTGGAGTGTTAACTCCTCTGGGCCTGCCGGCATAATAAGCCTGACTTCTTCAGCTCTCCGAGTGTGGTGTTTGAGTACTGGTTTCTGCAACAGGTACATATTCAAGAACCCTGAAAATGTGTGTCCTCACCGAAATTTGTACATGAATATTAGAAGGCAATGGCACCCCACTCCAGTACTCTTGCCTGGAAAATCCCATGGACGGAGGAGCCTGGTAGGCTGCAGTCCGTGGGGTCGCTAAGAGTCGGACACGACTGAGTGACTTCACTTTCACTTTTCACTTTCATGCATTGGAGAAGGAGATGGCAACCCACTCCAGTGTTCTTGCCTGGAGAATCCCAGGGACAGGGGAGTCTGGTGGGCTGCTGTCTATGGGGTTGCACAGAGTCGGACACGACTGAAATGACTTAGCAGCAGCATTCTTAGCATTATCCTTCACAATAGCCCCCAAATTAAAAGTTTAAACCGAATGTCCATCAACTGATGAATGGATTAAAAAAACAGAGTACATCTGTACAATGAAGTATTATTTGACCTTGAAAAACAATGAGGTACTGATACATGCTACAGCAAGGATGACCTTTGAAAACCGTGTGCTAAATGAAAGAAGTCAGACTAAAATGACAAATATGGTATGATTCCATTTACATGAAATGTTCAGAATAGGCAAATCCATAGAGATTAGTGGTTATCTGATTAGTGGTTATCTGGGGGGGTAGGGGCTGTTTGGCGGGGAGTGTTGGAATGGGGAGTGAGTGCTAGTGAATATATGGGGCTTGTTTTTAAGGAGATGAAAATATCGTGGAGGTTGATGGTGGTGATGGTTGCACAACTCTGTGAATATAGTAAAGCCATCGAATTATTTTCTTTAGAAAGGTTAATATTATGGTATGTGAACTGTATCACAATGAAAAACAGAGAAACTAGATATCAAGACGGATTCTGAAATACCTCTCCTGTGTGGCCCTGAAGACTTTCGTTTCAAAATGTTATTGGCAATGCCTTCAAATACCGATTCAATGGAAGCAGCTACGGCTGCTACTGCTATTTTCTTCAAAAGTCCTGCCCAGCTCTGCCCCTAAACCCCAGTTCTACAGGGCACTGAGGCGGTGACCGCCCATGTCACAGGAAGCTGAAAGTCCTCCCTACTCAAACCCATGAGAATGGGATTCATTTTAAGAGTAATTTTAAGCTCTGGAGGCTTTTTAGATCAATAGTTTTACCAAAAAAAAGAGAGAGAGAGAGAGTGACTGCAGTAGCCTGCGCAGCTTTTGTTTACTTGGTGGTCTTTTATCCCCCAGGAAAACACATTGCTGCTCTGTGGTCTTCTATTTGGCTTCAGGGAGTGGATTAAAAGCAGTTCTTTGTTATGGTGATGGAGGAACATTCAAGAGACTACCGCTTACCATTCAGTGTAAAAAGTTGTTTTCCACTGGTGAATGTCCTCTCCTGCTTGTGGCCTTATTTTTATTTACTTTTTAAAATTCAAAGCCCTCCTATAGTGTGTGTCACGTGGGTTTCTGTGTCTGTGGGGGGTTGGGTGGGGTGGATGGGGTGATGGTGAATCACTGGGACACGCAATTACAACTTCAAACTAATAAAATTTCATTCCGCGCCTGAAGCACCGAAACAAAGAAATTACAGAGCGAACACCATAAATCACAGAAGGCGATCAGCAAACTGGTCTTGACATAGCCCACGTCCTATAAAAATTAAGATATAATAAAGAAAGCACAAATGGCAGGTAAGAAAAATAAAACAATTAAGTGACAACACTTTCCTGTTTTTTCTAACACTCCAAATTTTTCAAGCTCAGATCTGCTTCTGAAATTTGTGAAGACAAACACTAAAGGTACAAAGATAAGTAATTAAGTCATGTATGTATGCATGTCTTTAAGAAAGTTACTTTAAAACAATTGAGGCTTCTTTTCCTTATTAAGGATGACTTGGTTTAAATAATAATTAGTATTCAGTTCAGTTCAGTTCAGTCGCTCAGTCATGTCCAACTCTCTGCAACCCCATGAATCGCAGCACGCCAGGCCTCCCTGTCCATCACCAACTCCCAGAGTTCACTCAGACTCATGTCCATCGAGTCAGTGATGCCATCCAGCCATCTCATCCTCTGTTGTCCCTTTCTCCTCCTGCCCCCAATCCCTCCCAGCATCAGAGTCTTTTCCAGTGAGTCAACTCTTCCCACGAGGTGGCCAAATTACTGGAGTTTCAGCTTTAGCATCATTCCTTCCAAAGAAATCCCAGGGCTCATCTCCTTCAGAATGGACTGGTTGGATCTCCTTGCAGTCCAAGGGACTCTCAAGAGTCTTCTCCAACACCACAGTTCAAAAGCATCAATTCTTCGGCACTCAGCTTTCTTCACAGTCCAACTCTCACATCCATACATGACTACTGGAAAAACCATAGCCTTGACTAGACGAACCTTTGTTGGCAAAGTAATGTCTCTGCTTTTGAATATGCTGTCTAGGTTGGTCATAACTTTCCTTCCAAGGAGTAAGCGTCTTTTAATTTCATGGCTGTAGTCACCATCTGCAGTGATTTTGGAGCCCAAAAAAATAAAGTCAGACACTGTTTCCACTGTTTCCCCATCTATTTGCCATGAAGTGATGGGACCGGATGCCATGATCTTCGTTTTCTGAATATTGAGCTTTAAGCCAACTTTTCACTCTCCTCTTTCACTTTCATCAAGAGGCTTTTTAGTTCTTCACTTTCTGCCATAAGGGTTGTATCATCTGCATATCTCAGAGAAGGCAATGGCACCCCACTCCAGTACTCTTGCCTGGAAAATCCCATGGACGGAGGAGCCTGGTGGGCTGCAGTCCATGGGGTTGCTAAGAGTCAGACATGACTGAGTGACTTCACTTTCATTTTTCACTTCTATGCATTGGAGAAGGAAATAGCAACCCACTCCAGTGTTCTTGCCTGGAGAATCCCAGGGACAGGGGAGTCTGGTGGGCTGCCGTCTTTGAGGTCACACAGAATCAGACATGACTGAATCGACTTAGCAGCAGCAGCATCTGCATATCTGAGGTTATTGATATTTCTCCCGGCAATCTTGATTCCAGCTTGTGCTTCTTCCAGCCCTGCATTTCTCATGATGTATTCTGCATAGAAGTTAAATAAGCAGGGTGACAATATACAGCCTTGACATACTCCTTTTCCTATTTGGAACCAGTCTGTTGTTCCATGTCCAGTTCTAACTGTTGCTTCCTGATCTGCATATAGGTTTCTCAAGAGGCAGGTCAGGTGGTCTGGTATTCACATCTCTTCAAAAATTTTCCACAGTTTATTGTGATCCACACAGTTAAAGGCTTTGGCATAGTCAATAAAGCAGAAATAGATTAGTACAGTGATTTTTAAAGTGTATTTTCACTGACATAATTTGTTTTAATATTCATACCATTCCTATTTTACAGATGAGGAAATTGTAAAACAGGAAATGCTTAAAGAAGGTGACTGACCCCCTAAAGATAATACAATGAGTAGAGAAGCTGAGTTTGAATTTTGCTGATTCAAAATCCTAAGGTCTTTTCATCCCACCCTCTTAAATCTGGCATGACAGTTATTACTGAAACCAGATACCTATTTTTTTAAAGAACCCAAATTCTATGATCCTAACCCATTAGATCCATGGAACACTCACTAGAGGCTGCCTGACTGCCCTGGGGGCTAAGAGTCTTAGACTTCACATCTCATGAGACAGTTGCCAAATACTTATCCACACCACTCCAACAATGACCAGTCCAGCAGAAGTCTGGGACCAGTGTCCTTTACTCACCACTGGACAGATGTCACATCCCAAATGGCACCCATTGAGGGAATGGGTGTCTTCAGTCTTAGGAAATGTGGAGTGCACAAAAGCTAAAACACGCATAAGCCCATCTTCCTTCAGAGAGCCAACTAACCACAAAACCTGGAAACAATTCAATGTTCATGACAGGACACTGGTTAAATTACATAAATATTAAAAAAACATTGTGAGATATACTGTTAAATGAAAACAGTGAAAGGCAGCAAGAGTATATTTTGATCCTATTTATAATTTAAAAAATGTATTTATAAGCAAATGCATGTAGCTTACAGGGCAAACTGTGGATGGCGGATCCACTGGGGTTAGAATTGCAGTCGGTGCCTTGTGCGTCATTTGAGTTTTCATGCAAAAACCAATAAGGCTTGCTTCCAATAAAAATGTACGTACTGCAGAGAAGACTCCTCATTATTAGACTCTTCCTTCACATTTCTAAGTATGTCAATTGTCAGTCCTGCTGACCAGAGGGGAAAAAAAGCAAACTGCAAAATAATACAAAAAGATCAAAACCTTTACTTTATAGACCACTGAAAGCAAAAATGCAACAGACGTTAGCTGCATGCCATGCTCAACTTTCTCATCTGATTAAAACCACAAACTAAAAAAAAAGAAAGAAAGAAAAAAATCCCACAAACTATTTTCATCTCCAAGCACGCTGCCACGCATCTCTGTGGGTAACCCAGCCAACCAGTCTAGGCAACAGCCACATACATACACAAAAAGGCATTTCAGTACAAATTTCAATTAAACAGAGTCTCAGATTTTTCAAGCTGAAGAGAAGTCTGTCTTCAGCCTTGACTGATGACTACTCATCTGAGATTCTTTCTGCTCTTGAGTGAGTGAGTCAAAGTCACTCAGTCGTATCCGACTCTTTGCGACCCCATGGAGTATAGAGTCCACGGAGTTCTCTGGGCCAGAAAACTGGAGTGGGTAGACTTTTCCTTCTCCGGGGGATCTTCCCAACCCAGGGATCAAACCCAGGTCTCCCGCATTGCAGGCAGATTCTTTACCAGCTAAGCCACAAGGGAAGCCCAAGAATACTGCTCTTACCTGCATCAAAAACAGTAAAACCTGCTAACAGGATTTCTTCACAAATTAGAACCCCTCCCCCAAATTTAGGAAAATCACCCCAAAGAAATTCCCCCAAGCAATTTGAGCCAACAGCCCTACATCTAAACCCTCTGCCAATCTACTCCACCAACTAGCAGCATCCTTGGTCTTTATGAAGTAAGAACAGCCTAAAATACCAGCTTTGTAATACTTTCAAGATCAAGTCAACATAGTTTTTTGGGGTTGTTTTTTGGGTGGCGGGGCCTACACTGCACCAGGCATGTGGGATCTTAGTTCCCCAGCCAAGGGTGTAACTGGGGCTGCTGCACAGGAAGTGCAGAGTCTTACCCACTGAACTGCTAGGGAAGTCCCCAAGTCAGCACGGTATTAACTGGAACATACCTCAACTGCCAATGGAACACTTTTTCTGTCCCTCCTACAAAGCTGGGTTTGGAGGTCTCCTCCATGCTCCCATTCACTCTGCCTGGCTCTATGAGGGTTTTTTTAAATGACAGTCACTCATAAACCATTTTCTAGATTCTGCTATATCCAGGGACCACTAATTTTATTATCACTTTAATGTTGGTCTTCAAACTGGCTCACTCCTTTTCAGTGAAACACTCAAGAAAACATGATCTGATTGTTATATTTTACAGATACACACTAAAACCAAGATGTATATATTTAAAGGAAAAATGAAAAAAAAAAAAAACTCATTTCATGAACTAGGCTCTTGGGGTGACAGGCTTCTGGAAGATTTGATTTGTTCTGGATCTGGAAGATTCAATTTGTTCTGGATTTGACTTGCTATCTGGAGATGTGTGAGCTTCCCTGGTGGCTCAGTAGGTAAAGAATCTGCCTGCAATGCGGGAGACCTGGGTTCGATCCCTGGGTTGGGAAGATCCCCTGGAGTAGGAAATGGCAACCCAATCCCATATTCTTGCCTGGAGAATTCCACAGACAGAGGATCCTGGTTGGCTACAACCCATGGGGTTGTAAAGAGTCAGACACAAGTGACTGACACTTTCACTTTTTCACTGGAGATGTATTGCCAAGTACAATAACATCAAGAAGTCAGTGAAGGACTCCCTTGCGGTCCAGTGGCTAAGAATTCTTCTGCCCATGCAGGAGACACAGGTTTCTTCCCTGGTCCAGAAAGATCCCACATGCAACTAAGCCCATGCTCTACTACTGAGCCTGCATGCTGCAACTGATGCAGAACGAGCACCCTAGAGCCTGTGGTCTCCAACAAGAGAAGCCACTGCAGTGCAAAGCCCACATGCTGAAACTAGAGAAAACCACTCATAGCAACAAAGACCCAATACACCCAAATAAATAAATAATAAATTAAAACACAACAAAGAAAGGAAGTCAATGAAGCAAGAGTCCAGGGCCCCAGAAAAGCATCCTGGGCCACATGCAGGGTCAGCTGGTTGCCTCCGGGGCAACTACTATGACACACTGGATGCTTGGGGTGGGTATCGTACTCAACAACCACATCATCAAGCATTTTTTGTTATGACCATGAATCGGGCCAAAGCAACTGTGTGTGGGGTTTTATGGTTCACGTGGACTCGAAGGAATCTGAATCCTGGTCTATCCTCCCTGGCAAAGGCATGAGACAGAGAGAGCCCCTCAGCCACTGCAGAATCCCTGCCCCAATTCTACCCCCAATATCCTGAGAATCTTCCATCCTTTCTATACAGGTATCATCCAGGACTGGTGAAAAGTAGGGGACTTAAGAGTCTTCCTTTGTTGTACATCATGGGTACCAACAATAAATCTACACTGTGCACAGCTGGGGCACAGATGAGGACATAAAACCCATGGGGACATAAAATGGACATCATAATCAATGACATTATAACACAATATGGTCACCAAAATCCCCCCAAAATTAAACAAGAAAAAACACTGGTGGTCTGTAATTTACACACTGATTTGCAATAGCTAGGGAGTAAGCCCTCTGCCATCTTCCAGAGGAAAAGCCCCTCAAAAGTTGGCCTCACATCTCTCTTGAAGGTGGACAGACTTGAGTATTGAAGGCAAGTGAACCAATATAAATCTGTGCTCCTAACACTTACAATGAAACCACAATTCACAACCAGCCTTCTCCTGTTTATATCATTTCAGTCCTATTATTTATATTATTTCAGTATGCTTATAGTACATTTGAAATATTTCATATATATTTAATAAAATGTATGATTCAGTATCATTTTACTACATAGCTTTTGCTATAATAGAAGGACCTCCTGACCGTCCCTCATGAATCAACTATGCTCATGATTCTCATCCTTTCTCTTGTCTATTTTTTCACTTTTTTTTTTTTTTAATGGGATATGTAGTCTGAACAGATATCTTTTTACCAGAGTCGTAAAATTTCAAAATTTCCATAGGTTGCCCCAAGGCAGAATGTCCCAGAGCAGGTGATGAGGGCAAAAGGATGCTATGAGCACTATCCCTTGAATGGGCACATTTTCTTCAACCAGAAATAAGTCAGTTATATATCATTTCATATCAAGCTTCAAAATAAGACAGGGCACTTCAACTCTTTACTCCCTTCTATCCATGTTTGTAAAAGCAACTCAACTCTAATTGAAGACGTCTCAAAAGACAGAACTTACACAGAGTAAATCCTTTGTCAGTAGTGGTACCATTTTTAATACTAACCATTTCTAATATTAGCTTCCACAATGAGCTATCATTCTCCCCAGCACTCCCATCTTTAACAACAGCAAGCTACAGCTTTTCCACACATGCATTAATAATGAGCTGCTGGTCCCTTTAAATCTTCGCTTGCTTATACATACATCAGCTTGGGACCCATTTAGATGTTAAAAACCAACAGTGCTAACAGCAGCCTATGTATGATGCATGTTGTAAAGCAAATTTGAGCTATGCTTTGGCAGTAATTCAGGAAAGTAATATGCTCCACCTTCAAAGGACCCTTCCTGGGAAGTCGCTCTCTTATTTTCCTGCATAGATGTAAAAGATGATGAAAAGCTGGCTTAAAGCTCAACATTCAGAAAACGAAGATCATGGCATCCGGTCCCACCACTTCATGGGAAATAGATGGGGAAACAGTGGAAACAGTGTCAGACTTTATGTTTTTGGGCTCCAAAATCACTGCAGATGGTGACTGCAGCCATGAAATTAAAAGACGCTTACTCCTTGGAAGGAAAGTTATGACCAACCTAGACAGCATATTCAAAAGCAGAGACATTACTTTGACAACAAAGGTCTGTCTAGTCAAGGCTACGGTTTTTCCTGTGGTCATGTATGGATGGGAGAGTTGGACTGTGAAGAAGGCTGAGCGCCAAAGAATTGATGCTTTTGAACTGTGGTGTTGGAGAAGACTCTTGAGAGTCCCTTAGACTGCAAGGAGACCCAACCAGTCCATTCTGAAGGAGATCAGCCCTGGGATTTCTTTGAAAGGAATGATGCTAAAGCTGAAACTCCAGTACTTTGGCCACCTCATGTGAAGAGTTGACTCATTGGAAAAGACTCTGAAGCTGGGAGGGATTGGGGGCAGGAGGAGAAGGGGACGATAGAGGATGAGATGGCTGGATGGCATCACTGACTCGATGGACATGAGTCTGAGTGAACTCTGGGAGTTGGTGATGGACAGGAGGCCTGGCATGCTGCAATTCATGGGGTCACAAAGAGTCGGACACAACTGAGCGACTGAACTGAACTGGTAGGTGAAATTTAAATAATAAATTTATAACCTGGAAATTAAATTTATAACCTGATAGTTTTCCCAAGACATTTTCATGTGCATATCCTGATTCTTGGTGATTTAAAAAAAAAACAAAAAGCCTAATCGAGCAATTCTAGATCAATAACCCTGTTTCATCCATATTTTACAAATGTGCCCCCATTTTATCACCCATGTTCTATGAATGAACCTATTTGTGCCTCACCAAAGGGAAATTATGAGTGTGGCATAAAGAACAGCTGCCCAGACCTTTTCTAAAGCTTGGGTCATTCTAATGTTACCCAAGTAAACTTGTGTTTCCCCATAAAGACTGAGACAGCATTTGTCTTAAAAATGCTGGTCATAAAAACAAAACATTTTTTCTAAACCTGCCCTTTCCACCTCCACCATCATTAAAAACCTAAACCCATGACAAAATAAAAATAGCTCTGTAGACTACACTATCTGGGTTTTTGTAATGTGTCTCATATTTTCTGGAAAAAAAATATTCTGTTGGAAAAAGCATGTTGTCATTCAGTCATAAAGTTGTGTCTGACTCTTTACGATCCCATGGACTGCAGTATGCCAGGCTCCCCTGCCCTTTACTATCTCCCAGTGATGCTACCTAACCATCTCATCCTCTGCTGACCCCTTCTTCTTTTGCCTTCAATCTTCCCCAGCATAGGTAACATTAAAATGAGATTCTAGCTTATTATACCCTGAAACACATCTTGCCCTAGAGAATGTCTAGGCTTGAATTACCCTGAGACAACAGAAAATGTGACCATACTGCACTCGCTTGTCTTTCTATGGAAGCATCTGTGTACAAGAGTCTCTGGACCTGGTGTGAGGTTGGAGCACCCATCACGATGACCTGATGAACCATGAACCCAACATTAGGCTAATGGTCACTGACGTTCTGGATTTCCCTGGTGGTTCAGCGATAAAGAACCCGCTTGCCAATGTAGGAGACATGGGTTCGATTCCTGGGTTGGGAAGATCCCCAGGAAAAGGAAATGACAACCCATTCCAATATTCCTGCCTGGGAAATCCCATGGACAGAGGGGCCTGGCTGGCTACAGTCCATGGTATCTCAAAAGAGTCAGACACAACTTAGCAACTAAACAACAACAACATTGACATTTCACACCTAGTTTTTCAGGCTATCATAGGCTTTCCTTACATGTTCTGTTAGAGTTCACTTCACCTTTGTCTCCAGTTTACAATCTTGTAGAATTTAGGAAAGATTGGGGGGTGGGGGGGTGGGTCACTCAGAAGAAATTAAAAAGATTTATATCTGAAGGGATTTAAAGACTCCACAGAGTTAAGTCACACAACTGTATCCACCCAAGTTCTGAATGACCATCAACCACATCTCTGCGGCCTGCCTTCTTTGTGACCAGTCAGCTGCACTGCACAGAAAGGAATCTGAATTTGTGGTGCTAATACACAACGCTTGCTGTAGCCCTAAGGAAGTAAAACCATTTTTCATTGTGAAAGCAATGTCAGACCTACTGTTTGCCTGGCTTTGGTCCCCTTCACACCCCAAATTCTCCAGTCTAGCTGTTCTTTGTCTCTAAAGGCTGGTATTGCTGGCTGCATTTCCTTGTGCTAGAAACATCTGCACACATGTTGGGGGGAGGAGAAGCACCATTTCATGATGAGATGCTCTGTCATACAGCAGTCCATGAGCAAACGAAATTACCAGTTAAGAGGCTGGGGAGGAAATGGAGAGCTAAGGAAACGCATAAGAATAAAAACTCAATATGCAGGCTAACAAAATTACGGGAGCCATAATCACAGGATGTAGGAAAGAAAATTCACTTATGACAACGCAGATGATGTCCGCTTTCGGTGAAGGCGCCCTGGATATGCATCTACTCAACCCACCAGGGGAACAGCCAAGCGGACTCTCATATTTCTTTACACAACACCTATTTCCATTCTCAGGCTGACGTCACGAGCTGGGCTATCAACACTGGGCAAAGCCAATTTCCTACTCATTTTGAATGACTGTCAACATGATGACTGGGAAGAGGGAGTGGCTATCAACTCCGTGTGCCAAAGTCGGCTGAGCCAAAGTCAAGAGACCTGGGACTACCTTGGTGGTCCAGGGACTACCCAATGCAGAGGTCCTGGGTTCGATCCCTGGTCAAAGAGCTACATCCTATATGCCTCAACTAAGAGTTTGCATCGTGCAGCTAGAAGATCTAGGTGCATGTAAATAAATATTTTTAAACAGAATTTATTAAAAAAAAAAAAAAAAAAAAGAAGAAGTGTTGGGCTTCCCTGGTGGTCCAGTGGTTAAGAATCTGCCTTGCAATGCAGGTGACAAAGGTTCAATCCCTGGTCTGGGAAGATCCCACATGCCACAAAGCCACTGAGCCTGTGTGCCACAGCTACTGAAGCTGGTGTGCCCTAGAGCTGTGCAGCACAAGAGAAGCCACCGCAATGAGAAGCCCGTGCACCACCAGTAGACAGGAGCCCCTCCTTGCTGAAACTAGAGAAAACCCGAGCGTAGCAACGAAGACCCAGCGCAGTCAAAAAAATAATAATAAATAAATAAATTAAAAATAATAACCTCTAGAGACCTGAATATACTATCTCTACAACACTCCAATCCACTAGATGTTCATCAGTGTCCCTGACATTCCTCATCGTCCTGCCCCCAGCTTCTCCTGGTTATCACTTCTCTTCCATCCAAATGGAAATCAGGGACATTCTGGTGAAAGTAAGGATCCACACTGTGATGGCAGCACGGCTCCCCTCCACACCCATCACTGCCATCAGAAGCCCCAGCTTCACATCTCACTTGGGAAAGTAACGGCCCTGGTCTGAGATTTAACCTTTCTCCTGGGAAATGTACAAACCCTGTGAATCGTCTCTTATTATGGCCCTAAAGTTCAGGTGAAGGCTCTCACATCTCACAGCTGAAACTGCTCAGTCAGAGTGCCTGAATGAACAGTTCTCTTGACCTTGAGATTTAATTCCACTAGCTGGTCACACCTTTCCGACAAGCAAGGTTCAGACGTACACCTAGTCAGGCCCAAGGTTACCACGCTCAGCTCTGGTCCAGGTCACCAGCAGCCTGGTTGCTCGGCCTCTCTGCCAAGAGGCTGCTGGTCTAGTAAGTCCTACGACAGGGCCTGCTTGGAATAAACTTACTGACATTAACTTGTAGAGCTCAAAAATGTAACTCACCACCTCCTGAAATGAAAAGTCTAAGAACTAAGATTACAGTGCCTTTGACATGTAGACATTTTCTAGCCCATCATCTGCAAAAATCAAGTTTTTCATTTGGCTGCAATAATGTCTTTCCTCCAAAAGACTGTCTTCCCCTCCTCTGTCCCTTTAAACACACCCCATCCATCCTCCATTCTCCCATCCCCCCCACGCCTCCCCCTCCTTTTGCTGCTTCCTCTTCATCCTTGGCAGGATGCCTTCATTACAAGGTTTCTCCCAGGCAGAGAAGAATGGGTTCTCCTCCCCTGGAGTTAGATGACTGTCCTCCTGTAGAGCCAGTCTTTGAGCAGGACTAGACAAGCATCCCAGAGAACTCCCTTCCTGACGCCTGTTCACTGCAGGGAGCGAAGGAAGGAGGCTGGATGGACACAGGAGAGGCGGAGGGGGAGAGAGCAGGGCACCATTGATTTACCAGCCGGTCAGTGAGTGATTAACTCTAGCTAGTAAAAGGGGCTGTTGATCACACAGTCAGTACCTCCCCAACAGGACTGTAACTGGGGCTATAACCTCCCTGTGACCCTTTGTAATGAGAGAAGCTCGACTTGAGAAGGCCAGCCTCAGCCTTCTAGGCTGACAGGCACATCCATGCTCTCCCCTTGGAGTCCTTTCCTCTGCAATTTCTACATTCCACCGTCAGGCTGGGGTCCTTAGGATGATGAGCAATGCCAGAATTTTTACAGAACTCTTTGATGAGGTGTCGGTGGTCAGTTTTCATTCCAATCCCAAAGAAAGACAATGCCAAAGAATATTCAAACTACCGTACAATTGCGGTCATTTCACATGTTAGCAAGGTAATACTCAAAAATCCTTCAAGTACATGAACAAAGAATTTCCAGATATACATGCTGAATTTTAAAAATGAAGAGGAACCAGAGATCAAGTTGCCAAAATTTGTGGGGTCATAGAGAAAGCAAGGGAATTCCAAAAGAAAAAAAAAAATCTGCTTCATTGACTATAC